>NC_134418.1:80265571-80573149 GCF_030867145.1 Opisthocomus hoazin
ATAACTGCACATATGGATTTTTTTCTAAGAAAGTATAGGAAAATATAGGATACATGGGTTTCTGTGTGCATATATAACTTTTAGAAAGACTGCAAGAACAGAATATTTGAAGATGATTTTACATTACTCAAGTATGCTTGAATAATTCAAATTTACCCCACATATGCAGAATAGGCTCTCAAATACAGCTATTCAGCTATCGTGATTAAGATGCTGAATTTTAGCTAACTACATTGTATTCACTTGGGATGAATGAAAACCATATTTGATCAATTACTGTCTGCCTGTTATGGAAAAGGAATGGATTAGAAATATGTTCTCTGTGTTACTGTATGTACCTGCTTTCTGCCCTAAATAATAAGAACCTAATAAAAGGCAACAATTAACACTACCTTCAGTTCAGTTCCCTTGAAAAATGTCCTAGGCTGCCTTGGCTGGTGACTACGTGATGGTTAAAGGTGCTACACAGAGAGAAAACGTCTACTTTTGTACAAAGGTTTACATACATTTGAACATTTACACTTTTCTGTGCTGTGGGGTTTTGCAGTGCGTTTTTGCAAAGAGAAAAATAATATTTTGAAAACTTGTCTTTTGGTTAAATTTTTCACCCAGCAACAACAGTTTAGTGTGTCAGGTTTCTGTGGTGGAGAATATGCATGTAACCATATAAGCAAGGCGAGTCCTTAACTGAAGCATACCTAAGCTCTGTTTTACCTTTGTTTTTTCCATAGGGACTGTTCCAGGACTTTCCTTAACCAGAAACAGAATAAATTGCCCTCTTTTGGCTGCCTTTCTACAGGTCCCATGTCCGATTTCAGTAATGTGGTTGTAAGCGTTTGACATCCCAACCCTTTCCTCACCTTTTGATGTGGGACAGAGGGAGATAATGCACCCGACCTGGATATGGTCTCTCTGTGCTCGTGGCCTTGAACTGGCAGAGGGCCTTGCAAACCATGGAGCTGCCACTGCTCGGTACTAACCTGCCCTAGCCCTGCAGTGGCTGATGGCTCAGAGGCACTTAAATTCTCCACTTTGGACAAAACGTTAAGAGTAGAAATGAAAAAATACGTGTGTGGTGTTTGTTTTGAAGATGTGATATATTGTAAATTTTTCTCCAGCTGACATTTCACCATAGCTCAGATGGAGAACGCGAATGTTAAAATATGTATATTTTCCATGGATCATCAGGCCTATTGAAAAACAAAATCAATAAACTTGCCTGCAACAGAAACACTTCTTGCTAGATTTTTTCCCTGTATTTCTCTGGCACTGCTATGAAAGGCAGAGTGTGTACCCAGTACCATGACCTTGCACGCAGCCAATGCAATCTCAGACTTCCTCTCGGAAAAAAGTCTTTCAAATTGTGACTTCAGATTACAAGAAAGATTCCTCACCATGAGCATCACGTACTATGGATATTAAAGAAGAAAATATTATTTTAATTAATACTGCAATTAAAATGTCTCTGGTTTATAATTCCAACAGTTTCTAAGGTTCTGTTCTCCTGCCTGTTTCACCTAAATTTTATATTTGAGCCAGAAGGAAAAAAGCACAGAAGAAAAATAGGAACGAATGCTGTCTAAAGAAAAACACTAAGAAAACAAGAGTCAAAAAATCCCATCAAAGAACTGCTGCCAAAGTTGGTTAGTAAATTATCTGCAAAGCTGATTTATAGATTGAGAAAGTTACTGAGTTATTCCAGTGCTTGCAGCTTTTGCTTTCTATTTCCACCTGCACCAAAATCAATCAACATCAAATGTGTTCCAGAATAGTCAAAGTAGTACTGAGTGAAAGTCACAATTTTTTTTTTTTTTAGATTTTATGATTTCATTTGGGATTCATATAATCTCTAACCTTTGAATTTCACTGGTCACTTATTAGTCATGTGTATGCAAAGACAAACTGAGGGAATGATTTAGGAGCTATTGTTTTAATTTGTCAAGGGAAAGAGAAATCTTTTCTGCTAATATGTGAGCAGGCTATTTGTCATGTAATATTTTCCTTACAGAAATTTAAAATTTACTTGAGTCTGTCAATGTACCTCATTATATATTGATAGATGAACAAGTTTTGTGTTTAGAAAGTAGAAAAGGTGATAAAAGACGTATTTTTCTGTTTGAAACTACGATAATGCATACATTTTAAAATTTATTTTATATGACAGTCATCTTAAATTTACAAATGCATATTTCTTTGCTCTAAACTGCATCTTCTTCTGAGGCTTGAGTTGATTTAAATTAACTTCATCATTATTTAAAAGGAAATTATTTTCTGGTGTTCAGTTAGACTATGCCTATGCCAACCAAAATGGGTTATATTCTGGTGAATAAACCGTACCAGTAACTCTCCTCCTTCAACTCGTCTCTAACTGGTTGGCTTCATATAAAGTTTAGATGGAAAAATCGTAGTTCCATTCTTTCAGTTTGGTAGGATACTTTGCTAATACTGACAAACAGACAAAATGTCAGGCACGCATGAGAACACACCGCCCTTACGGTCCAGCTGAAAGCAAATACCTTTCAATGGGACACAGGTAAGTGCATGACAGACATACTGAAAACGCAAATGAAAATAAAACCCTTTAAAAATACAGAAGAGCATCTGCTTTTGATCAACAGGCATTATCGAGCTTTTAGGATGAAAAGAAGGTGGTGCCAACTTGTAGGGTGTAACCACTCCACAAAGGAAGGACAATGAAAGGGGGCATTTAGAATCATAGATTCATAGAATGGTAAGGGTTGGAAGACTGTCTGGTTCCAAACCCCTGCCGTGAGCAGGAACATTTTCCACTAGACCAGGTTGCTCAGAGCTCTATCCAACTTGGCCTTGAACCCTTCCAGGGAGGAGGCATCCACAGCTTCTCTGGGCAACCTTTTCCAGTGCCTCACCACACTCATGGGGAAGAATTTCTTCCTAATATCTGATCTAAATCTGCCCTATTTTAGTTTACAGCCATTCCCCCTTGTCCTATCACTACACACCCTTGTGAAAAGTCCCTCTCCATCCTTCCTGTAGACCCCCTCCAGGTGCTGGCAGGCTGCTAGAAGGTCACCCCAGAGCCTTCTCTTCTCCAGGCAGAACAGCCCCAACTCTCTTAGCCTGTCCTCATAGGAGAGGTACTCCAGCCCTCTGATCATCTTCATGGCCCTTCTCTGGACCCGCTCCAGCACATCCAGGTCTTTCTTATGTTGGGGGCTCCAGAGCTGGACGCAGTACTCCAGGTGGGGTCTCATGAAAGCAGACTAAAGGGGCAGAATCACCTTCCTCGATCTGCTGGCCATGTTTCTCTTGATGCAGCCCAGGATATGGTTGGCTTTCTGGGCTGCAAGCGCACATTGCTGGGTCATGTTGAGCTTCTCATCCACCAATTATTTCCTCTGATGGGAAATGCACAGCAATTCCCTCTCAGCAGCTTAAACTGGAAACCGTAATATAGCACACTGGAAGCAATGAGTGTTTCAGTCCAGTCTGACTGTGGACTCTGCTGTTTTCACCCACATCATGCTGTGGACTCATGGCATCTTCAGACAGGTAAGTGCATGCTGACGCTGGAAACTTTCTAGCCAAAGAAGCAAGGCAGAGTTTGCCTCCGTACAGCTGGGTTAGCTCATGGTCCACCTGGCACAAAAGTCTACACATCCAGTTCGTTTATTTCTAAGGAACTAAATAATTTAGCAAAAACACAGTAAGTGTTTCTATAAAGGTAATTGACACGCTGCGTAAAATTCAGCCCGCTTTGACACCAGTGGCAAACCTCCCACTGACACCAGCACAGCAAAAGTTCAGCAAATTTTACAGAGTTAAGGTGCAGCAGTAGGAAGCAGAAGTGTTTTACATTTTCCTCTGGGTATTTAATGGGTTGGAAACTTTAGGAGTTGCACAACTCCCGTTAGTGTCAACAGGAGAAATGAGGCTAAAATTGAATCAGTTCTTTCTGAGAAAGTTAAATGACAATGAACTTAAACACATATACAGCAAAAAGGTTTATTTCCATGAAAAACATTTTTGTGTGACTTTGTTCCCCTGAGGTCTACCCTAGAATTTGGATGAAATTTTCTAGTTACCTTGGGAAAAGGTATTCTGTGAAAATGGAGCTTGTCACACCGGGGCCAATTTTTACTAGAAATCAGCACTTCACATTGCTGGTCATAAATAATTCAGCATATTATTTTGCAAAATTCAGAAAAAAGTTGTATTTAATACTTTGGTTCTTTGAAAAGAATTATAGATACATAGTTCTTATAGACACAACAGTATAGACTGAGTGGATGAGTGGAATATTAGAAAGAATATTTTAGATAGTAGGTGTCTGAAGTAACATTTAATCTTTAGGTCAAGGACTCTAGCAGATTCTAGGAACTGAAATTAGAAAACCATTCGGCTCCTCAGCAACATAATGAAGAGGGTCTTCTCATGGCTAGTCAAAATGATTATTTATTCAAAAATTTCAGTCCAAAACTGATTTCTAGAGAAAAACAGTGAAACACTAAGGGCATGAAAGGGAATCTAAAATATGTGTACTAACTTGTCAGGTTGTAATGGTTGTTCGGTGGTTGCCACTCATTCCAAGAAAGAATCAGTCAATAGCTGAGATTTTTGTTGTTCTACAGATGTTGTTCACTAGTTTACAATTCCGTGAACCATCAGGTAGACGAATCCTAAAGCAAGTGGCAAAAATATATTTCAAAGATGTATTTATACTGACCGCAAAATCTGTTCAGATTGCCCAAATATCTTATTTTTTAATAGTTTCATTCAAGTGGCGCATGAAAATACGAATGGTGTGTAACAGAGTCTTACTAAACAACAAGTTTACCTTTAACCCCTTAATCTCAGTGGTATCTGAGCGTGAAATCCCAAAGATAACATTTCAGTATCAACACTGATTATTAAAATGTTGATCTTTTTAACAGGCAGAATGAAGGGGAGTGCAAAAACTTAGAGACAAGTGGGAAATGAAAGCAGCAGCAGTAAAAACATGCAGAATGCAGAATATAGCCAGATGAAATGGGGAAGAAAAAAAAAAAAGCCCAAATCAAACCAAAATAAGTCTGCTCAGCTTTGGCAGATGCATACAGGTTCAACAGCATTTCATTCTAGTGTGAAGCAGAAGACTGCTGCCTATGTTCTTTTAAACAAGCTGATTACTTCACTTCTAGAATAGATTCTTAAATATGAAAGAGCAATTAGGAACATTGTATTGTTCCATGCTATTTATGTCACATGTTACAGAAAAAATGTCATTCCATGAAACCGATCTTCAATATTTTCTTTTTGTTTCACAAGCTAAAACCAGGACTGTATAGAAGGTTATCATATTTTGTTGAAATATTGCTAAAACAACAATTATTAAAATGCTATACATAATACTATAATAAATCTAATAGTATAATAGTATAATAAAATAAAATTGTTATTTTTTAAAATTTCTGGTCAGGACAGGCAGTAATCTCTTTTTCTTTTTTCAGAATTTTTTATTGTATTCACACTGAAATGGAATGCTTGAATTTCCATGATGCTCTTAAAGTGCTGAGATGCACTGAGAAATATTATATAGAGCACCATTCGTTGTATGATGTTAAATTGGTTGAGAGGCAGTCCCTTGGATCAAGGGCAGCAGGGAGCTGAAGAGGCATTTTGTAAGCCAGAGTTTGTTGAGCCAGAGCTCAGCATATTCCTGTCTTTGGCCCTATAACAGAACCATAGACACTGAGAAGATTAACTGAAGACTCTGTAATTTCCAGCTGTGCCCAGGTATTGAATTTACATTTACATAGGAGTCTGAGTGTCCTAAGTATCACTGGTAATTTTTGCTGCTGATTATAGTCCAAATGGTATGCATGAGCTATAAGATTGACTTGGCAATTATGTATACTAACTTTTTTCTTCGTGTCTAGTTAGACTTTTCCCTCTTGCAGCTTGTGACTGTTGCTTCTTATTCTCACATTCTGCATCTGCGAGAAGAGTCTGTCCCTGTCAGAGTGGCTGTACCACACAGAGAGTCAAGCCCTGGATGAAGTGCCCAGAGAGGTTGTGTCACACCTCTCCTTGGAGATATTCAGTACCAAATGTGCCAAGACTCTGAGCAATGTGGTCAAACTTTGAACTTAGTCCAACGTGTTAGACTAGATGACTTTCAGAGGTCTCTTCCAGCCTATTATCTTCTGTAATTCTAGTTTCTAAAGGTTTTAAATAAGAAAAACCTACTATTACCTTTGATTTTTAACTAAATTTAACTAATTTAACTAAAGGGCAAGAAGGAAATGCAAAGACAGTGGAAGCAGGGACAGGTAACCTGGTTATGTAAGGATGGGGTCAGGAAGACCAAGACGCAGCTAGAGCTGAACTTGGCAAGGGCTGCAAAGAATAATAAGCAAGACTTCTACAGGTATGTCAGCCAGAAAAAGAAGGTCAAAGAAAGCCCATATCCTGATGAGCAAGACTGGCAAACTGGTAGCAAGAGACAAGGAGAAGACTGAGGCATTCAACAGCTTCTTTGCCTCAGTCTTCACTGGCAACCTCTCTTCCCACAACTCTTGAGTGGTTGGACTAGAAGAAGGGGACTGGTGGAGCAAAATCCCTCCCGCTCTAAGAGAAGATCAGGTTCTTGACCACCTCAGGAAGCCGAACATACATAAGTCTATAGCACCTGAAGAGATGCATCCCAGAGTCCTGAGGGAATTGGCTGGTGTAGTTGCCAAGGCACTCTCCATGATATTTGAAAAGTCATGGCAGTCAGGTGAAGTTCCTGGTGACAGGAAAAGTCCTGAGTGTCCAGACGGACACCAAGTCCACCATGTCCAGGTGGAGGTCGGTGACAAATGGGTTCCTCAGGGGTCTGTATTTGGACCAGTACTATTTAATATCTTCATCAATGATCTAGACAGTGTGATCAAGTGAACCCTCAGCAAGTTTACAGATGACACCAAGCTGACTGGTGCAGTCGACATACTTGAGGGATGGAATGCCATCCAGAAGGACCTGGACAAGCTTGAGAATTGAGCTTGTGTGAACCTCATGAGGTGCAACAAGGCCAAGTGCAGGGTCCTGCACCAGAATCGGGGCACCACCCAGTATCAATAAAGGCTGAGGGATGAAGGGATTGAGAGCAACTCTGAGGAGAAAGACTTGGGGGTACAGGTGGATGAAAAGCTGGACATGAACCTACAACACATGCGCTCACAGTCCAGAAAGTAAACTGTATCCTGGGCTGCGTCAGAAAAAGAGTGGCCAGTAGGTCAAGGGAGCGGATTCTGCCTCTTTTCTCTGCTCTGGTGAGACCCAACCGGGAGTCCTGCATCCAGCTCTGGAGCCTTCAGCACAGCAAAGGTGTGGACTTGTTGGAGTGGGTCCAGAGGAGACCATGAAAATGCTCAGAGGGCTGGAACACCTCTTCTGTGAGGACAGGCTGAGAGAGCTGGGACTGTTCAGCCTGGAGAAGAAAAGGCTGTGTGGAGACATTATTGCAGCCTTTCAGTACCTGAAGGGGGTCTACAGGAAAGGTGGAGATGGCAGGTAGTAATAAGACAAGGTGTAATGGCTTTAAACTAGAACAGCGTAAATTTAGACTGGGTAGAAGGAAGATATTTTTTACAATGAGGGTGGTGAAACACTGGCATAGGTTGCCCAGGGAGGTGGTAGATGCCACCTCCCTGGAAGTGTTTAAGGTCAGGTTGGATGGGGCTCTGAGCAACCTGATCTAGTGGTAGATGTCCCTGTCCATGGCAGGGGTGTTGGACTAGATGACCTTTAAAGGTTTTTTCCAACCCAAACCATTCCACGATTTGATGACTATGATTCTCTTCTGTCAGACCATTTTTTTCTTTATCCCTCAGAATTTTTGGAATTTATATATCCCCCAACTGCCTCTGGAGTCTTCATGAAAATGTCTTTTGAATAAGACACTACGTTTTGCTCTAACTTCTTTTTAGTTCAGAATGAAAAGTACATTCTCCAAGACTATGTCATTAGTCTATACACTGTAAAAGGCTGGCTCAGTGCATGAATTACGATTGAACTGTGGCATTCTGCACTCCATTACCTGTCCATTTCTGTCATAATGTAAGATTTTGCATTACAGATACACGTACTGTAACTCAGTACAATTTGCTTCATTTTGCCACACAAAATTTGGATTAAAAATCATAAATAATAAAAAGGAAATAAGAAAATATTCTTCTAATTGATCATAAGATCAGTAAATTATTCCCATTTTAACAAAAAGTCTCATTCTGTAAGTGTGCTGATGATGTAAAGGTTAGAAACCTGGGAAGTCTCCATTATACATTTGCTTTTCACTCAAAGATAAGCAGAAGATTCATTGTTAAACAATAGTGTTAAAATGAAATATCCTGCCTGGAGTTAAGAAGACATGACATGTTTGTTTGAAAGGAAAGAAGAGTGTCATTTGGTGAAACTGCAGGAAGCTTTGAAGTAGCAAGAGAGTTTCTTTTATTTTCAGTGTCTCTAACTGACTTCATACACATCTAAAGAAGTCATTGAGATTACTTAAATTCAAGGTACAATTACAAATTCCAGTAATTCACATTTTCATTTAGGGCTCAAAGAAACAAGAACTTGATGATGGTAAGTATATATAACCCACTGGTTGCTGGAGGTTATGTTTTGCTGTTTGAACTCCATTTGTTACAGAAAATCAAAACTCTGCTTCTCTGATCACATTAAAACTCACAAAGCGTGTATAACTTGACTGTGCTAACAAAGTTTCAGTTATAGTTTTACATAATCTACAACAGAAATTAAGAATAAAAAACCTTAAAAGTTTAACATAAGATCAAATCATTTCCGCATAATTCTACTGCTTAAAGACAGAACACTTCTTTTTATGTGAATAATTTTTCTAATTATGATATTAAAATTATTCAAATTTTCATTAAAAATGTGCATTTCTAAGGTAGAAATCAACTATAATCCTCAAATCTCATTAACAGCAATGATATATATTTTCATAGCTGTCTCTTTAAGCTGTATTTCCTATTAAATTTTTTCCAGCTTTGTGACTGGCTATTGGAGATGCAAAATGAACCACCAGTGAATCTCAGTGATATGTGAACCGCAAAATGTTTGACTTTGTTCCTACTTTTATGTTCTAAACAGAACTTCACCTTGGAAATAAACTATAATATAGAACTGAAAGAGTAACATAAAACAACAGCAAAGAATATAAATTTTCAAAAAAAAATGAAAGAAGATGGTTTGGAGGTGGGGGAGTGGGCAGCAAGTTGCAGAGTGGTCTATATTTACATTTTACTTGCAGTAACACTGCTACGCGGTGTAATGTGCTCACTTTACAGTGACTAATTGAAGTCCTGACTAAGAAACACTTATGTATGCATAAAAGTTCTTTATATGCCTTCTGCCATTTTGTTTGTTTGATTTTTTGTTTGCCTTCAGCATCCCTACTCGGTCTAAGTAATCGTGGATTTCTCTAACACGCTTCTATTTGAAGCCGTCAAAGTGGATCTCTGAGGTTCTTAAATATTTATATATATATATATATATAACTATTAATATAAATATTAAATCTTCATAGGAAGATTGTCTATTCACACATACAATTACTATATCCACAAATGGGTAACTTTTTTATGTCTTGCAACCTGGTGTCCTAAGAGAGGGACAGAACCTTCATGGGCAGAGCTGGACCCCTGCGAATTCACAAAAGCCAGCCCGCTGCCAAGTCAGTCACTTAAACAATGGAGGCTTAGAATCATAGAATCATAGAATCATAGAAAGTTTTCGGTCGGAAGGGACCCCTAGAGGTCATCTAGTCCAACCCCCCCGCAGCGAGCAGGGACACCGCTAACTACATCAGGTTGCTCAGAGCCCTGTCCAACATGGTCTTGAATGTTTCCAGGGATGGGGCCTCCACTACCTCTCTAGGCAACCCGTTCCAGTGTTTCACCACCCTCATTGTAAAGAATTTCTTCCTTACATCCAGCCTAAACCTACCCTGTTTTAGTTTAAAACCATTATCCCTCGTCCTGTCACTGCTGTTTTCTGTTCATGCCAGAGTATAACTCCAGTCTCTCCCTCTGACTGTTCTGAGTCATTCATGTTCCAAATGTTCTTTCAACAGCACAAAAACATCTGTGTGCAGAAACCAGAGACACGCAGACTCTGTGGACACTGTTCTTATTATAATGTAAAGAACAGGCATAGGACAGATTAAAGTTCCCTCTCTTCTGTTTGCAGGTTTTTGAAGTGAAAGCTAAGCAGATACTCAGAGAATAAATAGATGAACACATGTGCAACAAAGTCATATAATTCAGATAGCATCCAATGGAAACTTTATCTTAATTCAATACAGTTTCTCTTCCAAACTAGTCAAAGTGTACGTAGGTAGTTGCAGTGACCAAAAAATACCACTGCAGAAATGCTGCAAATATAATTTTGTACAAATTTAGCTCTTCCTGTGTTTATATTTCAATTTATTAATCAAATATAGGGACTATAGCTGTTTTCCATTCTCGAATGCTTGGAGTTTTGGATATGTTACTTGTAATTTCAAGGTATACTTAATTTGTTTTTTGCTTTTGATATTATAGATCCACAGAGTATGAAAAAGTGATCCTTATTTGTTAGTGGATCAAGCCAGCATTTTGCCTTGCCTATAGGAGCTGTTTATATTGTGTGACCAATATCGTAGCTCTTTCACATCATGAGTCATGAAGTACCAGTGGCATCCCTAGCACGCGTCAGGCCCTTTTCTGCCTAAAATTATATGGTTAATAAAAGAAATGTTGAAGTTGACTTTCTACAAAGAGTCAAAATCACTGTAGGAAATCTCTATGTAGACTGTTTTGGCAAAACTGTGTAAAGAAGATACATAGGCAATTAAAGTTACATGAACTTGGAAAGCAAGACAGATTAAATAATCTCACAAAGACAGAGCAAGGTTTATGTACACGTTATTTTGACTAGACAGCAGAGCCTAGTACTCTTAAATCCAGAGATAACATTTGGCTTTGCTAAATAGTAGCAAGCATATGTGACTAGCGCAATATTCAACCTTGTTTGCAGCTTTGAACAATAGTTGCTTAAAACTATAAATTTAAAGGAACTTGCTTCTTCATTTTTCCTCGACAACAAGAAGTTCTACCTTCCCTTGTCTTGCAGGGACAGTTAATTTCTTGGATCTTCTCACTTGCCTCAAGGCAGCTAAAGAGGTTTTGGAATAGGAGTTGAGAGGCAAGACAAGGAAATTACATTTGTTCTGATTTCTTATTTCCACTTTGATAACTCTATCCTTTTCCCACTCAAGACCAGAACTGTGAAAAAGTGATCATTCTCCTTCACTACTTATTTAAGAATATTCTTTAACCCTCTGACTAGCAGGCCAAAAGAAACTTGAATCAGAACTCTGGTCACTCAGTGTCTATTTTGATCCTTTCCTTTCTGTGTGCAGGCAAGAGGTGGGTAAATCTGATAACAACCTTTTTCTCTGCAGAAGCTAGACAAATCCTTGCTAGTTCTTACTGCATTATTTAACTAATCAAAATAAATACATAAAACTTAAACAACTATTTTTATATGAAAAATGTGGAATTATTTACAAGTTCATTTCACATAATCCTCATGAGAAAAATTTTCCCTCGGAGACTATTGACATGTGTATTGTTTTGTACATGAAACTCTCTGATCTTTGCTATTTTTGATTAAACTGGCTTAGCTTCAAAATTGCCTTGGTCTGATTTGTTAAGTTGCTAGAGTGCAAAGATCTAAACCATTATTTTCTTTTTAGCACCTGAGTCCTCAAAATTCTCAGCGTTCTAAAATTGACACAGAGCAGCTGTATCCATTATCAGATTAACTGATGGATGGAAACTGAATTTTAAACAACTTCCATTATTTGGTGAGTAACAGGATGATCTTTCCAGTTAGTTCTATTCTGAAGATGGAATTGGAACAATAATAATATAAGAGAGTGGCCTTGCAGTGCATGAACTGAATTGTTTTTGACAAAATTGAACTAGAAGATGTGTTCGTAGTGTGTAGCTGATGCAGTCCAGTTGCAAATAGACATTCAGCCCATGGGTCACAGCTCAGATTCATCTGAAGTTGGCAGGGGGGGGGAGGTGTGCAAAGGATGAAATAGGTACTCTTCAAGTTGGAACCTTACCCCCTACTGAACTGTTCACTAAAACAGATGTAGACAAAAAACCCAATATCATAGACCTTTTCATTTTCTTTTACTGCCAAGTAGCAAGTAAACTAGTCCCACTGTCAGTCACTTAATATCAGAGCCTGAGAGCCCACAGTTAAACTAATTGTGGCATAGTGATGGTCAGAAGCCGCAAGCTGAAATGAATATTCACCCACCCTTGAACGGAGTGTGGCTTTACTTCTCCATCAGAAATAGAGTGCCATTACCAGTGACCATGGAATCACGTAACAAAGTTTTTAAATGGCTGGACCAAACCAGTAACTAAATTTTGCATAAGTACTATGGATTTCCACAGATAATTTGCTTCCTTTTACAGAAAGTGTAGTTCAATTAATGAGTTGAAAATGGTACAACCTTCTTCTCTTACTGTTGTTAGCAGTTTCCAGTTTTAGACTTGACAGCTTAGGAACTAAGGCTGAAGAAAAAAGAATGAGATAGTTAACTTTTGGGAGTGTATTCTGCCTCCAGGTTAGAGAGAACAACCACTATTTTGAGAAGGAACTACCACTAAATATTTTGACCAGGCGTAAAAGATCCTTTTGCAGCAATTTTAACATTCTGTTCATACAACAAAACATCATATTTTTGCTTTTTTATGCATAGTCTTCTCACCAGCCTCTGCATGTACTCAAATTTAGAAACAATGGCAGAAAATTCTATCATTTGTTCTACTTTTCTGCTTGAAAATGGTCATTATCTGGTTCACCAGAGTAAGACACAGTGATTCAGTTCATGATTATCTGTAATAAAACCTACCTAAAGCAGAAGTTTCTTTAAAAGCTACCATTTGGACACATAAGCAAAGCTCTTAGAATGTTTCATAACTTATAATGATTTTTTTCCTGGGTTTTGGCTTGTCTTGCACCTGCAGGTTTTCATCTGAAAATGACCATCCTCTACTCTTTCACAATTCAAGGGGGAGCTCTGGATTGCAATTTTCACTGAGAATTTCAAAAGTATTATGTTTTCAGTAACATTTTCTGTTCTTATTATGAGCATTATCATGAGGACTGATTAATTTTTTGTCATTCTCTGTCCTTGTTACAATTCTTGCTCTGTGAAGAAGACATTAAACTTTTCATGTACAATATATTATACACTTGCTGTACTTCATTAACCTTTCAGATCTTCTGTATTTTAGAAGGTTAGCGATTTTATTCCTTTTTGAATTTTGTCAGAGTGCTGGAAAGAAAAGGTAGCAGAGCCTACCAGTCAAATTCCAGTAAACTGACAAGGTCAATGTAAAACCCTTCTACCTTGTACAAATGTAGGAGAATGTAAGCCTAAATTTTAGTGACAATATTATCAAGACAGGAAAATTATGATATTAAAGTGAAATAGATTGATACAAAACACTTTTTTATTCCTGCTTAAGAGGACATGTTTGCCCCATGTGATGGTTTCCTTGACTTAACTAGTGTCTTTGTTTCTCACGTCTCCTGTCTCCTTCTTTGGATCAGTTCCTTCTACATAAGCCCTTTGCTTAGTGCTACTGTTTGTGAAAGATACTTGACAAGACAACCTTTAAGTGTAATAAATGGGTTCATAATGCCCTTTTTAATGCCCTAAAGTTAAGTCTGGTCACTGACGGGAATTTGTCTGAATGGCAAGTTTAACTTGCTCTTGATCTTCTAAAAGACCATTAAAATAGTTAGCTTTGTGCCTCAAGGCCTCTAGCTGGTTTAAAACTAAAGTCCAGTTAAACCCTAGCTTCAAAAAGCACAACTCTCAGGAATACTTTGCTGAAAATCCACAAAATACCAAGAAATCATAGCAAGAGTGCAAGACAAGGCCTGATCAGGAACTTTCCTTGACAGTTGTTTAATCATGTAAAAGTCAGGTAGGTAAATTACTTCTGCAGTTCCTAACTCCCACCAGAAGCAAATTACAGACGTTGCATATAATACTCCTTTTGTCTCTTCCTTTCATCCACACATCAGGCTTCAAAAAGAGAGTTTGCAGAAATAATTTCAAGTAGTTTAAACATAGACACTAGAATAATGCTTCAGTCTCTATATGCCTTAGACATGTTAGTTTAAATCCTGTATTTATTTCACCCCTTTACATTTTAAAAAAACATAAGTACTGTCTGATGTCCTCAGTGAAGATGAAGGGAGCTATTAAGTGGAAAAAAGTGAATTATTAATTTTTACACAATAACCTACTGTCTGTGCAGGGTTATTAACAAGTAAATGATAAGGTGTAAAGTTTTGACACCACTTTGTGGCATTTGACTCAATATTTTGAGCTGAATTGCTAAGATGCATGTGCGTAGCAGACTAGATTTTATTGCTAAAAAATCTAGTAGTAGCTAATCCTTTGATGTTAAGAACGGCTGAAAAAAATCCCATAATAAAGAAGCCTCACTAGTGACCACACTGACTTTTAAGACATTATCTGATAGGAAAAATAGTTTAAAACAGTTCCCAAGCTCCCACATTTGAATATTTCCTCTCTTTAAACCAAAAGCTACTATATATAGCTTAAAAACTAGCTAGAATATTTTTAACGGAATAATATTAATTAGACAGACTATTGTAAGTCAAGAACATTGATTATTAAATTTAATTGTTTGTAAATTGTGATTCAAATAAAACAAAAATATTATTCCAAGATTTTTCCTCTTATTCCTTCAGATTAATAAAAGCTGTATACTAAACTAGAATTTTACTTCTAAATAAAAAGTCAAAGAAAAGTTAGATAGTATGTTCCTAATGAACTAGCATTTTTGAACTGTGAAAGAAGTTTTGATTTCATTTTTCATACCAATTGTTATCATTGAATATAATTTTATTTCAGAACAGCATTGCACAGCTAAAGACCAAGGTTTTTTAACAATCTAAATTTATAGTCCTTTTGACAATACAGCAGCTGGTCCCTTTCCATGCAGATTCACTAAAAAAGTCACTGTAAATACTTGTCTCTACTTCTCCAAGATATTCTCAGGATTAGGTTAATGACAAGGGAAAACAGAACGGATGAACTGACTGCCAAATCTGACAATCGCGGCTCGCAATCTATGTTGTGTAGCTGTGATATGGGCATTTCAGAAATGTACAGAGAGTCTCATGAAGTAATAGCCAAAGTAATTAAAAAGGCAGTTATTTATAATTCTGGGATCTGTGTAAATACTAGTCGTGGAGTTAATATTTTTACAGGTTTTAGCAATTATCTCCTAAGGTGAGATATAATTAATAAGATTTCTAATTTACTAGCATAAGGTAACGTCTCACAAGAAGAGTTCTGTAATTTGTTTTAAATTATGCCTGTCACAGAAGGAGAATGTGTGATGTGTACATAAATACTAGCTTGGAACTACAGTGGGACTGCTAGATGTTTTCATCTTTTGAAAAACTGTTTGAATGTTTATTTATTAGTAACATCATTTGCAAGACATATGATTTCCTTCAGAAAGGTACCTGAATTTAGTGCTGGATTCCTGCCTTCCCCAAACTCAAATGCTCTTACCAATTCTGATTTTCTTAGAGGACTAACATTTACAGAGCTGCAAGTCCTAACTTTCCTGGCACAAATAGAAAGCTGGTAAAATCCCTGTGATTGTACGGTCCGGCTGCTGTTTAAAAGAAAAGATGCTTTGTAAATCCCTCCTTGAACTAGGCGTTCATACATATCCATTAATGTTCTGTCCACGTTCAGTCACTTAAGATTTTTTAGTATCATATTTTAATTATTCTATACACCAGTGCCTTTCATAAGACAGTTGGTGAAGGGTGAAATGTCCTGGGGCAATGGAACAAGTCAGGTTTAAAAAAAAGGAAACAAGCAGGTTTTGTTTTTAAGGTGAACCTAACTACAGAGTATGCAGTCATGGTTTTGATTAACATATAGGAATCCCAGAGTATAACAGTAATGTAATATTCAATGTCATTCTAGAAAGCCTTTCAATAAAGCCCTTTCCATTTCAGTCTACTATTTTTTTCATGGCGCATGTCATAAATCGCCAGCCTATCTATCGAATCTCTCTGTCTAATGGCCTTGTAATGAAGAACCCAACAAACTGTACAAAATATACTGTGAGCTGGAGAAACCTATGGCAGGCTATTTAACAGTAACAGAACGGGCCCTTAGCTAAAATAGAGCAAAAGAAATGTAGTTTTCCATCCGTAATTTATTTAAGGCAGGTCACCTGGTGTCTCTCCTATGCACCTATATCACAGTTTAACATGCATTAGCAAGATGTTCACTCTAGATTAGCAGAATCCATTTGAAAAAAACTGTTACTTAGAGTCACTGAGTAGTGGTGTTATTTTAGTTCAGTTACTAGCTATAAAACAGGAGGGGGGGGAGAAATCTGTAGCCTCCATGTCTGTCTGATCCTGGCAATGTGATTTTCTATAATTCCCTCAGTTAGTGGGAACTGTCTCACTTATTTTACATTTCTGGCTTTCACAATTATAGCTCAATTTTACAAGGGAAAATTAGCTTCCCTAAGGTAAATATTCTCTTGTTACACAGGAGGTGAGATCCAGACACTCTGAATTCCTGGCAGACACCTATACTTTCCTGTGTTTCTTCATTAGGTGGAAGTAGGTTCAATATTATTTTATATTTTGGACCAGAGAAGATATAAATAATGTTTAGAAGAGGAAATGTATTTCCTTCCAATCAGAACTGTATTGTTCTACTAAACCTAAGATCCAGCCCCATTGGTATATACACCCTGTATTTTATGATACATTTCATAAAAGTTTCAAGACTAATTTGAAACTAACTACAATTGAGACAAAGACTTAATGTCTTAAAATAAGTCAACTTAGCTTAATTAGTCCTTTTGCTAGACTTAAACGTTGATTAACAACCTCAGTCTTTGTGCATTTTTCTGTAGATTACTTAAAGGCACTATAGTTACTTTCTCTTTTTCGAGTTTACATGTAAAGAGTACGCATTTATTTCACAACAATTCTGCCAATTTAGACTTCAGTGTCTCGAGCTGCATGGAGAAATACCAGTGCAGCATGTCTTACTTTTTAAAGTTCTTCATTTCTTGTTCATGTTTGTTATTATTTTATCTATGTTCAG
Organism: Opisthocomus hoazin; assembly: GCF_030867145.1. Taxonomy (NCBI): domain Eukaryota; kingdom Metazoa; phylum Chordata; class Aves; order Opisthocomiformes; family Opisthocomidae; genus Opisthocomus; species Opisthocomus hoazin. Next base: position 80,282,799 of record NC_134418.1, read on the forward strand.
TCTTTTGTTCCAGTTCCCTCAATAGCTTCATCTATCTTTTCCGTTATTACAATGTACAGTTTTCTTCTGAGTATACAGACGTAATTGTTTACTTAGAAAGTGTGGTTTTACCTTGAATAATTCAGTGAAATATACATCTGAACCCTGTATTGGTTTAAATTGGGATGATATGGATTAAATTTAGTAAAATCACTGTTATAATATATATCTGCATAACCAGTGGATATACTTCAGACCCAAATAATCCCTTTCCATGAGGTGCAATAATAAATAGCTTATTTAAGTTATCCTTTTGCTACATTTATATGAAGGTAAAAGTCTTCTCTCATTTTTGCATATTTTTTTTTCTGCCTTTTTTATTCTTTCATTCTCTTCTTTTTTCTTTTTTTTTTTTTTTTGTAGTTTGTTTTTTCTTTTGCTAGTTTTCCCCACTTTCTGCGACTTCTTTGAGGTGTTTTGCACCTTGTCTCTTCCTAAGCTTTGCTTTTCACCCACATCTACTTTAGTGTAACCTTTTCCTTTCTGTTGCTCATTCAATTCTATCCAGGCCTTTTGTACCCTGATTCCCTTCACATCTACTCCCTAGCTGTTTTCGAGCTAGCTGGCTGTCATTCAAACTTCAGTGGAACATCTGTTCAGATGGTAGATGGGGCAGAAAGAGAACATTTTGAAAAATGACCCAGCCCAGAACCCCACATGGTAGAGTCTATAGGTCAATCTATTATCTTTGGACATCTCAGGTTTGAAAAAGGCGAACTTGACTCTGAATGATAGTGAGGATCAATAAAAGCAGACCATAAACCTTCTATTACCTCTGTCGTATTGCTTTAGATTTTAGTCAGTTAAGGATTTTACCTTACCTTGAGGTTATAAAACAATAATACTTTAAACACGGGTGTGGAAACACAATGTCTTTAATGGAGAATAAGATTTTGAAGTTAGGAAAAGCCTTTAGAGTACCAAGCCCAGAGTTATGCCAACAGAAGGGGAGTTCAGTCTGCCATATCAACAAGGCAGTCTTGAAAACCATCCTAAAGCCAGAATAAAACCAGGCACGTGAAGCTATTTTAAGAATTTCACATGCTCTTCTTTTCAGTGCTGTTGCACAAGAAGAAGAATGGTGGTTTCCCACATCAAGACAATGCCACGAAAAATTTTAAATAAGACCTAGGATTGTAAAAGTGAACCTTAGAAAAACATGCTTAGATTGATATTGCTAGGCAATTACTAGATCTATTTAGACCATTCTGGGGCATGAACACAGAAAAAGGCGGAGCTGTCTGGAACTTTGGGCAGTAAGCAGCAATTCTGATACTCCCTGTTGCTTAAAGATTTCTGGCATATTTTGGTGATTCTCACGTACAGCTAGGACAAGAAGGAAAACAACAGTGGCAAAAACTAATTAAAGATAAATGACAAAATAAGCTATTTCATGTCTTGAAACTGTTATTTCTGCATTGCTGATAAGACATATGTAAGCTCTTGCATTAATTAAATCGGTAATATAAAAACTTGGCTTCCTTTACAAGACTCTTCATTAAGCCTCAGTTCCCTTCCTCATTTCTTTTGACTCTGCAGTGGGTTGTAGTTTTGTTTCTCCCACCAGCTGCTACCCACCACTGTATAACTATGAATTCTGTGTTAACGAAGAAAGTCTTATTACCAATTCAGAAAAACTTTTTGTTTACTCTTGTGCAAAACTGGAAGAAACAGTGACAAAAAGGATAACCTTGTGTTACTATCAGAATGTATATTTTATAACTTTTGTGACCTTGTGGCTTCTTTTCTTTCTGTGCGTATTTTATCTTTTTTATTCCTATATAGCCATCTGTGATCCTTACGTGGAAAATAAATCCTTTCAGGATGTTTGTGAAGCAAAGAATACAACAAGGACACTAAAAGTATAACAGCTGTTAGGCACTACTTGAGTTCAAACCATAACAATAGCAGTAGATTGTGTTTATACATGCTTTCTGATACTTTACATTTTTTATTACAAAGCAGACTTTAGCGTGCTACCCCAAATATCTATAATGAACTCCGCAGCAGAAAGGACAAGAGAGAAAAATAAGGTAACAAAAATGCTCATGATGTCATGCTAATTCTATAAAATTACTGTTTTCTGGTAAAACTAAAGAGGTTTTTCTATTCCAGAAAATCTTTGACAAATAAAACTCGCTTAGCTGAATTTAGCATTTGAACTGTCTGCACTCAGTCATGGATTTGTGGTCCAAATTATTCACTCCTATGAAGCTTCCCCTTCTCCCTCCCATTTTCTCTTCTCATTTGCGGTCTTTTCTCACAGCTGTCCTAAGAAAAGACAAAGCAGTACCGATCATACATTTACGTCTTTAAGGGTGCAGGACCTTCTGAAGTCAAGGAAAGACAGGTATATCTAATCCAGTCTGTAAGTTAAAAGTAAATGTTGTCACTTCTGAAATACATATCTGCCCTTGGAACTGTTTCCTCTTCCACAGCTGAGGTGGACAACAGGAAGGCCATGAGCTGGGACGAGCAGAGAGGGGAACTCTGGACTCCAGGAGAAAAAGGAATCAACTTTAAGTAATCATGAAGGCTCACTGAAGAAACACTTCTTTCTTCTCCAGGGCTGGGAAAGATGCCCAATATAGTTAGCATTTATATTGCCTGGAAATTACATTAGAACATTTGGGAGAAGTTTCCTTAAAATATGGATGGTTTCAGGGACAGATTTTTGGAGCTGTATATATGCACAGTATATTTGTATTTTGTGCAAATATTTACATGTGAGTAATATATCAGTTATTTTTGTCGGTTGTGCTGAAGTGTTTGCTGCATAGACATTTTGTTGCTCCAGAAATCTGGCACTTCTACAGTGCTAAAATATTTTTTCAGACCAGAATAGAGGACTTTGACTCAACTCTCTCTTCCAGGGAGAATAATACTGAAAGTAAAGGTCGTGTGATGCAGATACAAAATAGCTTCACGTCGCCATTGTGCTTTCAAGAACTTAGATGAGAACAAGTAAATATCTGCTAGTGCAAAGATGTTCTTTGGGGCCTTTCGCTGAAGCACCACACTCCTTTCTAGATATCTTCTGTGAGGGGAGAATTAAAGTAGGGTCACAACAGCACTGCTTTGCTGGGACATGTGTGTGGCTCTGTGGAGGAGCAGGCTGAGCCCCTTTTCACACTCTGTGTGAGCCAGCTCAGTGGTCACTGGGACCAAGCCAGGCAAGATACATCAACATTTTTAAGAAAAACGTTATGAAATGATCAAAGGTTTAAATCTGCAGAGATTAAATATTTTCAAGTGCACAAAGCATCAAAATTTTCAGTTATGATATTCATAAAAATTTACTACACTATGAAATGCTGTGCCTGTTTTTCCTAAGGCATGGAGCTCTGTTTCCTAAAGGCAGATGAGCCATCAGAGGCAGCAATTGAGAAAGGTCAGTGCAGCGCCTGCAAACTGTTTTCTAATTCAGAGAAGAAAATATCGACTCTGACATTCTTTTCACCTTTTGTGTCTAAATCTCTTCATTATTCATTCCTGGTTTCATATTTTCAAAGACTGTATTTTAATTCCAGGGCTTTAGATGGTAGCTAACTGCTTCTACAGGCCTGGGATAGAGATCTCTTTATATGTCTGCTTCAGGACGTGGTTTAGCAGGCATGATGGTGTTGTGCTAATGGTTGGACTTGATGGTCTTAAAGGTCTTTTCCAACCTTAATGATTCTATGATTCTATGCTATTAAAAGCAGACTGATAGAAAGGCCTAGCTAAATGGAAATGGAAAAAGACGCAATGAGTACACCCATAATTTGCTTTGTGACTGCTGCTTTACCTCCCTGCAGATGGTTTTTTGCATTGATCAGATAGAAATCTGGACTGACACTTCTACATGAATCTGATGGCAGAGGAGAGCCCACTCTCTGTCTCAGCAAGGGCAGTTTATTCTTCCTTCATTCTTATGCTGATGCTGAAAAGCTGCACAGCTGAATCAGGAATTGTGACTTTCATAGAGCCTGTTAAAGCAAAGACGAGGCTCATGGGTTCTTGGGGATCACAGCAAGACATGTTATCTAAAAGAAAAAAAAAGAGTCTTCCAAATCTACCCTAATTGTCCTTCATACACTACACGAAATTCAGCAGTTTGTTAACAGCAAATGCAGTCTTAAACTGACTAACTTCTACAAGGATTAGTGGTCTTTTTAGCAGTTAAAAATGCAGGTTCAACTAGTATTTGATTTTTCCTGATTATATTAGAGAGAGAAGAGTATACTTTCAAAATTCCTTATCCTACATCTCGAGTCAAAAGCATTCTTTGACAGTGCCAAATTATCTCATTTCAGTTACAATATACTGCTGAAAGGAACAATCTAATGTCAAAAACAGCCTTTGCTTTGCAAAAGAAAAAATATTCCCTTTGGTTTTATTTATAGAAATAACATGATAACTATAGGCTGTTCTACTTACTTTAAACAAAGATGTATAATATAATGAGAATGGCAAATGGTTTAGAGTGAGCTAATTAACTTAGCCATAATTTCACAAAGACCATGATTTAACGATAAAATAGTTCATTTCAAATTTACATACAGTTTTCAGTCCATTTTTAATGTGTTTTTTTTTTTAAGTGGAGGGGTTTTTTTTTTAAAAAAGTTATTACTCAAGGAAAGGAAGCTTGACTGACATGTGGCAAGCCCCTCATATACTCAACAAAATGAGTATGTTTTTCTGATCTGTCTCCCTCAACTGTGTGCCTTCCAACCTGACATAGAGGAAAAAGCCCTGCATAGGCAGGGCAGGCTTCCATTCCTTTCAGGACGCGCCTCTTCACACAATGACGGCATCAAATAATGATACCCTCTAATTAATTAGGAAGAGAGCTTGAGGCAACCTAGAAAATATTCACAAATAGAAAAATTCAGCCAGACGATTTCTTATTATCTGGTAATATCTTTAATAGAGAAATTCTGGTTGGTCAGTACCTGATGCAGAGTGTCTTTTCCAGCGGTGAATTTTGCTGCTGACCTCCTCCACCTGCCATCAGTGCAGTGGGGTCATAGATCACTGGCAAACTGCTTAGCGTGATTGAATCATCTGAGCATCAAAAGTTTCTTCATGTAAAATAGTATTCTAGTGGCCTAGTAAAATAGGCTGCTTCTGGTTTTCCCAAGAGGCTCTGAAAACCAGCTGCCAAGTGAGGTGCAGAGCACTGGGTGACCCTCCACCACTGGGATCAATACCTCTCAGACCCCGGGTCTGAAGTGTTAAACATGTGACTGACATTTCGGTCAGAAGGCTGTTCTGGCTGAAATGTTGATGATGTTTGCTGTTCAAGGAAAATACAGATGTCATTCGAAAACTGGAAGAGTCCTGACATCTGAGCAATTGCATTACAGTGTGCTGGAGAGGTGCAGCAGGAAAACAATCATCAAATAACAACCTTTTCAAAGAATACAATGTATTTTTACAAGCAGTCTAAGACCTATGAAATACTGCAGCTGCGTAATACAGAATACTTTATGTAGTGAAATCCAGAATAACCATATAAGCCAGAAATGTAAAATATTTCAGAAGAGGAACTGCATATTTTATTCATACAGGATGACACCATCTTAGCAGATTAGGTACAATTCTTGCTAAAAAAAGCATATATTTAAATATTTATATAACCCCTTAATCAGGGAAGGAAAAAATATCTCCCTCAGCAATAAAGATTTGTGAATGACTAATTAGCAGAACATATTAATTTTTAACAGATTAAATTTTTTACCATACACATTTAGTATTTGGCATTCATCCTTGCATCCACAGAAATTTCTGGATGCCTGCAATACTTAGAAAGGGAATTAGTCAAGGCACTTACTAATTTTCAAAGAAGTAATTTACAGGAAAGGTTTATATATCCCTTACAGTTCTGACAAACAATGTAAGCACAAAGACTTTGTACGTTTCTTCCAATTATACAGAATGATTTTGAACCCATCATTTCTACAGTCCAAGTAAAAGAGCTTTGCCTGCCAAAGTACTTGATTTTGAGAGTGACATCTTGTCAGTTATTGTTTTTCTTGGAAAAACTCTAGGGATTCAAGCTTATTCTCAATGCAGACTGTTGAGATGTGGTAGAGTTTTCCATCACAAGCATCTTGGAAATTAAGACTTGACGATTTTTACAAAACACACCTTCTTACTGAAACACAAATGAATTTAAAAGCAATTTTTGGCCATCATTATGCAACACATTCATTCCATGAGCACAGTGGTGTCTTCTGGCTCTGTAATCTACTAACCTCAGTCATGGGAAAGCGACTTCTTTTCCTGAAATTTGATTTTTTTTTTTTCCCAGATAACTCTATTCAATGTGTCTGCATTGTACAGCCAAACTGACATTACAGAGAGGATTTAACTTGCCTGCGGTAGCCTTGCCTGCAGCATTAGTGACGACTACTCTTCCAGCCTTTGCCCTGAGCAATTTGCAGTGCGTCTCTCTGCAATTCCCTGCTTTCCTGTTAGACTGGGGCAGCCCTTTATACCTCTCCATTTACTTCGTGGAAATCCACACAGAGGGAGATGTAAGGGCAGACAGGAATGCTAAATGGAAAAGAGGCATGCTTGACTGTTCTCATAAGCAAACCAGGATAAATAAAGTGGACTTGATCCAGTATTAAATCTAGCTGCTCATCTTTTAAAAGTCTCTTTGCCTCAGTGTGGAGTGTAGCCCCAGTCCCCCATCTGTGCACAAAGAGGGTTGGATGAGAACATCCAGGGAGCCCTTCAGCTTTCCTGGAGAGGTTCTTGACTACCTGGTTTAGATGTTCTAACTGCAAAACGTTTTCAAATACTTGCACTTAATTACCCTGATCCTGCTGATTAAAGTACCTTGTACAATACTATATCTCGATTCCCTTTGCAATAACTGCATTTTTCTAAAGGTTGTCCTGTCTGCCTGTGCTCAGATGCCAAGGTCAGGTGGCAGAAGTTCTTCTTTTTTGGCTATTTTCCTTTTTTCTTTTTTTTTTAGTTCTAAGAAGTAGGTAGTGCTTACCTTAATGGATGCCATGCTATTGCATGAACTTACTTTTCATATAAAGTGATTAAATTCCTCAGGGTGCTCATATCATGTTACTTGTATAGCTATAGATTACTCTTGCAGGAAATATTTTTGCATCCTACTTAAGGCTCAGTTTGTTAGAAGTTTTCTTTTAGGTTTTCAAACACTGGATGTTAGAAAGAATTTGTCTGATATATAAATGTTGTGGGCAAATGATAAGCATAGAGGCAGTATTCAGCAGCACAACTTTGTGAGATACTGGAAGGTTCAAAATTCAAGTTTTAGAAAAAAATGAGAGAACTAGTGTCTTAATTGTTCTATAGCTTAATAATAAATTTCATACATTCACAAATACATGCAATTTAGACAATATAGCACTGAGCTAACAAGCAGAAAAGCATAGAATAAACTCACTATAAATACTTCTTATAAGAGTAGAGCAATCTTTCATTTTCAGGCTGTAAAGGCCAGAAAGGATCAAGAAGCATGAACAATAAAGATATCTTTTCGTATAAATCAGTTTAGTAGCAAAGTTACTGGTAACTACTCCACACAAGTTGTATGTGTGTAACTGTGGTTCTCAAAAAAATGCAACATTAACTAATAGTGATGTAATTTGAATATACTCTTCCCCATTCATTCTAGTTGCTCTTTGGCAGCTGGATTTATCAACAAAGTAAACAGAAGATAGGAAAGCCTCTGTCCTACCGTTACCTTTACATGTACAGGAACTGCTAAATTGTTCAAAGCTGTTTTGATTGTACTTTCACCATTAATTTTCAGAAGTCTGCTTGGGACATTTTTTCAGTTTTGCACCAGTTGAAGCACATTACTTTGGGTAAATTACTGCAAAATTGCAAGGCTTGAAATAAGATTTTGTAAGTAAAATGTTATTTTCTGAAGTTCTCGTCATAAGGGAGATATTGAAGTTACTTTCCCATTTTAGAACATACCTCCAAAGGTTTTGCATTTACTAAAAACTATAAACAATCACTCAGATGTGCGTAAGTATAGCCATATCAAACACAAATAATGGTGAAAGACTAATGTCTGAACTTAACAGCTAAAAACACAGAGCAGTATAAACAAAAAACTAATTTTAAAATGAATACTACCTAAAGAAGAGAGAAAAGGATTTCATAAACAAAATAAATTTGATGACATACTCTATATCCTTTGCTTAAATATTCTGAAATCTCAGCCATTTTATTAAACTGAACTTGCCCTTCTTAAGCTCTGTGCTGGTGTGGGCCATCACTTTAAAGCCATTATTTTAAAGACTTCAGAGAGGTACAAGGTAAAGTGCAAAGCAAGTCCTCCTGCAGATGCAACAAAGTTCTTACTGTTGAAAAGAGGATGAAAAGACATTTCCACTTAATCACAGATGTTACACATCTGGAGGTATCCAGTCTTCAGGTGTCCTCACAACACCCATGCTAATTGTTTTATCCATATTTTCATTTCTCCAGTCCAGATGACTACAGTTCTTCATGACACCCATCAAAATCTCTTTATTTCTCAGTTCCAGTAATTGCTGATCTATTCATATTTAAGTGCTGCTTTGATCTTAAAAGTTCTGCATAATTTCACTTTTTCCTGTGTAAAGACACTCCTTTTATCACCACAAAATCCACCCTTTCCTGATGCCATGTCCATAAGGTGGTGAACTCCTTAGAGATATTTGGCTAAGTTTTTCCACGTAACCTAAGGCTGGCACCATTCCTCTGCTATTTTACTGAGCATGATTTTCCAAGCCATGGCTCTTTTACCTCCAGCTCACATGTTAACTCCTTCATCAGTTCATTCCACTGCATCTGAAGGAGCCACTGTCCATCTCCCTTGTTTTTTCTGGGACTGAAGAGTCCACAGAGCTGATAAAACACTGCTTCATACTGGCTGCATCCTGTTCCCGAAATCCTCTTTTTCCATTGCTTGAAATGTTGAAAACCTACATCACCCAACAGTGACAAGCTCCGTCAGCCTTTGCATTGTCTGATCTGCTGCATTATAAGTAAGAAAAAGGCTATTGTTGGTGTAATTTTAGCAGTTCTTTGGCACCATTCTGCAGAGATTAATGGAACTCATACAAAAATAGGAAGGAGTAGAAACTTTCTAGCCAGAGATGTGGCACTGTTGGACCAGGCTTACATCATTTTTCACTTTCCACAAAAACGAAGAGAAAAACACTGTGACTGTTGAGTGTCTTAACACATACACAGTAGATATACACATACATATGAAAGACCAGCTTTGCCTTGCAAAGCAATCAGTCTCTTTCAGGATAAAGCTGGCTTTCAAAATTCCAGCCAGGGAATTAAGGAATCTCAGTGTAAATATAAAACCCCACCAGCTATTTTTGGATATATACACATAACACATTCACATCAGCTAGTACTGGCAGATAAAAAACACACCAGTGTAACTGCTAAGTGATCTGAACTTTGAATGATGCCAAGCAATGGCTCTAAGTTTTTCTGATTCATGACGCTGCTCAGAGAAAGATAAATTGCTGCCAATCCCAAGAGAAAATTTATAGGCATTTAGGGATTATTTACTGATGTTAGCTGTAAATGTAACTGGGATTAGGAAACTCTTGTGAACACTACTGTCCCCCATCCTCCCTTACCAAGCTCCCTCTCAAACCGTCACATTATCCTTACCCTCTGTGGAGAAGAAGTCAAGACTCCCGCTTGTGGCATAAACATAGTATTTGATCTTTGCTGCAGAAAAATATCTAGAGTCATAGCTAAGATTCTGACTGCAGTTCAATAACTTTCAACTTGCAAACCAATGGTGGTTTTTTCTTCTTATTTGAATGGAAAAGCAAAGTTCAGCAATTTCCTGATCATTGTCTGTTAGAGCATGAGGAGAATTTGTCTTCTAGCATCCTTCCCTCATGCTTCAGTGTAAACCTCAGTCCAAACAATATTAGGAAATAGCCAGTGGCAATACTGTTATCAGTCTTTCTGGTAGTGTGCTACTGCTATTTACATATTGGACTATTTTATCCTCTGTACTAAAGTTGAGACTGGTGCGGCAAAGTATATAAATCTAAATAAAACATATCTTTCCTTGAGAATAACTATAACACTTGGTGAATATTTCTAAGCAATCCATTTTTCAATAGTAAAAGTTGTCTAACACATACCTGTAGAACCATACTCACCTAGTGATAATATCGGAAAGCTGTTTTTACCCTTAGCATTATCTATACTTAATGCTTTCTCAGCATCCAAATGGAAAAATATATTAAGGTGTCAACCTTATCTGACTGAGCGTCACAGCTAATATCCGTAACACCCACCTCTGAATATCAGCTCAATTTGTCCCACTAAGAAAGTCTGATCTTGATCCACCAGTACAGTAATTACTTTATTTACTTGAAGTGTTTAATCCAGCTGCAATGTTAGTACCAAAATTATAAAAGGAAGACAGATCTTATTTGGTGTGATAGAAAACTACTCCAATTTCTGTGGGATCACTCCATGATGACCAAGGATTGATCCAGAGCTCAGCGTTATTGTTGATGGTAGTGACAGAATACCAACAAAAAGTCATGAACACATAACAATCTAATCTGTTCCTAAAGCAGACATTTTTCTTCCTGTTTACTGAAGGCTCATCTCTGGAGTCCGCAGAACTGTATTAGACCTTGTGGATCTCAGCATACAAGTAGGAAGTCTTACCACATCTGCACTGGTAACTTCCTTGAAGGCAACTATACCTAAACACCAAACTTAATTTTCACTCGGCAAAACTTTTCCTTAGAGCAGTTTCCATTCACTTAGCAGTATCAAAGCAGTTCAAAACTCCTTGTATTGTTCTGAAGATGTCCAAACTCAGAGAAGTCTTTAGAATGTCTTGTACAGAGGACAGAAAACATGAAATTCTCATCTCAGTAGATTTTCTGGACGCATTTACTTCGGAGTCCTTGCTGAGTAAACTGCTCTTACCGGGCTTAGTGTCTTTTGTCAAGTCTAGTTCTTCAAAATAGCTGGAGGGATGGTATCTCTGAACAGTCTGATTTAAGGCACGTACCAGATATTTTCTGCAGAGCACTTGTATGAAGCCAGTTAGCTTTTAAATACACAGATGAAGAGTCAGGTATTCATACAAGTATCCTCAGCAGCATGTGTACATTCAAAAGCAAAACACAATAAACAAACAAAAAAGCATTGTATAACCTCCTGAACAAACCTAACATCTCATTGTGAAGGATTTTCAACCTATTGAATCAAAGCAATTATTTTTTCAAATACTTAAAAAGCTTACTTTTTCCCCCCAGTGAAGCCTGTTTAAATGGAAAATTACGATTTTCTGTAGTAGCTTGTACCAGCAGTGACATTTTCAAAAGAAGATTGTGAGAAAAGGAAAAATTCAAAATGAGTATTCATTCTTCTCATACTCCTAAATAGGGAAAACACTTTTTTCACAATATTAGAAAAGAAATTCCAAGCCAGAATAATGTGAACTCCAAAAAGAAGATTTGAGAAGATACAGAAATAAAACACATAAAATGACTGTTTTCTATGGAAGCATTTACACAACTGAAAAAATATTGTCCCATGAAATATTATAATCTTACTGAAAATGACAAAGTCGTCTGGTAACCTTAAGTATTCAGAATCCATTTCAATGACTTCAGTAATCAAAAGAAGTATATTTTTACAAGGTTTCTTTTGGTTTGACAAAAAGGAGGAAGATTAAGCATTTTGGTTTCCTTTCATTTTATAAAAAAAGTTATTTACTCTTCTCAAATTCTAATCTAAATTTTGGATTTAGATTTAGGATCTGATGCTAATTTTACTTAAGGCCAATATAGTACCGCAGAACCTATGAAAGCCGTGTCAGAAAGAAATAAACAATTTTACTCTTCAGAATCAAGATGCATTTCCAGGGCTTTGAAAGAAAGAAATAAATGTATCTGGCTCTAAATCTAGATATATTTTCAGACATGTACAAATGCAAGCACACACACTGTATATATAATGTGACTATAATGTACACATGTAATTGAAAACACAGCACAGTGGTCATGACACACTAAATACAGAGAAAGCAAGTTAGTGCACCACAGTGCTTTGTGGGGTACGATTACACCAGGTAGCTGCAGTTATTTCATCGACTACAATCATTGTACCATTTCAGTATACCAAGATACTTATTGCTCAGTGACAGTTTCCAGGAATATTATTCCTCATTCACTTTCCCACCTGTGCATGCTATACAACATTTTACAGTTAATGGCATAACAATTAAAATAACAGTGTTGCACCTGTACTGTTTTAATTCCGTCCTACATTGCTGTTATTACACAAATTATAATAATGTTTCCCAAAACTGACAGTGGCAGGATTATAGGTGGTGTTACTGGTCTAAGCAAGTCTTCTGTTTTGTTTTACCTAACCATTTTTTGGCTCAACTGTATTATGTGACAAATAATATATGCTACCTCCCTGTTATGGCTCGGTGCAACAGACTGCAGAGCTATATGGAATATGCTGCTTTCTGCACTGGTGCTTGCGCCCAGCAGAGTACAGCCAGGCTGTCTTTGAGCTGAGCCTTTATGCAGAGTTAAGGGTAGGATCAAGAACCAAAAGGTGGAAAAGCTAGACTTGAAGGAAATGGTACAGTTTCAAACTTTGTGACTTCCCATTTTAAATACTTGAATAAATAGAGGATTACTTACATAACACTAGTAGAAAAGAAAAAGCATGGACATTGTAGTCTCAACAGTTTAGCTGCAATCAGCCTAGGAGCTCATCACTCAACCCACAGAGCAGTTTCTGGATTGGATAATTTGACATCACAGGAATCACTTGGATTTTCCAACACATCGTGTTGCCTACCTTTTACATCTCTATCCCAGCACTGATTTGCCTTTCCCCAGAGATCCAAAGTTGCAAGGCAGCATCACTGAGACAACAGATTGCAAATCGATTTGAAACCACAGTTTTTTGAGTGGTGAAGTTTAATCACTATCTTCCTCTATTAAAATTTGTACTTCAGAGCTATGCCAAATATTTCTTTGACCTGTTATATACAAATTCTTTTTTTTTTCCTGTCTCTCCATCATGAGTGCTCATAAGAAACAACCTGTAATTTTGTTGGAGATTAGTGACAGCTGTAATGTTGTGTTTATGCACTTCATTTCCCAGAATGTCTATTGTCATCTTAGAAACATGATAGTGTGCATTGTTGGGTAGAGAAGGACTCGTCATTTTAACTGTTACATGTGTTGGTTTATCTCCAAGAGATTCATGGAAAAGTTAGCAAAATTAAACTAAAAAAAAAAAAGAAAAAAACAAATAGGTGGTATACTACAATACTGGTGGATGTTTGACAGGGTGGTACCAAAAAGCTCACTTTTTGGAGATATGAGTCTGCACTGTCTGGTACAGATTTTGAAAATTGTTAGGTTTTTAGCAAGTTACTGATGTGCCAAATAATTGAAGCGAATTACCCAATTGTGAAAGCTGATTACTTTTTTAGTATCTTTTAGCCTTTAAAGGAAAGTAGCTTCCTGAAATTACTGTCAAAGAGGACATCATATATAGTATATACTTGATATTCTTTCTAATCATAGTAATCTTTACAGGTGACAAGAAATCTTGAAATATATTCATTTAAAGAACTTACTTTCTACTTCTGAATGTCTGTATAGAAAATCAGAATTACAGTGGTATTTTTTTGTTTTACTTACTCCTTTTCAAACCAGATTTTCAAAACAGTCATTCCTCGCTTAGTCGTATGAACTGTAAAGGAAATTAACACCTACACTTGAACTACAGCCAAAAATCACAATAAGCAATGAGGTCAACATAGCAATCAGGAAGTTAGAAAGTAAAGTAATATTACTTAAGGCCCCGAAAAATTTTGTAACCAGAAAGTAGAAATATAAAGTTCACAATGCATTATCATCCTGAAATATTGATAGTTTGTATTTTATTGATGACATCTCAAAATGGCAGCCATCACCTCCATTTCAATTAGCCTTTAGACAGCGATAATGGGACACAGGCTGCCTACTGGTCTTTAAAAACTATTTAATGGATTAAGAAAGATTCTGATCCAATTAAGAAATGTTACACCTTTAAGGCGAGTTTTGGGAAGATTTAGGAATGTTGTACTTAAGCTGAGCAGTGCGGCCCTTGATAAGCTACTTCGTAACTTTAATTTTATGCTTTAATGATCACATAAATTAATAACTTCTTAAAACCCATGTATGCAATACTATCTTCTATTTTAGATGCAACAGAAGTAAACTATATTTTACAGGAGAAAAATTAAAAAAAAAAAAAGGAACAAAATACCCATGGAAGAACTGAAACAGATATTTATTACTTTAGGGAAAAAATAATGTGGAAAACTCCTAAACCCCAAACCCTACCTCTAAACATTAAAAATGTTTTTTCCTTGGCTTTTGGATATGTAATTAGGGAAGGTTTTACCCCATAAAACCAAATTATACAAAAATTTTCAGCAGGACTGATACTTATCTCAGTGTACTACTTAACCGTCAAATCATCATCCTGCATATTGCACTGTATCTTGAGAAAAGACTCACTTAACTGTGATTGAAAATAAAATACGCTGGAACAAGCAGCCAAAGGCAAGAAGATAAAACTGAAAATGGCAAGAGATTCAAATAGCCTTGAAATATGCAGTTGGATGAGCAAAAGATGGAGGCATCATAGGCAGATAAATAAGCAAATCACTGGTTTTAACAGCAGCGGCAACGAATGCGAATTCCACCAGTCACACACTTTTGTTGAAAGTGGAATTAAACAGATATGTGTACGTATATATACAGGCACACATACATGTTTCATTAATAATGACTTGATACACAATCTAGTATATTACGTATTAATAACCAGTATAAATAATGTCATTAGCTTATATTTAATATAATAATATATGACTATTATTTCATTTATTAAACTGCACACAGGTTTCAGAGCAGTGAAAGTATTTTATCCTAGCATACCATACTTTTTCCTCAGTTTCTTACAGATGAAGCTATCCTTTTATGTTTTATAATATAAATATATATGTTTATATATGTTTCATCTTCTTTCAGGGATCTCACACTGATAGATTGCAAACAAGAAACCAATAGCCAGCTGACTAGAGAACATCTGGTTGGTTCTGATCATTTTTCCAGTATTTACATTTGCAGATTTTCTACAGCAGTAACTGCAGAAAGACGCCTGGGAGATGTGTTTTCACAAAAGCCTTAAAAATTCTCACTGGCCTTTTCCCCTCTTCAGGCACAGAGATGCAGACATCACATACTTCACATTCCTTGATGAAATTATTTGAGCATATAGATGGGTAGCCTTCTGGAGCTATCTTTTCTGACTGAAAATAACACAGATGTCTCTTCAATGCAGTGAGTATCACCATAATAATCAGGAAGACCTTCATTCATTTAAACCTCTCCTCTTTTTAAAGATACAGGAAACTAAGGTTCCAACTGCTCTGTGATAACAAAAGCTCAAGATGGGCTGAAAACCATCAAGACTGAAGATAAGTAGGAAAACAGTTTTCTTCCAGTTTCACTGCTTGATTTCATTTTTATTAGGTAATTTTGAAGATATGCGTTGGTTTAAAAAAACCAAAAGCATCCCTTACTCTTTTCCTTTAGAAATTCTTAGTAAATGTTCACAGCTACTGATGAGGTTGCAAAAGCTGCTTTGGAGTGAAAAAAATCAACCCCATAAACCCATCAAAAAACCCTCCCAACAAAAAAATCCCTGAATATACAGCTGCAGTTCTGCAACGGAGGATCCTCTTGCACTGGACAGCCAGTTCTCCCCCTGACTGAAGAAGTGAAGAGCATATCCTCCCGTGGGTGCTCCCTCCAGCCCGAGTGGGTGTTCCTGTGGTCCCTGCACTGCACTGGGATCCCCACTCTGTCACGCTGTGGACTTCCCCCTTGGCAGGCTGAGGTCAGCCCTTACCAATGGCACCACAGAGTAGTTGAGCAGGCATCAGGGCTTCCTCCAGTCGCTTTAATTCACTGTAGCAGTAAAACTCAGTGAGAGTGGCAGAGAACACACCCTTGTTGCCAATACCTGCATGCTCCTTGCACTCTACAATTCGATGTCAAATCAGGGGATTTCTGAGAGAATGGAAGAACGATATAATTCTTAAATTAAAGCAAAGAATTTTACTTCTATGCATGTGGAAATAACACATTGTAGTTGGTGATTTTAAACAAATACAGAGGCTGACCGAGCTATTGACTGAAAACTGATAAGGCTGAAAAAAGGTTTACTGAGGAATACAACCCAATTTAATATTATTTGCCTGTACAGGTTTCATTTGGAACCTACTATAGCAAATTGAAATATTTCTCCTATAAATTTTCTTTCGAACCATAATATACAATCTGCTTGTTAAAGCAGGAGATTTGATTATTCCTACTTCTTTAGATGCACATGTGACTAGCTAGCATGATATGAGCAGTCTTTCACAGTATTTAACTCAGCATTTGACCTTCCAAAGAAATTGCGCACAGATGTTCTGTCCAGTGGGTATGATAATATCCCCGTTCTTTTGTTTGAAATTTGTTGGTTACTTAATTCCAGCATGCTACTATTTTTTATAAGAACACACTATGGGGTTATTTGTGGAAACAGTTGAAAAAAGAAAAGGCTGATTAGTTGTCACTATGTATCAATCAAAAAAAGAAAAATTCATGTCAAAAGAAGAAGAGGAATTGTTCAATTAGGTGACTTCTTTTTTCAATTTTTTTGTTTCAGGAGGTGTTCATGGAAAAAAAAAACAGGTTTCACTGAAACGTCAGAAGCTGGACTTACTGCCACTGTCAAAAAGGTCAGATGTGATGTTTCAGAAACAGAAATGGAATCAAATCCCCAACTCTGGATTAAGGATGAAACATAAATTGTCTCATGTTTTAATATTCAGGGATTCAAAATTTTGATTGATGGTTGTGTCTGCTTGTATTTCTATGAATAACTTGCTCAAAATGGGAAATTGTGCTCTTTATTCTTGAGCTAACACTGTTGTTATCTAGTAGATACTGCTGTCTGAGCAGCTCTGACTGTATGAAAGCCTGCTCTCTCCAGCGGGTTTTCACAGAATGAATGAATTTTTCAAATCAGAGGGAAAGAGAAAGGATGTTATGAGCTTTATGCAGAAAAGCAGACAAGTAGACTACAGGGTTGCTTTCAGTAGAGAAATCCGATACAGAGTACTGTATTTACTACTCTGACGTCTTTCCAAAGGGAAGTAAGTAAAATATTACATTATTTTTATAGTTCTAAAAGACACTATTCAACATTGTACCTTATCTATATCTACCTAGCCTAATACACAAGAAACAACTTATTTTGTGGACTCCCTGAACTGGCATGAGATACAAAGCAACCAGGAATCTGGACTTCAGGGGCACACCACTGGAGCCCTCCATAGGGATGCTGTGAGGCAGCTACCCCTCTTTTTCGTAGTTGTTTTAAAGGCATATCCAGTGTTTCCACTGACACCATCAAGCTCACCCATTTATTTTAATGTTATCCATTGCTTTAAACTTTCTATCCATTTTTGCTGTTCCCCTGTCCACTCTCTACCAAGGTTATCTCTCTGGAGTAGTACAGATAATAATTTGTGATTGCAACAACATGGAGAACTCCACTATGGAAATGGCACTCAGAAACCTTACAGGTACAAGATGGTTTTTAATTAGTTTGCATTTTGCATACAGATTGCATTACTCCACATGGCAAAATGACTCGGTTATGGACAATTATTTTAAAGTAGTAACAACGGATTCATACAGGAGCTGTTGAGGAAAGAGTGTTGGAGAAATGTCAGCTGTTATGAAATGAACAAAAACGTTACAGTCACTCTGAGCTTCTGCTCACCAGCTACAGCCATTTTATTTGTCAACATTTATAATACTACCTTAGTGCCGTACTAACACTGTCCTGCCCACTGGAATTATATCTGTACTGCATGAACTAACCGAGGCAGACTGCAGCCCTTCGTATTTAGAGTATAACACAATGAAACCAGTGGATGTTTCACAGTCAGCTTCAATATGGCAACAGTTTTATCTGAGATGTCTTTTCTAAGGTCACACAAGAAATACATCTTTGTGCTAAAAACAGAATCGAGATGTCAGCTGAACATAATCAGCAGAAACATTTCTGTAGACACCACTCCTGTGAGCATAGCACAAGGTAAGTGTTTGGTATCCCTCATTCACATTTTCAGCCTAAGCCTTCCCTTCTCTTCCACAACCCCATGAATTCTTTATGGCACCAGTCAACTGATCTGTGCTTCCAGAACCTGTTAGCATCTCTCCCTCAGGTGTCGTCAGATAAGGGATGTGCTGAGCAGCCCTGTCTGCCTGACTCAACTGAGCGTTCTCTGGGAGCCGGGCTGGTGTTCACCACAAAGCTCCGATGAAGTGGAGCATGTTCAGCATTTAGAGAATGTGTTCACCGTCTGTATATCAATGTCAGACCCCAAACCGCACTAATCTGAAAATAAACAGAGTGAATGGACGTTAAATGTGAATAGCAGTCACTGAAAATTGCTAAAGAGTATTTGTAAAAAAATGTAAGGGATTTATCTTTCCCATTAGAATTAATATCAGTTCTGTGGCTAAAAACCCAGGCACTAATGCTCCTAAAACTAAACCACTCTCCCATTTTCAGGACCATTCTAATAAAATCCAAATGAAGGGATTTAAATGGAAGCCATCCGTGGTGTCAGTGACATGCTGCTGTTGGTTATCCCAGGATGTGCGGTATCAACAGCTGGGCAGCAATGCTGAGCGCATGGACAAAATCCAAAAACCTTTTTTCAGTGCTTAACCACAGAGGAAACACAGCCTTCTCCTTTTTACAACACATATTGAACTATAAGGTTGCCAAAATAGCTTCTTATGTGGAAACCCTGTGCTACCAGAAAATAAAAACACTGAACTAACCATTTGTATCAGGGCCTGTAGGCCCTGTTGTATTTTATATGTAAATATGCTGGGGCTTACATGTGTGTTAAGTCAAATCAATGAAATTATCATCGTAGAATGAGCTGAAATGATAGAACATTCCCTTTAATTTGAAAAGGATTTGCAATTCAGCACTTCCATAGAAAGATAATTGAAATGCACTTATGCTGCTGAAAAGCAGTGATAAATTTATGAAATACAAGCAATTATTTTTAGCTGTCAAATACTTAAACTCATAAGCTGTAGACAGATAATTAACCAGCTAACATGACTGAAGACACATGATTTAATTTAAAAGATGAGTCCGCAAGAATGACTACCTGAAATACAAAAAAAGATGAGGCTGCAAAAATAAAGATACAACAATTAAAATGTGCCTCTTGAACAAAATACAAAAGCATAGACCTAATTCTAAGCATATGACTATACCAGTAACTACACCTTGCTGATAATCTGCAAAATTTTTTAGCAAGGTCTTTAGCAAGATTTAGCAAGGTGCTAGAGGAGTTATTTAGACAGAAGTCTCACTGAATGATTTAGCAAAATTTCAGTCACAGCTTTCTCTCTGCGAACCTAGATTTGCTAGTTAAATGGATGCCTTGTACTGCAAACACAAAGGGAAAAAAGAAAGGCAGGGGAAAAAAAGACATAGAAGTTTAAAAGAGAGTAAACTTTTCACCCAATATAAAGTCCATGTGAAATCACAATGCGTAGTCCTAAGTAGTTTATTGGTCATAACAAAAAGCACAGGGTTTTTTCTTACAAAGTATATTTAACTGCTGTCCATGTGATATTTTATAACAGTGAATCATTCAGATAAAAGAACACATACTGAAGTGTGACAAATAATTTCAGGTGCCTAGATTAGCAAAAAAATACCAGTGTAATAGTGAAGTTAGTTAACTGAAAATTTTGAAATATTAATAGCATTACTTGTACGTTCTTCCATTTCCACAGCAATGTTTGTTCCTTCTTTTTTTGGTTTTGGTTTTGTTGACATATTTATTCATACCTCTGTATAAAAATGAAGGAAAAGGAGGAAAACAGAATTCAATTCATTGCAGCACTTCCTATATTTCTCCTTTACTGTATGACAACAGAAAACTAAATGGGAAAATAGTGTGTGAGAAGGTTTTCCACTGAAACAGCTGATGTGGTAGGAAATGTCAGAGAGTTCAAAGAAATAGTTCCATCAGAGACAATAAAGGTTTTGGGGAGTTTTGGGAAAGCCTGAAGCAAATATTTGAAATTGGTTTTAAAATTAGGCAGACATTACTTTTATTACCCCCCCTTCATATATTTTACATAACAGGTGCACAAATATAGTACTTTCTATGTAAATTAAAGAATATAGTGTTGTGAATTTTCATAACATTTCAGTGTTTTTTATCTTCTCCCTGTATTATTTGAAATCTCTGCGCACATAAAGGGTACTTGGATTTTTTTTACTGAATGGAATGAAGGCAGCATGGACTATATTAACCACCAAGATGATCTGCCAGTATACTTAAAAATGTCAAATACTTAGGTCAGAAATTTGAGAATGGAGTCTAACAAGATGCAATTATGTATTTTTTATTATTTTCACCACATTTGTTTCATGCCTGAAGTGTGTGGGACCACTGATATGAAAAATTGAAAGGACAAGATTTCAGAAAACATTTTTTGAGTGTAGAGGACTGAATGTAAAGAACAGTACAGGAAACAGAAAGGAACTGATACTTAAATGCATTTCTTATATCTAGACAAACAGAATATTAAAAGGAACAATTCTGGAGATCTATTCCTGAATATCGTTTTTTTCTACTTAATTTCTTTGCCTACATGATGTAGATGGGTTTTGCAAGTCTACTCCCTGCCTTCACAAGGTTTTGCTTGTCTTCCACACGCCTTTATCAATATGAGGAAGTTCCCAATGCACAACACCTGATCTAGGAGCTTGCTTAATTCACGCGTCTCTGTCTCGGTTTCTCAAGACCGATGTTTGTGACAACTGCCCACTGTGGCCTGGGGCTGCACAGACATTCACTGCTAAGTTTCAAAAGCACTATTATAAACATGGCCATGAAATGCAGAAGTACCTAGAACAGCAGATTAACGCAGCTCAATTCTGTGCAGTTCTAAAAACTTGTAACTGTTTCCCCATGCATTAGCAATGCCAAAGTCCCCATGTGACTTTTATTCTGTAGTCCAACATCATGAAAAAGGTTATGAGGATGCAGGTTACTCAAGGACAGCAGTGAGACACAGTTAGCACACTTTATTTACAGTTTTCCTCCAGAGAAGTGAAGATGAAAAGAACATTACATTTTGCTTTTCCTTGCATTTATTGAAAGCAGTAGGCACGTTTAACGTAAGCGCTGTGGAGTTATGTTCCTTTCAAGACCTCCAGGACTATTTTGCTGCCCAGTGATTATATGCACAAAAAGGCAGACCTGTATCAACTCTGACTTCCAATTTCCGTTGAAGAACACTCCTAAGTCTTGGGTAAGTAGCTCATCTCCCAGATCCAGAGTTGAATTTCTTGTACAGCTGTCCGCCCTTAATGACAGACCAAATTAAATATTCTGTCATCCTCAAAATTTATGTTTGGAATCTAGATCAAAAAGTTGTGGCTTAGAAGAACTTGTAGCTTGTTACTGATTTGAAAAACAAACATATTTCTATACAAACTGATATTCCAGTTATGCCTACAGGGATCTGAGCTATATTGCTACATAAAGCCAACAATGTTAAGAGAAACTGGAAAATCAGGGTGCTGAAAACACAAGTGAAAAGTCATACAAATGAGTCCTAACATAATACTATTTTCATCTGATTTTGTTTCATTTGTTGAACTGTATTGGCGTCAATGGTATTACCTCTGATATTCACAGTTAAATTACTTTGAAACCAATTAATTTATTGATACCTTTACACTGAATTATTGCCACCCTATGCAGAATATATTAAAAAATAAAAAGCCAAATTTACACTAGCTTGTTAAAAAGGGAAATATCTACAATTTATAAAGTCTAAATATTTAGCATATCAGGTACATTTAATAATGCATTGTCCTGTAAAGTAACCTGTAGCATACATACACTGTTTTTCTCCAAGAATTTCAAAATATTCAGCTGATCTTCATAATTATTAATAAAAAAATATTTATTAATCCGAAATAACTAAAGTCAAACACAAGGACGTATATCTGAACCATCTACCAGATGGTCAAGCAGTGACTCAGAAAAAGAGTTAGGAGGTCATCCTAAATAATCATCTTTACATGAGCTTGGTGTGTAGTGTTCCAGTAAAAGGCCTGGTATGTTTCTTGGATAAATAAAAGATAGATGGTCCATTAGAAACAGGAAAGCTATCCTGCCTCTACAGGTAATGCTGAGAGCATTGCTATGAAAATATGATTCCATACTAGGGGATCACATTTCACAAAAGATTTGTGTACCCTGGAAAGACCTCAAAGGGATGACACAAAGCAATTAAAAAGAAGGAAAAATAAGCACTTATACATTTCAAGTTATTTGGCTTATCAAATTGGAGTTTAAAAAGTTATCCTTCTATAACTTACTCTATGGATATTTCCTAAGCTACCCAATAAGACAATGATTTCCAAAATTACAAAGATAATGTAGAATGCAGCGTTTGGTTGTTATACTTAGTTTAGTGTAGCCTGGAAACAAGATATCAACCAAAGCAGTTAAATAACATGAAATGATGTGGTACACACTCCCTCTCACCACGGCACTTCATAACATGCAGTGACTTGCTTTACAGGTATGTCGTTTGCCAGATTTGGGGAGCGGGGGGGAGAAAAAAGATGACCACTGTTACTGTTAGGAAATGGGTAGGACTATATGTTCTGTGACAATCTTTTCAAGATGTGAATTCTAGGTCCCACCCAGAGAAAGCCCATCTTCACCATTTTCTTTCAGATGGCCAGGTAAAAGGGGGAATTGCTTAGATTGCTGTCAGCATGGAGAAAGCAATGTACTAACTTCTCTTGAATTTACTGTGTGTGAGTATTAAACATCTTTCCTAAAGTTTTCAATAATTTTTTTTTGTTTGTTTTTACCTGTGGAAAAAAGGTGGCTGAATGTTTTCTTTCTTCTTTTCTATTCTTCTCTCTGACTTTCTTCAGACTTTCGTGGATAGACAGAGAATACTATATTAAAAGCAACAAGCTTTCATGCAAAATATAAAATCATCTTAAGTCTTTCTTAGATAATTTTCTTATAGCAGGATCAACATATTTTTTCCATCCTTGCACTAGTAGGGACTATAAGGAATTTTTTCTTCCCTTTGGAGCTTTTGATACAGATTGCCAAAATAAGACCACTTGAGTTTGTCTCAAAAAATAATTTTCTAAGACTCCAGTGAGTTTAGGTTACTGGCAGGCCTTAGATTTTGCTCTTCTTTCAGTGTAGCCACAGAGTTTAGTATTCCGAAGATTGCGACGTTTCTGTCTACTTGCAGCCTTCAGGAGGACTTAACGCACTTCTATTTCAGAGTTCAGAAGACTAGAAAACCTCACTTTATTTGGCCTTAAATGTCTGGAAATTAATCACAGTTTGTCTTCTATATATGTAAACTTTAATGGGCAAGATTCAAAGGAGCAAAACTATGTCAGTTCCAGCCTCACGGTGCTTGATGAGACCACTGAATTTCAAAGACTTTGAAGGGCAGTTTAAACCTGCACAGTGTCATCGGATTCCTTACAAGACAGCATTGCAATGGCTGTGTGCTCTTCTACCACATTTCTACTTTTCCTTTGCTTGTTATTGCCATGTTGCTATGCCAGAAAAGAGGGGTAGAAAAGCAAGTAAGCTGGTATTCCTGTTCCTTCTTAGATGTCTTCTAACCAAAAATTACCTTTGGAAATTGAGATTTACTAAAAGTTGTGGCATTTGACACCTCCTAAAGAGCACAACAGGATCAGAAAGGCTGATTCTCACTATTCACAGACGTGCAAAAGAACAAACTGTGATTCAGTGAAGTTATTTCATGCCCCTAAAAATTCAGAAGGCTCATGTAAAGACTGGGAGTGAAACTTGTTTTTTTTCATTTCCAGTTCATTAATTCATTAGAGTTATACAATATTTAAAGCTTATATCACCAGAAAGGCCTTAGCCAATTAATCTATAATTTTATAGCACAAGTAAATAATCCCAAGGCAGGTTTAAATTTGTTGCCTATTTTAGAGTTGAAAAAATGTATATCAGATCTTTTCAGTTAGTCAAAAGATATCATATGCTAAACAGATTCCAGTCTGAATTGTTGGCATCCTGATGGAATAATCTACTAATTATCTTACCATTTAGCTGTAATTTTTTAATAGTTCTTTCTGACCTTCACTTCTAAAGCTATGCACGATATTTTTAATATGCTAATATAATGCCATGTTATTTTTTTTAAACACGGGAGTTTAGTTAGCTTCCTTCCAGCCTCAGCAAACCAGCCCTTGAGAATTCACAAAGAATAATGTTAAAAATTCTTACTCGTATTCTTTCTTAGATATACATGTACGCACATATACATGTATATAAATGTATTTGAATATAGAAGATATAGGGGGTTTAAGAACTATATTAATATAATTTTAATAAATTTAACTCATAAATATTTAATATCCTACATCTTCTTAGCAACTTCAAAATGGGATTTTGAAGCTACCCAGGGTATCCCAGACTTTATTATTAGGAACCCTATTGCATTTTTTTACGGATGTTTTTATTTTCATGAACTGTTTTCCATTTTACAGATTTAACACAAGTAAATCAGATCTTGAGTTCTATTTTTAAGCTAGTTAATTATTAATATTGACAAACAGAATATCTGATATTTCTTAAGGCATTCTAAGTAGAAATGATTTAGAAGTTTCATTTATTTCATCACTGAAAGATTGAGCTTTGTAAGCCAACATACATTTCCTGCAAGCTGAAATGTCATTATGGGTTATAGATTGAGATATTTATTTAACTGTGTGGTCCATATCTGCCCAATCAGTTAATCTTGTCTGTTAATATGAAAATGATTACAATATCAAACCTTATAGTTTGTTAGACCTGAAACACAACTTCTTTAAAAAAAAAGAGAGATTTAATTACGAATACCACTTAAAAATATTTTTGGAAAGATATTTTGCTGTTATTCTTTTCCTGCAAGTTCTGTGTTACTCTAGAAATTTTAACATGGTAAGAGAGAGACATCACCTTATACACAGAGCCAAGAGCTTAGAGTTAGTCTGACTAATGTTTTAGTGGTCTAACCAGAACACAACAAGCAGCTACCATTGTCAAAGGTGATAGCAACTCTTGCGGTCCATGTAAGCCAATTTTGGTTAATTACCGTCAAGAATGCAGTAATAATTTTTGCACACAGACTTTCTAGCACCTGCCCCTCTTCTCTGTTGTTAGTCTCACACACCTGAAAAAGGCAGAGGCTGAAGCTGAGAGCCCTTCCTCCTCCCGCGGGTGTTGGGGAAGCCATGTTCACTGGGAGGAGCACGCTGATGACGGGAGGGGTGTGTAGGGGTGCTCTTCCTCTTTGGTTCACTTAGCAACACTTTCAAACATTTTCAAGAAAACTGATGCTAACGCTGAACTATCTGTAACTTAAGTCATGCTATGATTGCCTATCTTTACTGAATATAGTGTAATTTTCTGGGGTAATAACTGCACAAATAGCACAGACCTAAGCTGAAACTAAGAACGAGTCAGAGGTTAGTCATCTAAGCATTAGACAGCTTTGCTGTTACATGCAGGAAAAGCTAGACAAGAGGCATCTAATCACTGGGAATTATGCTGTTACAGCTGAAATCAAACTAAAACAAGCTGAGACCAAGTCAAGTCGAGACAAGGCCTGACATGTCCTTATGTTGCTATGCTAGCACAAGGCTTGTGCCAAACAGTGGCAACACCATATGTACTGTTCTCCTGGGATGTTTGGTATGCTTGCAAAAAAGTGACTTTGTTCTAAAACCACATTTTTGTGTTACCCTACATTCATGAAGTATTAAATCTCATCATAGGTGAAAGGTGCTATTACTCAGGATGTGCTTTTTGCTCGTATTCACAAGAGCAATCACTGGTCATCACATGGGGTACGTCAGTAGATAGTTCAGGTGTGTCAATAATATCAGGTCAGATCTGGCAGTAGTTCTGTAGGTCTGAATTCACAAACCAAAGATTCTTTACTCTGCAATAAAACAGCAAACACTTTGGAGATTAATAGATCCCCCCAGGCTATAGCAAATGGATGTGTTACTATAATGTGAGCAGTGTCCATGTGACTCTCCCTGCAAGGTGGTCTGTCTCCACTGAGGCAATGATGGCTTCTGAACTAAATTTAGAAACTGGATCACCAATAATGAACCTTCAGTGCATTTCTATTATTTCAAATATCAAGTTCTAAATTCTCTAAGTATTTATTAGACAGGAAGAGATTATTGCAAGATCCAAAGAACAAATTATGCAATAATGAAAGGATCACAGACTTGTGATTTAAGTTGGGTGACTGACCATTTTTGTGTTTTCTGTTGTGCAAGTGAGAATTTTTTTAATCACTTCACTTTAGACAGGTGGTGAAATAAAGGTTCGGTCTGTAAATCCATGAGTTATTGGGTGTTTTTTTTAAATTTTCTGTAGTGAAATGGCTGAAATGCTAGTGTGTGTATGTTTTATTTAGGATTATTTCAATGGCACATATTTTACAGCCACCACTTATTGCATAGCACAACTTTTTGTGAAAGGAAAGTTTTCCTCTTGTGAAAACTATTTTCTGCTTCTAGAACTATTTTTCAAGTGATCAGCAGTGAATAATTGACTGAGATAGATACAGATTTGCAATTACTGGGTGATTTAGTCTTTCTTTTCTTGAATTCTGAAATAAAGCAGAACTAAGTTGCTCACAGGTCAAGAGACTCTCAGAAGGTATCTGCATTAGTATGTTACTTTGGATAAGGAGTACACTTTTGAAATAGATTCTGCTTATTCTCACTTACCACAATGTATTTGCATTGTGGAACTTTCTCATTAACTGGGTTACTGCCAGTGAAACTAAACAAGATGGTGTGCTTCATATTTTCCAATTAATATGCTCCAGTTGCTAGTGGGTTCTCACACTATGGGATCAGCTGTTGGTTGTTCAAGCTAAACCCCTCAGAATACTTACAGAGCGGATTTTGGGTACTTGGCACAAACAATCTTGCACAACAGATTTGTTCCTCCTGTACAAGGCCATTTGCTATTGAGAACCTGGCTTGAGGCATCAACAAAATTGAACAGGAGAGAAGTACTTAGTGTCTGGACAACTTCTATGCTCACTTCAATTGTCCAGTCACCTTCTGGCTGGAACTTGGAAGTGAATTGTTGGGTTTTTTGAATATAAGACTTATATTGTCCTGTCCCACTGGGTTTTAATTTTGACAAACATTTATCCTCCTATGTAAATAAATATTAGTATTATCAGAATGGACAAATCAGGCTCTGTTTCATATTTTAAAAAACAGTAATAATATCATCTTTAAATAAAAAAGCATGTATAGAACTAAAAGTAATTAAACCTCCCTGAGGCTGTCTCTGAATCCATGGATCAAATCCTGTTGGTCTTTATGGCTGAAGTCCGTCAATTAATGCCGTTTCACCTGAAGCACAAGATGTTCTAGAAGACACCTCACATCCGTAAATAGAATTCCCTGTCATTCTGCAGCCCTAACATCTCCCCAGCATTACCAGTCTCCTTTTTCTCTTTGTGATGGTCTTTACAGTACAATCCCTTCTCCTTTCATGCGTTTCTCTTTCTTGGGGAGACGTCAGGACGAAGATTCCTCCTTCCGTGGGAATCACTGTAATGTCTATTTTTGGAAAAGTTTTGGGGATTTTTATGACAGGTTGTTTATATTACGAAGATTAAGTTTAAAAAAGGAGAGTGAATGCCATTGACTCGGTTTCCAGAGCGTTATTTGTTGGGATAATATTTAAAATTATAATTTAAAATGTTTAAAATCATATAGTGTACTAAAGAATCCAAAGAATGAGTTGGGAAGAAAACGTTCCCTGAAGAAAAATACCAGATACTCTGAAAATGAGAAACATTCAGTGAACCGATCTCTGTATTATTTAATACTTCCCATGCAAAAAGCAAATGCCACTTGAATTGGAAACAGTATACGATCATCCACATGTATGGCTTTGCTTAAATCTAGTCTTGACCATAAGAGCTAGCAGTGTCAGAAATTGTGCTATTCACTCAGAAGGAAATAGCATGCCTGTGAAGATCTGTACAGACAACACTGACCTGTGCAAGGATTGGAACATTGCTTAGACTCTCTAAGAGGGAATTACATAGATTTGAAACAGTAGGTAGCTGTTTTGTGAGTACGCATGCAAAAGGGTGTCTCAAGTTTTTTTAGGAGTGATATAACAGTTCATACAAATTTGGATTTGTATATTGAATGTTTATCTGATGCCTACCATGAAAGTAATGGAGTCCAAAGATGGAAAGTTTAAAATAAAATTTCTCACCTCCCTCACTGAAAGCATTTGAACAGCACTGTACACTATCCAGCATTCCATCTTAGCTCATTTTTTTCAGTGTTTAGAATAAAAAAATGGATAACACATATTTGTTCTTATACTACCTGCTATGAAAGATATGAATACAACTGATTGAACTGCATTTGGCTTTTATGCTGAACCCAAGTGAGTACAGAATACTAATGTAGTCATAAAGGCACTGCAACTACAGTCATTTATCACCTTTGAAGCTCTGTTTACAGGGGGTTGGAAGGATAGCAACAGAAGGGTTTTCCAAACCCTGCTCACTTCTGGTTTTCTCTTACTGTAGTTTTGTGCCTAACATTTATAGGTCTGATTAAAAATTTTACTTAATTCTAAAATCATGCTTTGTTTAGTTTTGTACACCACTGAGATAAAGCGAAAGACCAAAGTTGCACAATGAAGTCATGAAATGCCAAAGTGAAACATAGTTAATATTATCACTTTCATCCTGTGGATAAGAGCATCTACTCTTGCAAGTCTGTTGACCTTTATTCCCTAAGTTACGGGAAACTTATATTATTGTACTATCTCTTTGAAAAAAATTGAAAAGAGTTTTTTCTTCGTATAAAACCTACTGAGATATTAAACATTATCCCCTGTTTTAATCAAAAGTCAAAATCTTTGGTGGATTTAAAAGTTACTAGAAAAGTATGTTAGGTGTATACCTCTAGGGTGGTTAGAGACCAAAGACAAAGGGGAAACTATCATGGATCTAAATAAATCCAGCTGCTGTCTTCTGTTTTCTAATGCCTGCTTTGAATAGTCTAGTGGACTAACTGCTCTCCCCTGTTTCTTCTGTCTTTGGTCTTAGAAATATTTCCCAAGGAAGAATGGCAGGCTTTATTGTATAGTGGTGAGAAAATTTGATTAAATACCAAAACCACAACATTTTCTCATGCAAAATACACATCATAATAAATTTTAAAGGGATTCAATCTCTTTTTTTTCACCTTTTCTGATAAAGAGAGAATAATATTAGCTATAATATAGCTTTAATGTCTTAATATTTTAATAGAGAGTAATTTGAAGTGCTGTCACTGATGAACAGTTTATGCTCTTCAGTTTGTCTTTAATCTAATAACATCCTAGAGAGGACAGATGTCATTCACATCAAATTTTGGTAAACAGAATATCCATTTATTATTTCATGTTGTTTCTAATATTATTACTAAGAAAGAAACAGAAATATTTTTCTTCTTCTAGCTCAGATGGTCTTCCCTTCAGAACGATAATTCCCTTTAATTTACATATGTTTAGTGGTAGGCTAAAAATTAACTCAAATGGGGAAAAAAACCCCAGCTTAGTGAAAATCTATGCTTAGAATGTGGTGGTAGTCAAAGCAAACAGAATGACAGCATGAATAAAGAATGGTTTTGTGAGAATAGCTAAAGAATTACCAAGCCATTTTATAAATAGACTGTAAACTTTCACCCACAGCGCTATTTTCAGCCTGGCCCCAGAGAAAATATTGCAAACATATCTTCTGATTCCAACAGGGGAAGGATTTTATTCAGAGAGGGCTTTGCACATAAGTGTCAGCCAGGAGAAAGCCTTTCCTCCCTGTTCTGCCAGTGGTGCATCAATGTTGGGGTAGAATACTCCTCAGACCTGAGGAAGGCGAACGAAAACATGTATGGAGGTGACTGGTATTTGTCTACAATATTACGCTACCTTTTCACGACCTTAATATTCAATAAAGTTATGTAAAATAATAAATAAATAAATCATAAATAATAAATAAATAAATCAACAATGTGGTAGCATACTTTCTTACAGAAAGGTTTTCCTCTGTTTCCTCATTGTATCACTGGTGGTAGTCCTGTACCAAAATCTGTGGAACGGGTTTGTGACCCTTTAGAACCCATTTGGTTTGAAGTTACGTTTTGGGGGGGAAGCTGAGGAAATCAAAACAAAATCAATGACCCTTCTCCTTTCCATATTGCAGTAAGATGAATATTTTGAAGCGTATGCTATGGAGAAGATGCAAAAAAGTAGCTTAAATAAACTGTGCTGGCATCCGATATAGTATAATCATCTGAAACTGTCACTTTAATGGTTCCAGCTTATCCTGCAAATGCAAAATTTGATAAAAATAACCAGAACAAGCAAACATTTACTGGAACAGTAATTCAGTGTATGGAAATGATTATTCAAATACTTCACTTACACAGCATATCAGTTAGTGTTGGAATTAAAATAGATAGTAAAATACTAGAGCTTGACTAAGAATGATTCTATAATTCATCCAACTAATGCCTATTCCTCAGAGGCTACAGTCTTCTGTGTAATAAGTACCAGCATAGATTGACTGCCAGAATCAGTTAACCACCAAAATCCCCAAACCTCCTCAAATTTATATATCTGCTTGTCATAAAACACTTATAGAAATCAATAGGCTTACAACTGAATGATTCTCATATTTCTTTCTCTGAGAAATCTTTTTCATCTTATGTATTGTTCGACTTTTATTGTATAGTGTCAAATAAAACAAATTTGGGCTTACTTTCAACAAAGTTAAAGTGGATTAACACTAATGTGAGGAGGGCAACCAAAACAAATAATGCAGTTC
The DNA here is from genome assembly GCF_030867145.1 of Opisthocomus hoazin. Classification (NCBI taxonomy): domain Eukaryota; kingdom Metazoa; phylum Chordata; class Aves; order Opisthocomiformes; family Opisthocomidae; genus Opisthocomus; species Opisthocomus hoazin. The sequence goes on from NC_134418.1 coordinate 80,313,947, forward strand.
TGGTCTATATTTCTTCCTTGCCTCCAGAATTATTACTGATCTCTAGCTTCTAAATAGGTTGAGAAATATTATAAAGGTAATGTACTCTTGAGCATGACAATAAATGAAAGAAATAATTTACTTCTCATTACATACCTTCAATTTTTGAAAGCTAAAATGAAGAGGAAAAAATATCTTATTACTAATTATTTATGTGTCTCATTGAAATCCCAGTGTTTTACTCACTGCAGCTCTATGATTCACCACTGATCTTCAATTACCACCCACTGCTTTGGCCTTCCTTAACCTTAGATGTTGCAAAAGATGAGCTTGTAAAGATAGCTGGATGTGTACATATTTCTTCTAAACCAACTACTCAAATAAATACTTTCAAACCTGCAGTGCATGTTATTATCATTACAAACACTTGCTGCGTATTTCTACTTCTTTTCCTCTTCTTTGTGCTATAGAAAATACATGGGTAAGATTTCTCCCCCTTTTCTTTTCTCCACAGCTGACTAATAGCTGTGAGTATTCGGGGGGTGGAAATAATACTTAAACTGCTCATTTTGAGGTAAATTGGATTAAGATATTTTTTATTTATACAGGAAAACAAGTTCTTAGTTAAGTGAAATGTAGTTATTCCAAAGGAAAAATAAAAATATTAGAAAAGTTGGTATGATAATATGTGCCATGCCATTATCTTTTCAGAAACTTAAAGATAAAACATGCAATAAAAGATAAATTTGAATCAGGAAAGTAGTCAGAACATTGCACTGTTTGCAAAAGAAATGTCGTGGAGTAGGAGTTCATAAATCCACATTCAGCTGATGTATTGTAGTGAATTCAAATACCAATAGTTGCAAGGACTGCATTATCATATTACCCACTTCTACCTGTGTAAACATTGTGAGGGAAAAGTAGTACCTGGTGGTATTTACAAAGCAGCAAATGAAAGGGCAGAATGTACCTATATCCTGTGGAACTGACTGACCCTTGTTCTCCAAGAGAACAGTTTGCTGCTAATAGGAAAAATAAACAACAGATGGCCTGGAGGGAATTTTTTTTTTTCTTTTAATGGGTTTTTACTTAACAGAAATCCACAGCTTAAAGTAGGTCATTGTTAGCTGGGGACAGAGAACAATTGTTCTTAGCAGTTTAGATTAAACGGTGAGAAAGACCACCAGCCTGACTGGTTGCTTGATTGCATAAGGAAAAATTAAATTTTTAAGGGAAATGTTGGAGTTCATTTTTTTTGTTTTAGCAGAAATTTCACCCTTTCTATTCTGCATGGTGTTGTTTCTGATAAGTAGAACTCAAATTCAAGAGTTTTGTGTGTTTCCTTTTGGTTTTTTTGTTTGTTTTTTATCTGAGCTCTAGGATAGAAGTGGAGATATCATCAAAAGCATTAAAATACCAGAATGCAGGAAATTAGTGCAACTTGTTATCATAACTGTTTTCCACCCCTTTTCTGGATACTATAATACATTTCTTGCCTATATCTTGGGGCTTGCATTTCTGAAGTAAAATGGGTTTTCTTTTAAAGGGTAAACCCAAGACATTAAGATGTGGGGAAGGGTTGGGATGCATGAATTGACAACTGCAGTGAAATATTGTGAAAATGGCTTGTACAACATGGCACAATATTCAAGATAGCTTCAGATCCTTTTGTTTGTGTGGATGGACCAGGAATCAATCAAAATCTGCAGAATATTTTCCAGCACATAATTTCATATCTCAAACCCCCATAAGGTTTTGGATACAGAGGAAGGACAACAAGTCAATGAAGGATTATTTTTGCCACCAGTAATCTCATCTGTGAACTTTTAAGAATCTTCTTTTTTGTGGAACGGAAAAAAGCACAGCTTCTGACTGGAGTCGTAAAATATATTTTCCCATAACTTGTGTGTTTAACTTCTCTGCTGGTTCTTATGTCACCACTGAACCTTGATGTAGATATTTCTCTTGAACTTGGAAGGTCTCAAGTTCAAAAAGAGAGGAGAAAATGAAATAGAGTAATAATAAACATGGGAAAGAAAGAGGCAGTTCATGTTTTCTTTCTGCTGGGAAGTCTTCTGGTAAGTTGTGGCACAGCAAATAAGTAATCCAATAGAAAGCACTAAAAAAAAAAAAAAATAGCCCAGCAGTGAAATGGAAACTAAAACCAGTGTAACAGGTGGTTTAGGGTACAAAACTGCTTTAATCAGTAAGGAATCCAGATGAAAAAATGAAAAGAAGAAAGAAATAGGGAAAAGAGAGAAAGAGAGAAAGAAAAAGAGAAAAAGAGAAATGAAAGAGAGAAAGAAAGGAAGAAAAGAAGAGAAGAGAAAAAGAAAAGAAGAGAAAGAAACAAGAAAAGAAAAGAAAAGAAAAGAAAAGAAAAGAAAAGAAAAGAAAAGAAAAGAAAAGAAAAGAAAAGAAAAGAAAAGAAAAGAAAAGAAAAGAAAAGAAAAGAAAAGAAAAGAAAAGAAAAGAAAAGAAAAGAAAAGAAAAGAAAAGAAAAGAAAAGAAAAGAAGAAAAGAAAAGAGAAAAGAGAAGCAAAGAGAAAAGCAAAGCAAAGAGAAAGCAAAGCAAAGCGAAAGGAAAGGAAAGGAAAGAGAAAAGAGAAGCAAAGAGAAAGCAAAGCAAAGGGAAAGGAAAGGAAAGGAAAGGAAAGGAAAGGAAAGGAAAGGAAAGGAAAGGAAAGGAAAGGAAAGGAAAGGAAAGGAAAGGAAAGGAAAGGAAAGGAAAGGAAAGGAAAGGAAAGGAAAGGAAAGGAAAGGAAAGGAAAGGAAAGGAAAGGAAAGGAAAGGAAAGGAAAGGAAAGGAAAGGAGAAGACAAGAGAAGACAAGAGAAGACAAGAGAAGACAAGAAAAGACAAGAAAAGCAAAGCAAAGCAAAGCAAAGCAAAGAAAAAGCATCAGACCCGAAGTAGTCTGATCTGCGTTACGCATGCTCTTGCAGCTGATGGGTAAAAGCACTGTGTTGTGGACGGAAACGGAGACTGGCCTCCAAAAAAGTCAAGGACACCAAGAAAAAAGGACAACAAAACAAGTGGGGCAAAATCTTACAGCTTGAAACAGAAGGAAATGATTCTCAGGGGGCAGACTTTAATTTGAAACCACTTTTTCACCACAGAGGTTGATAATGGAGGGGAGGCAGTGTACCCATAGGGGTGCCAAGAAAGGTTAAATTCTGCAGACAGAGCAGGAGAAGAACAGCGAGGGACAGTCTAAGCTTAGTCTGAAAGGACCTTTTTCCCTCAGCGAGAATGAGTTCAAGCCATAGACGGATCAGAAGCAAGGAATGTGTGGTTATGAAAAACATAAGGTAAAATTCTGTCTCTGTAACAACTTACAGAGACACCAGCAGCATAATATTTGGCTGACTATTCAAGCTGATTAGGGAACTGAAGATTTAAATAGTTTCACTCTACTTGAATTTGGTTGTTTCAGCAGAATCGTGGAGACAGTGTCAAAAGTCTTTGGGGATTATGAGGGAGCTGAGGACAGCTCTACTGGAAACATGACTGTTTTTCTCTGGAGCAATTTCTCACCCTTAATCATTTCCTAATTCTTTACCCCTAGTCCTAGAGCAGATACGAGAGCACAAGTACTGTTACCTTATTTCTATTTCTCATATCTAAGAACAAGGCAATGATGACAGAAATATACCAGCATATACAGTGAAAATAAAAACCTATCTAAGTTTGGTTTGAGCTACTCTGACCCAAAGACAAATAACGATGAAAAAAAGGGAAAAGATATATAGAATCATAGAATAGAATCATTAGGATTGCAAAAGACTTCTGAAACCTTCAAGTCCTACCATTAAACTAACACCACCATGCCCACTGAACCATGTCCTGAAGTGCTACATCTGCACTTTTTTTTCACACCTCCAGGGATGGTGGCTCTATCACTTTACTTGGAGGCCTGTTCCAAAGCTTGACCACTCTTTCATTACAATTTTTTCCTAATGTCCAGTCTAATCCAGTGTACTACAAAAAATAACAGTTTCATTGATCTCTTAAAGTAAGTCTTAGTGTTCACTTGTATAACTCTTACAAGGATTCAGAATTTTCTCTGGTCCAAAATCGGTAGTGTTTAGTAATTGTGGTAAGAGTCTGATGAGATTTCATGTTCAAGTGTGTTCTGAGTATGCACAAATGCAAATACATTCATACATATTTTTTCCCCTTAACAATAAATGAGTGTTCCAATGATTGTCAGGTCAATGCACTGAAGCAAAGAATAACAAATATTTCTATGAAGGATGTTGATTAAAATATAAGAGCATTGGTATAAAATTTATGGGATGATTCACATGAAGAAATTTTTTTTTATTTCTATCTTCTTCTTTTTGCTTCTTCAAAATTTCCATGGTAGGAAGGTACAAAATCTAGTCCTTGGGACAGAAAAAAGGGTGAAAAAATCAGAACAAATTAACGAGAAGCCAATTAAATTCAAACCATTCATAAATGCTTTCAAGCAATAACCTTCCCGGTCAATATACCCTGGGACAGTGCACACTATTGAAGTAAACCTCAGTAGTATTTAACAGAATGGTGCAGATATAACAAAGGGAAAAGACAGGAAAATTTTCTTCTTGTTTTGATTTTATTGAAGAAGTGACATTCTTGTTTATGAAAATTATAAAATAATCATCATCTTTTACAGAATTTTCATAATTCTGGAAGCCAGCATGAGAACAGCACAATTTAAAATTTGTGAAGAGCTGTTTTCCTACAAAGAGTTATTTTCAACAATCACCACTATAATAAATAAAGCTTGTTGGTCAATGCTATATAATGAACTTATTAGCATAAAACCAAGCTGAAATGTGCATAGAGATAAAAAAGGAATGTTTAGCTGAGAAAAGAAATGTGATTCAGAGGCTTGTGGGCTGTGCATATGTTTTAATTATCTACCCACATACAAAGCTGGTGCCTTGATAGAAAGAGAATGAAAGGAAAATGCTGAAAGGATTTTTATTTTCTTAGCATACAGAAGTTAGAGTGAAGCAAGAACAGATGAAGTATTGACTTGTAGATTCTTCTTTCCTAGTGTAATTCAAACAAAGATTAAAAATTCAAAATTAACGTCAAGACAAGGAAGAACAGTGACTACACCTGTGTACTATATGCTTCATGTCAGAAACTAAAAAACAAATGCAGAATCTTCTATTGCTAATCAAAGTCATGGATAAAGGACCTGCCACTGAACAGAACAATGATCAGTACTTTCTCTTACAGTGAAAGCTTTGTTCCTCTTAGATTTCAGTACTGAGTATAAAAAAACCACAAAGTTTCCATAGCTTTCTTTTTAAAAGAGATTTAGAGATATTATTTTTTAAAACTTTGGTCCGAAATGAAATAGGATTTGAAGAGCTGAGCCCCAGAGTCCTGAAAAAGTTAATTAATGTAACCAAACTCTCAACAATAGGAGCATCTTGGTTGGGGTGGCAATACCTAGATTGCATTATTCAAGAGTACAGCAAGATAGCAATTCAACTTCTTGAGAAGAGACCCAGATATAAAAAATACCTCTTCACATGCACGGAATTCTGTGGGAAGGAAATCATAGAAGCAGACCAAAAGGGATGGTACAACCCCTTTGATCAGGTGCGATATGAATATTTGGAAAATGAAGATCTCTGGAGACACTTGCCAATGGAAAGGCAGTGTCAGTGCAGTCTGTGTTTACCAGCTGTTTCCATATTTCAAAAATGCTTATGATTAGACTACTTGTGGCTGAATGACTTCAACTCATGGTTTCCACTAGAACATATCACTCCCATTAAAATGTTTGCAGTTTGATGAAATAGATTTTAGAGGATTTTGCAGAGATTTACAGACACTTAAAGAGATGAGCTTAGAGTGATCTTGAAATAGCATATAACGACGTTATTCTATTGCAATGGAAACCTGTCATATAGGGAGTGCTATACTATCCTTACAAAAGAGCATAACATGGAATACAGACAGAAATTAAATATTATATGGCAAGAACAAAGACAGAATCTCATGTGAATAGAGTTACCTAGCAGTGAAGGTGCTTACATTCACTCAGTATTTATTTTAGATTCTACCACTCTTTAAAAGGCAGAGTATTGGCTCTGGAGAAGTTAAGTTCCTGCTTAACTTGCTTTGCAGTCCAAAGACATGGTGAGAGAGCTATCTAAAATCCATTCAGATCGCTAGCAATCATGCTTTAGCAGAAGTTTTGAACTTAGAAATTTGTGTTTTGTTGTTATTGTCACTTATATAAAATTTACCCCAGATCTTGGCCACTTTAAGAAACACGTTGCACTCAATCAGATTTCAAATAGGAACAATTTTAATAGGAACATTTATACAGTCTTCAGCTTAAAACTATTTTAAGAAATTTCATTGCATTCAGTTTTTCTCTAGTAAAACTCAATTAGATTGTTAAAATTTATTGCTGTTTTCCCCTATTACTTTAAATGACCTAAAAAGAACATATAAAACACTAAATGGAGACCAGAGGCATTCTAACAAATTATCTTATTACCTCTTTTTTTTCCTAACTCTCCAAACCTTCTGGGTTACTGATTTTTGCTTTTGTGTATTTTTGTGTATCTTTTGAGGCTATGCATTGTTGGACAACCAGATGCAACTTGACACTATACATGAAGGGTGTAAGATCTCACAGTTCTGTTTTGGCTGTACATATATAAGTAGCTTCTAAACTACCTGACTATGTTAAAACACCCACAAACTTAGCCTGTGGTCCAAACAAATCCTGCTAGAGTTCCTATGTTACTACCCATTTAAATTCTGATGTGCCTAGCTCAGCACTTTCCAGGCACTCTACATTAGACACTATGCAAATCTTTGAGCGCTGCTAAAGAAAGAGGGATAAAATGCCCTCTAATCGAAATTCATGGAAGCTGGTAATCAGCTTCACAGAAGCCCAGATACAGTCCTCAGCCATATTTTATACTATAGGGACAATGGAAGACCTGTAGCAACTTCTGTAAATGTATGAAGTTTCTTGCTAATTACAGCCTTTGATAATGTACTTTATAGTCGTTAGCTGCTGTTTCAGCTCATAAAGCAAAGAAGGGAACATAACAGCCACCGGTAAAAGGGCAATACCAGGAAAACATTGGATGGAAAACAAGAAAGTGAGCAGAGGAAAGAAACCATGAGCACAAAAACTAAATGTGCAAAGGGAAAGGAGAGCATCAAGGCTCAAGACTTCAACCTATACTAGAAAGCAGAAACAGAATGGTACTTCCTCTCTGCTACTTTGACCATCAGCCATCTAAAACCCATAGTCAGCAAGAAAGACAGATCGGTGGTTTTATTCTAAAAATACCCAAGATCAAACTGGTCAGCTCAGCACAGCTTAAAAAACACTATGCACCACAATGATGGGCTTACTAGGATTCATGTATGGGATAACAGGGTTTGCAATTAGCTTAGCAAAATAGTTCTCTGATCAATGCTCAGCTGTCAAGAAGACAAAAAATGAGGAATATCTAGAAAAGGAACTGAGAACAAAGAAGTCGTCTGTGTCAATGGTCGGACTGTTTTTCATAATCCTTCATTAAATTATGAACTTACTGGAACAGGGCATTTTGAAGATGAAAAAAGATATATTGACTCAAAGACAAATGAATTCACAGAGAGAAAATCCACCCCATGTCAACTGAAAAATATTATTTGCATACTGTCTTCAACTTCTGAAGTTCCCATCGCTGATTCCTGGGCCTGAATGATACAGCAGGAGATGGAACATTCAAAATATTTCAGTCTCCAATCTAAGCATTTATTACTGACAATTTTCAGATAAAGGTTACTGAGAATGTCCAAAGCATACTAAGTTTTATAAAAGAAAGGGAAAAGTTAAAAAAACAGGGGCGAGGGTCGGTAGTCTGAAATGTTTTTCAAGTAACTGATCTTTTCCTGTTATGGATCAACTTAAAAATTACATCTTCCAAACTTACCACATTACTGTTTGTACTAATATTTAGTATTGTTGGTCCTGTTTCCATGGTTGTAAGAAGGACTCTTTCCCAAAGACCTTCTTGTGTGAAAAATCCTACACACTTCGACAGCAGTTTGACAACACATTTGACAACAGAGAGAAAATAGAGAAATATACAGACATCTGTATATGTAGGGGAGAACACTTACGGTTTTTACATATGAGCCATTCAGAAAGCTGTTGTCTATCTTCCAGCATTTCTGGGCAACATCACCTAAAGCTAACCTGTGACTTTTCAGCCTACTCTGGAAATCAGACATCAACAAATCAAGGTGTTTATTGCCATTTCAGTGCCTTTATGTCTGACATCTCTAGGAATTCTCCATGTAGCCTTGGTGATTCTAAACCTTTCTCCCCTAGTATATTAATTTTTGCGAACAATGTTGTTAGTATGCTACTACATAAGACCCTATTTACATTTCACAGACTTGAATAAAAATGGTGGAGAGCTACAGAAAAAAAGAAGGTAATAGGGTCTATTTACAAAATAAGTCATATCAAATTTGTGCCGAGATGGGCTGCTTGCCTATTTAAAAGTTCTTTGGATGATTTCTGAGCCGAGAAGCAACAGTTCTAAATGTGATACATCACACATTTATACCTTTAATCCATTTTGACATGACATTAGAGGTACCTATTCCTTTGTCCAACCTTTCATTACACATGATCTTTCTGCTGACATTGCTTACTTAAGTCCATGTCTGACATATTTAGTGAACAGATCTACAGCTTTCTTGCTTGCAAATCTGCCTCTAATTCCCAGCTCACAACAACAGTAATTTAACATTTTATTGCAGCTTTCAACACACTACATGGTAAAGGCAAAGTTTAAAGTGGTGTGAAACGTGAGCAAATCTCTCTCGTGAAAAGTGGATCCTTCTCTTTCTTTTTCTCTTTGTTTTTTATTCCCCAGAATGGACTGAAGCAACACTCAACAATTTAGTCTAAGACCCACCCTAGTTATGACTCTCATGTGGTTCTGAGACTAAAAATGTTTGTTTTCCCTTCCAAGGCAGTTATGTTGCCCTGCTAGACTGTAGGAATGAATCAGAGACTAAACACCATCTATTGTTGGATCACTTTTCATATCTGAAGTATTAATACCAGTGCAGGAAGGATCATTCAAAATATTTCAGTCTCTAATCTGAGCATTTATTACACTAGGTACTAATGCCTTCTTACTCTCCTGCACAGAAGTACAGCCAGCTTCACACAGTATCGCTGTGCTTAAATGGCAAAAAAGGACACTTTAGTCTGCTCTTGGCAAGTCTAACCCATCGCTGAGGATTTTCAGATATGATGGAGGAAGCAAAGCAGTAGATACACTGTCCAAGCTATTGCTACGATTCCATTGTTTGAGGGCTGTAAAGGACTGGTTCAAGCCAGATTGATTACAGTAAAGACATAAAGTGAAGTTTTCAGCAGCTCTTTCTTTATATAGCCAAAGCTTGAATTGTTCCAGGTGAATCTATGAAAGACGTACAAAATTACACCGCCTTGTCTACTGTTACTGGCCTTTGCTGGAGCTGTGGGGATCTCAGGAGACAAGGAAACTGCAGAAGTGGCACACTGTGTATCACTGATATCTGAGATTTAGCTTATTATGTTGAACTCCGTTACCAGCAACAGTCACAAAAACGTAGCTATTAATCACTTTGAGTCCCCAGCAACACTGAATATCTGAGAAGAAAGGGGAAGGAGTATAGCCAATAACAGCAAGCTGAAATAACATTTCCAGGAGAAAATATGTTGGAAGGATAAGGAAAGACCCAGCCATCCTTACAGAGTGGGATGTAAACATAATGAAATACTTCATTCCTGTGAAGCAGAAAGGTCTGTAGATTTGTTAAAAGACAGAGTCTGGCCCCTTCCTTTCTTCTCTGTGAAGAATTAAATTTACACACATAGAAAATAGAACCAAGACTTGTAATGATTTTTCCTCTTTGAAATATTTGTTAGGGAATACCAGGGATTCCTATCATCCTGTCCACCTGGCAGGTTAATCTGTGTTATAGCCACCTATAAATTATGCAGCTACTGCTTGACCCAGGCGTGTATTCACTTCCTCCTTTGCTGCCCAGAGCTTTACACAGGCAGAAGGACGCTGAGAGAGCAACCTCCCACAGGGATGCTGCTGTGCCACCTCTGCTCAGGACAGATGTCAGGGTACCCCTGTTGCGATATCACAAAAAGCTATCCTGATTAAATTCAAAGAAGTCGTTTTACCACTGTGCTCAAAGGCAATGATTCTGCTTTGGTCCTAGAAGGGTAGCATGCTCCTCGACTCAGGTTAATTAGCTGTGCCAAGAGGCTGATGTTGCAGTGCTGTTTCTAGGTCCCAGACCACCTTTGACTGAGCTTTTCTCTACAAAGCACGTTACAGCACCAGATACGACTTCGCAGTTCCACAGAATTTAAGAGCTCTGGCTGTTATAGTCGTGCATTGTCCTACTTCCATTATCTGAAAAGAAATGAACTTCGTATAACCTGATTTTTAAGAATCCCATGCTTATTGAATAATACTATTTTATTATTATACTGAAGAACTGTTTTGATTTATATTGGGAATGTCTCAGTTTCATGTACTATTCCAAGTTTAGGATACCATACAGAGATAATTTAGGATTTGTCTTTTTTTTGTTATCTATTTCTACAATGGGAAAAATAAATTATAACTTTTTGTCTAAGGAGTACTGCACAGTGATGTGCTTATACCTGACTCTATTGTTCTTCACTGTGTTTTAATGAATTGGGTTTATGCATTGTGTCTAGTGTAATGATAGTGAGTAGAAATCATAGAAGTAATCTTTATTATTATATTACTACATCTTGAAGGATCATATAGCATAGGGTTCACTATATCAGCGAACAGGATACTGAATATCTTACACTCTTTCGAATTCAGTACAGAGTTCAGACATCTGACTTTTCAAGTAAGAAAAAAGAACCAGTTATTTTACTGTTCAGAAAAGCTATAAGGAAACAAATAATTTAAGCAAAAAATTGAAAAAGAAGATAACTTGTAACAGTTTACTTCTCTGTTTTTCCTTTGTTTTTTCAGCAAAATTTTGATAAAGGGATCATAAAGTCTTTTTTCAAAAATTAGGAAGTTTTCTTGCAATTCTTCAAGATGTTTTCAGAAATCTGAATATTTTATGAAGAAGATTTCAAGTGATGCACATTTTGTTTGTGAACTCTGTGCTAGGTTGTGGAGCTAAACTAGAACAGAGTAACCTGTAATACAGCCAATAAATTTTTCTGTATGTAGAGATTAATGGATTTAATCCCAGAACAGTAGCTCATGAGCAAGATTGCAAATTGCCAGTCCTCACATCTAGGCCTTGTCTACAAATGTAACAGTGTGGAGGTGGATTTCAGACTGAAATATAGAAAAATAAGTATAAGAAAAAAAAAGAATGCAGATATTTTTTGGAGACAAAACAATGAGAAGGATGTCACACTACGTTTCTTATCCCTATGCCTATAAATACTGTCCTGCTTCAGGCACCTTTGAAGATGGTCTCAGCACTGGATTTGTCCAATCCTAGAAAAGGTAAAAGAACAATGAATAGTGCTGGTGATCCAAAAATACAGTTTGAAGCATACAGAGAAGAATCGCTCTTATGCCTCATAGGTTGCCTGGGGTTTTTGCACCCATTCTAGCAGGATTACAGAAAGTCTGACTTTTACCTAAAATAAGTATCTTACAAATGGCAAGATTGACATCTGAGAAATGTATCTCCTATTAATCATTTTGAAGTAGCAGACTATTTTTAGTACCTCAAAATATGTGTAGTATTTTTGTTTGATAAATCATCTGTTTATAACTGAGTATCTTATCTGATTCACACTTTACAATATGATATTCAAAGCAGCTATATAAATTTTTAACCAACATTAACCAACGTTGGTTAAAGATAATGGAAAGTATAACTATTTGCTGTCTCAATAAAAAAAAAGTCATAGTATAAGGTATCATGATGATGTGACACCACCAGTTCTGAAGAATCTACATCAGAATACAACTAGTTTTGTTATGCTGGCCTGTATTGCCACTGAGATACAAACGTCACCTGAACGGTGGACTAAATTCTGTGTTGGTTACTAAATGAAAGCCAGGAATAAAACTTGACTCTTATCAGGATTTTACAGCATCTCCTAAAACTTCTCTGAAAGTTGGGGATTTTTTTTAAAACTTGGAACTTTCTACTGCACAGTAGTTTCCTATACTAAAATATTTGTCCAGTTTAATAAGTACCTAAATAGAATCTAACCATATCTAGAAGTGTACATAAAAATAAAGAAACTGACAAATAATCCATGGCCAATCAAATGAGGTAAACCTTAAAATTATAAGAAACATAGCATAAAATACTTCATACTAAAGGAGAATTGGTCTGTAGCATAGTGATAATTTAAATCCACTAGACCTGTTTTTTATCTCAACCTGGAACACCGAGTCATTCTTATCACTGAACACTTCCTTTGGTTTGTATTAAACTTCTGAATTATTTTCTTTGGCGTGTTAAGAAATGATATAACAACTTCCAGATCTAGTATGTTGGTCGTTTAGGTTAATTTTTCAGGATGTGGAACTTAACATTCCTCAGGGAAATAACTTTAAAAATGTATTCTAACTTTAATGTGTGTGTCTAATCCCAGAAAAAAAAAGCCAGGAATATTTTTGTCTAAAACATGTCAGGATTATCCACAGTCAAAGATTAGTTTCTGAATGGTTTTACTGTGAATTTAAGATGGTCTGTATTTTTTTTCATTCCTCGAAGGTCTAATTAGGGCATTAAATCATGGTCTGCAAAGGAATTGATAAATACGTTCTGATTCTGCACCATTTACCTTGCTTGTTTCATAAAGAAAAAAACCTCTAATCATAGTACACAGAGCAGGTAAAATTGCATTTTCTTATAATACATCTAATTCATACTACACATACATCTGTAGCATTTTCATTGACCCCCAGAAAACTACTAATGAATAAATATGAGCTACTTCCTACATAGATATGTGAACAAATAGGCAAAAGACTGATAAATCAAGGCAATGTCAACATGAAAGAACAAGACTGTACTCGTAGCAGTGACCACAGGTAATTACTTTTTTTTCAGTGTTGCTTTTAAATACTTTCAAAATATTTTTAGTAAATTTTATACACATGAATTGAATTCTTGAAATACTTTACTTGACAGAAGCGTTAAACCTAGAAGAGTGAGGCAAGCTAAAACAGACTAAGGGAAAGTAGATCATTCATTTATTTCTACTTCAAGTATATTGGAATAAGTAAAGAGTTAAAAAAAAAGCAAAAGGATTCTTTTTATGTCTACAGTTTCTTAATATACCTAATTTCTTAGGCCTACCTGCTGTCAGTTAATTACAGTGTGTGCAAACTGCATTTTCAGCATTCAAGGCCTTCTTCCCCTTCACATCTCAACCTCTATAGAAGCAGTATGTCGCCAATGCTGTTGCTGAGAAGCAATCACGGGAATAATCTGAGGATGAATAGGACAGGATCTTTTACTGTGTACATTGCAGCTTGGAGACATCTATGAGTTTTAGAATGTATTTGATATTTCAGTTATTAATTTTGTACACAGCATAAATAAGACAAACTCTGTGCAGGTGTATATATGCATATAAAAATACATTTATGTATTCCTAGCTTTTTTACTAATATATGTATTGTATAGAATTTACTTTGACAAACACTATTTGACAGTCTTCAATATCGGTTTCTGTGATAATTATTCTGTGTTGGAGTACCTTAAACAAAAGAAGCAGAACAAAGTGTTCCAGCCAGTTCATGAGCAATTAAATTGACCACAACATTACTGCTTCAACTCCAGAACACCTTCTGATGCTGAATGTAGTTTTAGCAGGCAGTATCATAAGCATAAAATATTGATCTTTTTTTTTTTCTTTTACAATAATTCTGCTCTTTGCAACAGATGCCAAAAGGTCTAAAGAGGACAGAAGAACAGATTGGACCAGGGTTGACACCAGCTGCTCCAGAAAAGACAGAATACAACATAGGTCTATATCCTGGAAACAGAAAAGGACTAATTGTGGTCCGGGAAAATAATGAAACCCAGCGAACTTTTAACAAGACTTTGCTTGTGGAGTTCAAGATGTTCTTACTTGTGTGGTGTACAGGAGCCTGTCTGTGCCAATGGCACTTGAAAGTGATATTCTTTGCTTAGCAGCACCAATCTAGTCCCTACTTCTTGGTGAAATATGTGTTCCTGCAGTGCGTGTATAAGTCTCCTGGAATTTTTGCATTCAAGACATTATGTCATATTATGACTCTGTTTCCAGATATCAATTTCCTTTTGCCAGATAAAACTAAGAGATTGAAGAAATTGAACTTCCCCAAAGAAAAAAGAAAAGTCATCCACCCAATATATCATGTATTTCCAGAGCTGGGTGTGTTTTTAGCCAAAACTGTTCTTTCTGCTGAAAATGGAGCTGTGTGGAGAACTATGCTGCGACCAGACACTGAGCTGAAGCACTGCTTTTGTTACTAAACTGGAAGAATCAACCTCTTTTTAGGTTCAATTCAAAACTCTTTTTGTTAAGCTACTATGTAAACACAAGAAATATTCATTGAACTTCTCAAATGGGCTGTACTTTTTCTTGTGTTTACAACTGTCCACTTGTATGCCCTATTTATAGGAGGTGCTTCATGAATTGGTTCAGTTAGCCATACAAGGAATAAATGCAGCCACACCATTTGCAGGACTGTGTGACATGGAGGTGCTCTGTGTCACGTGATATAGCACCAAGATCTGCACAAATAGGTTCATTGGTGTATACCAAGTCAACTTAAGGAAACTATGGCTTTATATACCTGTTGGCCATCGCTAATAGTTTCTTCCTAATATTGTCCCAGGTGGAAGTGACTGAAAAGAACAAATGAAGACTTCTCTTTTACTGCCTTCTTATTACTCTTTTTATCCTTTTACAAGCTGGAGAAGGTTTCATCTGCTCTCATGCAGAATGGATGTACCTGTTTGTTATAATAATTTCCCCAGATCACCTGCAATTTGATGTGGTATTTATTTATAACTTATTCAGCCCTAAAGTGCATACATGTACAACATTTCCAAGCACGTCATCTTGCTGGGTCTCACATCAGGGTATGGACAGGCTCAAAGGACAACTTTTAAAATCTGCAGATCAGAAGGCTCCAGGCCTCAGTCTACAAAGAGGTGGGAAAACACTGGGGGTTAGGTGGATTTCAGTCCTCATCTTGGAAAAATATCTCTACTGCACTACTGGCAACTTGTGCTCTGGAGCCATAGCAGCAAACTCAAGTGCCCTATAGAGATGTCAGACCTGGGTCTCATTCAGCGGGGCTCAGCCATGAGCAACAGTCCAGGTATAGAAGCAGAGAAATTACTTTTCCTTCACATTACATGTGTGACTTAAGCATAGATAAATCCTTGCTCTAAATCTACATTCAAAGCATACCTTACTCTTATCTTAGTTCAGGTAATGTTAACCTCAGGAATTTTATAATTATTCTTAAGAAATGATAATGACAAAAATAACAATACATAGCTCTAACTTTCTAAAAATTTTCTTATTGCTGGCAGTTGCTAGCCCTTCAAGTCTTACTGAGGGTTTCGTTTATAGAAGAAAATGGACTATATACAAGATTTTTATTATTTTTTATCTAATGGGTCTTTTTATTCAAACTATAATTCTTCTAAAGATCTGGAACTTTTTATTTCTCTTTCCATAAAGACTTCGGAAAATTAATTACTTGTCCCAGGTGTCCAAGAAGGCCAATATCATCCTGGCTTGTATTAGAAATAGAGTGTCCATCAGGAACAGGGCAGTGATTGTCCCCCTGTACTCGGCAATGGTGAGGCTACACCTCAAATTCCGTGTGCAGTTTTGGGCCCCTCGCAACAAGACATTGAGTTGACGGAGCACGTCCAGAGAAGGGCAACAAGGCTGGTGAGGGCTCTGGAGCACAAGCCCTGTGAGGAGTGGCTGAGGGAACTGGAGAAAAGGAGGCTCAAGGGAGACCCTCTCGCTTTCTGCAACTACCTGAAAGGAGGTTGTCACGAGGTGCGTGTCAGTCTATTCTCCCAAATAACAAAGCAACAGGACAAGAGGAAATGGCTTCAAGTTGCACCAGGAGAGGTTTGGACTGGATATTAGGAAAAATGTTTTCACCAAAGGGGTTGTCAAGCACTGGAACAGGCTGCCCAGGGAAGTGGTGGAGTCACCATCCCTGGAGGTATTTAAAAGACATGTAGAAGTGGTGCTTGGGGACATGGTTTAATGATGGACTTGGCAGTGTTACATTAATGGTCCTTTCCAACCTAAAGGATTCTATGGTTTTATGAGTCTATGAAATATTCAGACAGCCTGACTGTTATAGAAGTCTGACTGCTAGAAATCAAGTATTTCGGGAAGGGAGAACTTACACTACTTTACCTAATGCTTATATCCATGGGTCTTGTAGAAAAGCACATTTGCACAAGCACCTTCTGAAAGGCACTTCTGCACAAAATTAGCTGGACTGTATATGTAAATGAGGTGCCATAAATAAGCAAACACAGAAACGTCTTATTCAAAAGTTAACCTACCAAAATAATGCTGCACAAAAAAAATTCTGCTGTTTTGGCTTTTTACAAGATTCATTTAAATTTTTAATTCAAGACATTTTGTGGGCAGTGTTTGAATTGTACTTAAAGTTAAGTTTCTTGTTCATTTATACTTGAGATACCACAGGCTAAAAAAGAAGCCCCACAACTCTGTGAAACTGACAAAATTCATTAAGCTTTATGTATCATCTGTAGATTTGCTGAGGTTTGCTCTGAATTGGGAGTGGGCACACTGGAAATTCTAATTCACAGGAGGAAGTTAGGTGAATTATGGTCTCTGCCAGTAAGACAGATTGAACAAAACGGCTCTTGTGTTTTTGCATTATGGCCTTTCAGCTAGGGAAATCTGCCCTGAAAAATAATAATACCCTCTGGAATAAAAGCAGAGCACCAGTACTCTTTGATTCTTTAGTGAAAGTACTGAACAAATGTAAATTCTCTCTGTCTGCTTCTTGTCTAAGTTATGTTTTTCTTTCAGAATTAATAATTCTATCCAGAAAATTGTAAGAGACAGAGACACACCTTCCCCTTCTCTTGAGTTTAGATATTTTAGTTTTAATATCACATTTTTCAACAGAGTAACTAACCATCTGTGTATATATCTCTCAGGAGGAAAGTCATTCACAAATAAATGTAATTTAAACATTCCCAAACTTGGGACTAGGCACCTACTATATTACTTGGTATGCAGTTTGCTTTTCTGGTTCTAAAATTCTCTAAACTTCCCTCATCTCTGTGCTCTGTTGTTCAGCACTACATACCTCCCATTTACTCTCTCTTCCATTTTGTTTAGGGAAGATTGAATCTTACCACAAATTATTTCTGCCTTATCACATTGAGCCATGTTTTATGGACAGGGCAAAATTTAGTGTATAATGTCAACTGGCACATAAAGCAAATGGGATGTCATGTGCAGATTTATCTCAAAGATTTGTAGGGATATTTTCAAATTGATACTGGCAGCATAGATTTCTAATTTGCCTTTTATTAAGGAAACCACTCGCCATTTCTAAAGAAATGGTTAAGACTTCCTGATTATCAAATCCTTGGTGAATATCAAGTATTTTCCCTTTAAAATCATTGCAATGGTGAAGAATTATAATATGTCCATGTTTAAACAGCCTTAGCAGGTTCTTTTCTTCCATAACATAGCACAGTATTTTAGTATGGATTTAAAATTCATAGACCATTTTAAATCCATAGAAGATATATTACTAAAATCCCTTGATAATGCAGTTGTCTCTTCTTATATGACTAAGTAGTATTACTACTATATTTGTTGTAAAAAAAACTTTCTGGAAGCCACAATCACAACTAAGGACACAGTCTCACAGGGATTTTGCAAACACGCAGGATGATATGACTCTCAGAAATTTATGACCTGGCAATCAGAAAAAAATCGTAGTCAATTTTACTGTATGCATCCTACTACTATCTCAAAAAACAGTGTAGTAGCTTCATTAACTTACAGTTTCGCTAACCATAGAGTTTAACACTGATTGCATGTCAGTTTTACTGGAGTCAAGATACTGACTTTACTGAGACAGAACTTAGTTGCTCTGCCTGGTTTACTGCAATTTACCAATAGTCCTTATTGTACAGAGAAGCCTTTATTTTTCCTGCCCAGTATAAACACATGTTATGTGAGAACCACAGATTCTGAAAAAGTATTTAGTACCACACTGGTAATTTTTTTATAATTTCTAGTGTAGGTTTATCATACAATATTAAATGCAGCTTCCCTTTTCCTAACAGTTTTAATTTTGACAGAGAGCAAGCAGATGTGTTTTCAGTACATTAGACTTTCATCTCTGTATCTTAATTTATTAAGTAACTAATCCTATTTCACAGAAGGACTTCAAACATGCCCATGGAAATAGGGACTTTTCCAGAAAATTCATTACACATTTCCTTGGTGGAGGGTTTATTATTTGCAAGCAAATATTTGCTACTGGCAAAATCCCACCTTATATATTCTTGGCTTGTTTGTAATTCTCATTTTCATTTTTATCACAGCAAACACATTCACTTTTTTGAATTTTCACTTTTACATTTAAAATACAGAAGTGAAATACTTTAATTTCTTTTTTTTAAAGATATTACTGGGTAATCAGAAACTTGTCTGCATAAAATCACTTAAATGTTCATATTCAGCAAAGATGCCACGATTTTCACATGAACTCTGTGGAGCAGGCTAAGATAACTGCTCTTCTTTTGCCTTGTAATAGAAATCATAACTCTGAAGTATTGTAAACAGCAGAGTAATCAGTTCAGCTCATGTGCCAGTGAACAGCAGATTGGGGGGGTGGGGGAGTGGGGTTGTAGTCAGAAGTTTTGGTGCATTAACATGGCCCATCACAATAGCAGAGGGCTCTGCAGAAAGAGTTTGACACAGAGAAAATATGGTGCTGCTGCTCCTGAGAAAAGGCTTCTTGATCTTACGTGTGGAAGGTTTTCATTAATGAGTCATTCCATAAACAGCAGATGGTATAAGGAGTGTAAACACATGAAGATACACACAAAAATAAGACAGAAGGTCAGGGATCCCAGAGGAGTAGTGCATGGGCTAATAGAGCTAAAAGAGATCTAACCGTCGCCCCAGCTGGTGTAAACCAGCGTAGCTGTTGATAACAGCCAAGCTATCCTGATTTACCTTCTCTGGGGATCTGACCTAACTGCTTTTCACTGAGTGTCAGTCATGTCTCTGCATCCTCTTTTTGGATATTCTGGATATTATCAGTTAAGTTTTAGTAGTTCAGCAGCATAAGATGTGCATTATGATCCACAGAGAAATGCTCTGTGAAATTGGAATGTTTCCCCAGGGCTGGTTATGCACGAATAAAACAAATGGGCTAAGGACACGGAAAATGTGGGGTTCATAATGGTCGTCAGAAAAGAAAGGGACAGGCCTTACAAGATTTTGTTTCCCACTAAGCAAAACGGGGATGTGACAACATCTCAGTGACTGCTCAGTAACTTAAAGATACTTAATCTACCTGTAAATTACTCTGCTCTATACAGGTCGCAGTTTAGCCATGAAGTTCACTGCAAGCTAATTTACCCTGAAGAGATTATCCTGCAGAGTTGCTGGTAAATGACTTTGTAGAAGTAGTATTCCTTAAACAGAAAGGAAGCAAATGCACTGCTGAGAGTCACTCCACGCATCTGGACTATCATGGAGGAAGTTCATGAGGACAAAAGAAAACCCATAATAAAAAAAAAGATGAAGATTGAAGTAAATAGCTGAGCAGAGAGCTGGACTAGTCAAGTAATACTGATACAATAGTGATTTTGAATAATTTAAACAATTTTTCATCTCCTTTTGTATTTGGTCAATAACTTTTCTCTCTATATTTTAACAGCTATGTTCAGTTCAGTCTTATGGTAATGTCTTCTAGATAGTCAAATACATCATTCCCCACTATATCCAATCAGCTCTGGAGAGCAAAGGGGAAGAAAAGAGATGTAGAAAATATGCATTTGGAGTTGTACAGAGAATGAAGTTGTACTAAGCCATGGACAGGTCGCAGGAGCTTTACGGCATTGTGGAAAGTGAGATCCAGCCAGTAAAAGTATTTGAAGGTGAAAGAAGTAATTAAATGACCAGGAAAGGTAAATGTTGAGGGTAACACAGTAAAGTCAAGCAGCAGATATATAGTAATGAGACCCATGTTTTTACTGCCAAATGAGATTTTTATCTCTAATCTTGTTACTTTTTACCATAAAAAACAACTCACTTGGATGACATCCCTCGTTGTCATCCTATTCCTTTTACTGCTTCCTCCCTGTCTGCTTGTTTCAAATGAGCCAATGTCCTTCTCACGCTTTCGTCAGTATGAATTGCTCTGCAGGGGTGGGGCAGGCTCTTCTGCTACCGCTGCTCATAACCTAAGTAGTGCAGCCAGTCTGGCCACCCCTGTAGATAAAAACAAGATAACCTGTTCAAGGCTAAAATTCAGCCTCACCTGCAGTTTAGGGTTGAACTAAGATTGTAATTTGGGACGGTGTTTTGCATTTATGGATGGCTGGAATGCTGTTGTGCTGGAGAAAAATACAGCAGTAGTGGTCCAGAAACCTTCCTCCCCAAGAACCCTTCTTGCATGAAAATGCAAGAAATGGGATGGTGATGGGACTGTGTGAAAGAATTAATCTCCAAGATTTCATAACTGTCTGAGCTGACAGCACAACAAGGGGAATCAACATTAAACTGCTCTATAAAAAAAAAAAAAAAAAAGAAAAACAAAACAAAAAACTACAGAAGTAAAATTTCAACCATCTACTGCAATTTAGCTCACCACCCTCCACTAAGTTTGGGCGGTGCTGTTTCACAGGATGCATGCAGAAAGGGTATTTGAAAGGCCAGTCTTCACTGTTTCTTGGTTGTAAAAATCAGAGACGAAACAAAGATAAGGGCACTTGAATTGAGTAGTCTCATTACAAGTTTGATTTGGCATTTTTAATGTTCATGAAACACCACTGACTGAATTATAATTGGTGTTGCGGGTTTTTTTATATGTCTGAAAGTATGTAATGATATAACTTCCAAGAAAGACATGACAGCAGAAAACATCCTCTCTCCAGTAAATGCTGTTAAAATGCAGAGTGGGAAAGAAAGGGCATGATCATGTTTATGTGATGAGGTAGTGCCTTCCTTGCACAATATTTCACAGAGTAGTAAAGTCCTCCTCAGGTAATAGGCCATTTCTGTATAACTGCACATCATTTTACAGCATCACAACAGAATCATATACTGATGCTGATTTTAGCATTTAAAAGCACGAGCTTCCTACTAGTATTTATGATTCTTGAATGATTGAGGACATTGTGAGTGAAAAGTTGCTTAAAAGGATTATGAAAGAGTTGCTTTCACAATGACTGAACTGCCATAGGGTTAAGGGCACGTTTAAATGCTAATCTGCAGAGTACTGAGTAAATGTATCCTCCTTTATTTCTCCCTCTGCAATTCATTCAGTAGAGATGCTTGAGGTAAAGATCTCCAGATTTGCACATTTCAGAAGGAAGAGCCAAGTGTTTTAGTTGAGAGACTGTGAATCTGAATTTCCCCTTCAGGGTATAGGACAAGGCTCCTCTGTTTAAAGAAGTTTTTGATTGATGTGACTGTATATTATTTGATTATGGATTCAGATTTTCCTAAAAAAATGATGTTAAAATGTTAATGTAGCTGTTTTCATATGTGTATTCTTCTTATTTCTCTATGAACTTTCATGTACGTACATTAACACACATGGTTTTTGAGACAGCTTTGTCTTTTTTCCCCTGCAGAGTGTATGTACTCATGTGCCAAACAGAGATGGAGAAGCAAATTCCTGCTGGAATTTCTCGAGCATCCCCTGTTCCCCCCGTAACTCCAGTTCTGAATAAGCACAGTTTGCCAGCAGGAATCGGATGGAAGAAACAGAAACAGTAAAAATTCAAGCTTGTCAATAAACCCAGTTAATAGACCTCAGAATTTATCCCTAAGGCCTAAATGTGCAGGCCACTACATTCTACAGAGGAACTGAAAAGATTTTAAGTGCCCTACATCTATATATATGTATATATATTTATACTCCATCATCTTACATAACTCCTTCTAAGTGTTCTGTTTTACTCCCTGAAGGATTTGGTAATCTTTTTTCTTCACATGCATTTCGTCTTCATTGTAAAGATTTGATGAATTTGTCAGGGAACAAGAACACTGCAAGGTGACTTAGGCAGCTGTTCATACAGCTTGAGTTTTGACTATTCAGTGGATGTTCACACTGTCAGTAATTTGCATAAGAAACCTACGGATATGAATATGTCTATAAAATTGTTCATTCAGCCAACATGAATAATGGTTTGTAACAACGTACAAATGGATGAAAATCAGCTCTGCATAAAGCCTAAGCTTTAGAAAAAGGCTTAGGATCAGATTCAAATAGTGCATAAGCCTCATATATAGTAAATCTCATCCAGATAAAAATATCCCAGTTGAATCTGACTAATAATCCTGTCAAGCTCAGTAGTCTGAAATATTGAGTTTAGTCCTTCACTTGGACTAAGATGGGAGTTGTTTTTGATGATTTATAGTTTGACGGATGCTAGAAAGAACAGGAGGGTCAAGGGACACTTTCTTTTTCTCTTATAAACTTCATATTCTCCAGTCAGACCACACTAAACTTTAACAAATAATGATGTGGCAATCAGGATAAAAAAACCTATCTTTGTGTCCATCAGAAAGGAATTGTTAATAATATACATATATAATATACATACACCTCCTAGAGAGAAAGATTTCCCTGAAGTCAGCCTGCAACTGGACTATGAGATTGAAAAGCTATTTTTGCATGTTCTTTACTTCATAAATAAACAATTAATTCAGCAAAATGCCTTTTAAGCGCAGATATAGGAGGCAGACACTTTTCAAACAGCTGTCTCATAAATTCTGTTGTACCATAATCATACATAACAAAAATCACAAAATTGGTGATACTAGATCTTCTAAGTTACGGTGGAACTTTTTCTTAAATCTGTGTTTTCTTTTTCTTCTTGGCAAAGAAAAAAAAGAAAGGCAGCTCATGGCTAAGAGCTGTAACTTCCGCAATCAATCCAAAAAAGTTCTTTGGAAATAAAGACACTTGTACTTGACATGGTACTGAATCGTGGTCACAGAGTAGTAATATTTTAAAAGAGCAAATAAAACCCTTTGATTAAACAATACTTTGTGGTTGCTGAAAATAAATGGGTACAAGCTGGTAGTTAGAAGATTTTTCTATTGGATCAGTGTTTCTTGTCTTGTCCCAGTGGGATGTATTGGGTGATATTTCACAGCCTAGGACACTCAAGCACAGGTTGTTCCCTGGACAATGGACTCTCACCACGGCATCATTTATCATTACTCGTGATTTTTGTTACACTTATTTCATTTTAAAATTTTCCATTCTTCTACTGAAACAATAGAGATATGCTTGTGGGCCAAGACTGTAAAAAGCAGACTCTAGTATGAGCTCTTAAATTTTTCATTTTAAATCATTGGATTTTTACCAATCATATTGAAAAGCCAGGATTTCACTCCCAATAAGTAATTTAAGGAACAACAGCTGCATCATCTACTACATTCCTTATCATTCTTTACACTAAGATGTAACCAAGCATTTACTTCAACAATTTCAATTCAGTGAAGAATTTAGCTGAGCTTTTTAGTTTTGAAGGACATCTTTGAAGGATGCTTATATTTTGGGGGGAATATGTATATTTAGCTACAGTCACTGACTGAAATATGAACTTTATTCTTTTACCTTTTAAAACTTGGTAAGTGATGGTCATATTTTGCTTCTTCCAAAGAGATCACAAATTTAAAAAATCTACAAGGCAAATATGAATAATTCATTAGTACTATATAATTTTGGACAAAGTACGGACATACTAAACAATCACAGCCTGTGATTTGATATTTTTTGTTCAAGGGTAGTACTATGTGTGTGTGCAGAGTCATACTGTATTATAATTGTGAAATGAAATTTTAATCAGATAAAGCATGAAGTGCTTTGTATTTTAGCCCCAGTCTTTTCTTTCAAATCCTGATTCTCCTGGTGAGTTTTGTGATGTCTCTTTGTGGGCCCTGAGGTAAAAATTGCCCAGACCAAGAATTCTTCAGTTGAGAAATGTGATGATGCACCTGAGCTCCCCTAATAAATTCTAAATTTTATCTAATCATCTTGCTTAGCCCATGCATTTTAGTAGGCAAAGAATACAATACCACATGAAGAACAGAGGATAAGTGGAATTACATCATACTACTGTTGCAACCTTGATATTGCTCCATCACACTTTCAGTGACTTCAGTCTGGCAGAGGCTACATCTTACCAGTCTGAATAATGATATTTTGGCTGGAGTGAGAATTCATTCAAAGATCACTTCTAATAAAATGCTCCTACTTGCAGAACTTCAAGGAATACTTCTAGTCTGAACAGTTATTTCACAAGGTCATCAAACCTTGCCTTTCTAACTTCTCTGGTAGAAGAGGGGATGGCATCTGCTTTTGTAGGTCTTATTTCAAGTGTATCATTAAACATTTTTGCTCATGTCTCACGGAAACCAAAGGTAGTATATATGATTTTAAAAGGTGATTAAAAATAAAAATTTGAGATTTTTATTTTAATCTAATTACATACAGTATATTTCACTGGATACAAGTCAAAAAATGCAGGGTGCCTGTGGCCAGCTTCACGTCCATTATTCTTCAACGATTTACCTGCCATGAAAAAGATGACAAGTTCACACAGAGCAGGTGAGAAGTAAAAGCTATAAACTCTAAATGAAAACTTTGCAAGGCATAAAAAAACGATCCTTTTCAATCATTGATCTTGTCTCATGAAGGTTGACTTTTACGTGGTGGATGAATGTGGACCACTACCCTTTTCTTTAGTATACCCATGTCATATTACTTTATACAGAGCAGTTTTCTTGATTAGCCCAGCTTATGGAGATACATGTCTCCCCTTCTGGTTAGTAGTTTATATCTTGGTACCAAACTATTCAGGTTCTAATCCCAGTATCTGAAATAAGCAGTTTCCCAGAGAATGAAGTGTGAAATAAAGTACCATAAACATGTGATCTTGGTAAATATTTTATCTTTATTGCATGTTTTCTTGTTTATTTATTGAATTTGGAGTTGGGGAAAAAAAATGAGATCAAATATTTTCAGTGATGCAAATTTTTAGAAAAATTACTTTGCTGCAATCCAGCATCCATAAACCAACATTTTTCTTTTTCAGCAGAAAAAAATGGAAATTATGAGTGAAAGCATTGATAAGAATCTGGACTGTGAAAACAGGGATTGTTCCTGTGTATCTCAATCCATTGGGTCTATCCATTGCCTATTTTTTTCTCGCCAGGTGGAATGAATGCTGCTGTTGCATCTGTGCCACATCCTCTTTACATGAATTTCACTCTATGGCTCTGGAACATGCTCTGTTTATACAAATTATCTGGCAATTTTTAGCAGATTCTGAAAAATTATAACTACTACAGAGGAAAAAGAAGGGATTATGAGGACAGAGACAGATAATTTGCTGAACTCCGAAGGGTTATAGTTATCATACTGAATATTTTTGTTTTCAAGCCTGGGGGCACCATTCCTCCCAACTAGGTCCACATTACGGAATCTGCCTACAGCCAAATGAAATCTTACTTTTAAGTCTGCAGATGCTGTGTGGTCACAGACTTTACAGCTAGTACCTTTCAGTAAAAAAAAAAAAACAAACCTTTTGACAGAAACCTGAGTTGCTATGGTTTTTTCTCATCTCTAGAGCTATATCAAAACTTGGATTTTACTTCCAAAAACATAGTTGCAACTTTTTTCCCCAAAAAAATAATCTTTATGGATATGTGCAGCATTTAAACAAATGAAGAATGTACCTATGCTAAAAAGAAGGAAATAACCCTGTTTCTATTGGTGATGTATTTTCTGCTCTAACCTTTCTGAGAGCCTTCTTGTACTGTTGAAGTAGATAAGGTGACGACTTGGAAATTTCAGTTACATAATGAGTCTAGCACAACAAATTGCTGAGGCTCACTAGGAAAATATTTCTCATTTTTTTAAATGGTCTTTTTAATCTCAGATACTTTTAAGAAGAAATCTGCTAGAAATGTCATTAGTTACTGAACAATATTTCTGTTTCGTAACATCCTTACAAGAGATCAAAGAGAAGGTCAAATACACAGTAACTACAGGTTACTGTAATTTTTGTGAGACTGGTAGGCAAAGAGGTACACTTCAGGAAAGAAAGGAAAAAGAAAAAAGTCTGGAACTGAGCAGGAAATACTTCTTTCTTTCCTAGGAGCATTTTTGAAATTTCAGATGTTTTTCCTGTCATGGGAAATGCCTGTGTCATTGGAGCAAAAAGTTAATAGCTGTATTTTTTTTTTTTGAATCCTAGAATCAGATAAATTGATGAGGGTCAAACACCATGTACATATTATATTTGTTTGTGAGTGTGTGTGTGTGGGCACATACGTATATACTACATTATTTTCCTCTGATTGCAACAAGACCATGCTACCACTGCAGGCTCCTCAACACAGTCATGCAGAAAACACAAGGAAGAAGAGGGCAGGATGAAGAGGCAGAGCTGCTGGCAGGGGAAATAGGATGCTTTACAGCCAGGAGCGTGGTCTCAGATGCTGCCCATAGCCAGTGGATATCTTAGTCCTTTTGAGAGCAGCTTGGTGCAGGAACCTGACCTGATTTTGGGTACATGACCCGAAAAAAGATCCCTCCTGATCCCCTGTCATATATCACCTTGCTAGTGCTAATTTCTATACCATAGTTTGTTAGAGGCACTTTGATGACTATCTGTTGAGCAGGAATCCATATATACCAAGCAAGGTAAGCAAGCTCCATGCTCAAGACAGAATTGGGAAAAGCTGAGGCAAGGAGTGGAAAAGTAAAATAACAGTAATAAGTCATCACAAAGTTATGTTACAGCATGAGGTCAAAGATTTCCCAGAGATCAAATCTTAAAGGAGTTCTGAAAATGGAAGTATTGACTTTTTCAGAATTACCCAGTATGCAATGTTTATTGTTCTTACAAGTATCAAGCAAGAAGCTCACTACTATGATGCAATTAAAGAACTGATAGAGGAAATATTTTCCAGGAACAAGACTGATTGATAAAATGCAAGTCTTCATTAACCAGAAGAGGAAAACTTCAATAATCGCAGTGAAATTCCAAAAGATCAGTGGGTCCTGTGAAACAAAATGTTCTTGTTTCAAGCCTAGGGGAAGAAAAGATCGATCATCTTGATAACCATGCCTACGCCTTGTGGCATTTCCAGGAAATGACACAGCTTGAAGAGAAAATACTGTCTCACTTATCCATCATTTTGTTAAAAGCCAAAATTTCCATATGTCTTTTTTTCACCTTTCTCCATCCCGTTGTTTTCCTCTTCTGTATTTCCTCTGTATTTTGTTTCTTCACATTCAGTTATTTCTCATAGTTCCTCTTTCTCTCTTTAGTTCTTTCTATTTGTATCTCTTTCAAAAACGTTGCACAAAGCACAGATATTACTCACGTAATGAACTCCACACACGTTACATTGCCTGATACAGACTGGAATGAGAGTACTGCATGAGTACTATAAAGATTTAACATGAGCTCTGTAAAGGGTTTTTGTTTGTGTATTTTATTTTTCCAGGGAAGGGGGAATTTTACTACATTTTATGTCTGTATGCATGTCTGCACATGCTTACATACATTTATTTATAGAAATAATTACTTTATTATATGGTTTGTCAGGCTGCTGATTCCTCAGCTTGTGAGGCAAATCTAGTAATCCATCAATTAGCAATTTAATTAATCATTTCTAACTTTATAGAACAAAAATAAACTCATGGTTTTCTAAATTGCAGTTCAAGCCATAAGTTAATTCTGAGGGTGTTTAAATACCTCGGTTTTATACTGTTCTTGTTATGAGTTTTTCTCTTTTGTTCTTTTGAGAGAAAGTCTTGCTCATCAACAAAATAAGACAAGCTAAATACTGTTTAAATTCCCAGGAGATGAGATTTTTTCCAAGTCTCCTAATTATCCAGACATGCTTGCAGCCATGAATGTGGTTCTTAAGCCAAACAAAAGTCTAGAATCAAAATAGCATGAGAACTGTACAGTCTCTTCAAGTGTTGGTTGATGGTCTTTTCAAACTTCACACTTTGTAAAGATTAGGAACATACTGCCAGATTTACAGGCTATTTTCAATGACATGATTTGCAGTTAGCAAGAGTTGTTACTTAAACATTCAGTTTCTCACACCACTGAAGGGAGCTAGGAACATCTTACAAAAAAACAATAATTAAAAAAAAATCTTTGTCTCTGCCAGTATCTGCTGGTCTGGTTATCAAATTATTCATCATACCTTAGTTTTAGCTTGCTTTTTAGTAATAAAGCTCAAAGAGTTATTGAATGAAGAAGAATCACAAGGAAGAAGGGAATTTTCCCTCATGGCAACAATTTTAATATCTGAGCAACAGAAGATAGGCCTTAAAATTGCCTAATGCTATTAGTTTCAGCAATAATTTTTTTAATTTGAATCAAATGTCTGAAGCTTCAATGGTTTCTTGAAATTTATTATGATGAATTTCTATATGAGTTCTTGCATGTAGAAAAAGTGTTGCAGGCAAAAGGAAGAGATTAAATAAAATGTGGTCTATATATCACAAGACTTACTTTTATATTCTCTAAAATATACAGCTAAAATTCAATAGCAACAAAAAAAGGTGAATTTACATTAATAGATTCACCTCTTCAAACCTTGTAGTCTAAATTAGGATGATTCTTCATAGGATTCTCGCTTTTTTTTCCTGTTTACTGGGGAGATAACAGAAACAGCTAACTTATAGATCATTATGTTTAGCATTATCATACAAAAAGTTCTCATGAAACCAGGAAAAGTCTTTCCACAGAATGGAATATGGATTTTGCTGTATAAGAAAAAAGGAAAATTAAGTGTTCCTATTTCTTTAACAATGTCAGGAGCTTAGATGAGAGGATGTGTCCCCTGAGCAGCTCTGCTTGAATCTGTAAGCACTCCACTGTGATCTGAGAGTATCTCACCACTTTGTATAACATGACATGAGCCTCTGATGGCATAAAATACTGAAAAACACCCCTCACCTTCCATGGAGAAACACAACATATTTAAAACAAATTAAGTGTGGGTTGAGCACTCTGCCAAGAGACAACATCCCTAATTGGCAGCTGCTGTTAGCGCAGAGAAGGTTGATTAGAGATGAGAGAGTAGTAATTCTCCACAGAAAGGAACTGTCTGATATTATTAAAAATTACCTGCTTGTCACAGATGTTCACTCTGCTTATTTTTATCAAGACTTTGAGTTTGAAAGACTGGAATCTGAATTTATCATTACACAACACATAAAGAAAGTTTTTGGCAGACATTTGTACCCTATCAGCAGAATATAAACTAAAATGCTTGACAAGTAAAAATTCAGAGTAATATATGAAGGGGTTTGTAAGAGCAGGTTTTCTCTCAGTATTTTCTGACGGAGATGGCATTAGCATGCGATAACACTGGAGAAAATAAGGGGAAAAACCTCAGGTAAGAATAAGGAGAAAAGGGATAAGGTGTGAAAGTAGAAACAGATATAGTGAAACAAAAGGTAAAACTCTCTTTGACAGTAAAAAAACAGTTGGAAGAAGTTTTCAAAAAGGGTTTAAAACCAGATACACATACTCTTAAGTCGTGCTTCAGGGGAAGTCAATATTACTTTTTCAGTAAGGTACTGTTCATCCCTGGTGACAACAGGGCCTGCCTCTCTGCTTCCCATCCCCATGCTTATTCTCTTTACTTGTTGATAATTTTTTAACATGGCTTGGAAGACAACATCCCAACAATGTCACTATTTAAAAAATAATGCAAAGAAATCTTCCTTACTGGCCATTGACAAGAAGTCGAAGGCTTGTGTGACTTTGGGTACATTTTGCTTATAGTGAAGGCAGCGCATAATGCGCAAGTGTTTTTTGCTGAATGATGTCAGAACATCAAAACAAAAATAGTGGGATTTATAAAGTCTAAGGATAAACAAAAGGCAATGACATGGAAACTAAAGGATATAAAAGGATAACAAAGATAATTTAAAGTCTGTGACAGAGTTTTGCTGCAAAAATAGGAGTAAAGAAGAAATATGTTAAACTATTTTCATATGGAACTTATCTTACATGTGAACATTATCATCTGATAAGCTGCCAAAGTGCTAGAGTATAGCCACTTTTCTGTTCCTCTTCAGTGCCTGTTTAAAAGCTTCAAACATTTTGAATGGAGGCTTCTCTCAATGCTTCGTACTCCTGATGCTGACTAGGGTTGAAGCGGCATTTTCTTCTTTGTATACTGACTGCATCTGCTACTCCATCTGCACTCCTCTCAACTTATAGAGATGAGGAAAAGGAGGTTACTAACAGAAAAGCAAAAGAGTTTCTTTAAGTGGCTTTACCCCATGAAAAACACAAATGCCTACGAGTGACAAGGTTCAGACGAGTATCTGGATAGTCAGTAAACCCCTCATAACCAAACCGAGTAAACTAGAGGCTGGTACTTAGCATCAGATTTTTTTTCCAAGTGTCACAATCTACTTAGTCCCATTTAAGAAATATTTAGCGTTTTCAAAGTTATTTTGACATAGTAGTTGTAAAACCAGTCAAAACCCCCATAGACTTCAAAATATAACTCAGCAAGATATCTGGAGGAAAGTCTTAAACATTAAAGATGTTTAAGCCTGTAGAGCCATATGTGTGTCCTAATTACACTGGAATTACTTTGAGTTCCTTTTGATTTATATCAGTGCCACTAAGAAGAGAAACTGGATCACTGAGGCCATTATCCTCCTCCTTTTTGAAGATTATAGTAAAGTTTGTATTGATTTCAAAAGTCTTTATTTTTCTACCACAGTAAGATAGCCAGAAATGATAAATACAAATAGTTGATATTAACAAACCAATTGTGAAATACAGTTTATCTATACCTAAAAAATATCACTGATTGTAGCTTTGAAAACCCCAGAAGATAAATTTTACTCAATTTAATGTTGTTGCAAAGAGCAGTCTATTACAGCTAAGAACACAGTTGTTTCTTTGCACATGTTAAAATAGTACTAGCAGAGTATAATATTGCAGCCATAATAATAATGTCTGACTTGGGTAAAAAAAATCCATATGAAATAAGAGCTCATTTTTTAAAAGTATTTTTTATAATGTTCAGGTATTTATCACACCAGTAAATAAACCCACTGTTATAAATGAGAAATTATAAGCTAAGCTTTTTTTCCTTTCATCTAACTTCATAATCAAGAATAAACAACATAATTAGAGCCCCCAAGGCTTGCATAACAATATTTCTTGAGGGACAGATACAAAGAACACCAAGGACAAGAAATTTATAGGCATGAGTAAGGGAGAAATCTGAACACTGTTCCTTTTGTTTGCATGCTCAGACATGTGGTTTGGACACCCAAGTAAGAATTCATTAAAAATTGCGTATCTGGAGAGAGAGCGTTTGTATATTCCTTTTCAGTTTATATGAGCATTTAAATGATGAATTTGAATCTCTGCCTCACAGTGGGTACTTGGTGAAAAAAATACAATTCACTTATGTAGTCTTCAATAAGGGAACACATTCAAAAGTCTTCATCATGAAACACTATAGTAGTGAAAACATAGCGAATTATAGTCAGGAAAAGAACACTAGAAACTAGTTGTCTGTTTTGCTGAGATTCTAATTTTATTGATATTTCCATGATCTGCAGCCAGCCACAGAGCCGCTATGGTACATTACAGAAATCTGAAAGTTTCTTTGTGCTGTAACTTTCATTCAGACATCTCCTTTTCTTCTACTTGAGCTCAGGGCAGAGAAAAAGGAGTAGAAAATTGGTGTGATTAGGTAAATCTTTTTCCATGGGTAACAGCCTTTCCCTAGCGAAAGCCAGTTCTAACACTGATGTTCCAGGTGTTTCAACCAAATTAAAGGTCAAACAATAGTTTCTAAAGACTATTGTAGCTACATGTCCTCTACCAATTGAGGTTTATCTTGCGTGGTATAATATCAAATAGTTCAATGTCTGTGTTTAGTTTATGAGCCTGATCAGAAGCTATAAACTTAAGCAGCTTCTTCTGGTTTTAAAGGAAGAGTCTGTTACATATTATATCCTATACAGAAATGTAGCTGTATAAATATATTTAAAAATATATATAAAAGCCACGTATATATTATCCTTCATATATATTCTATACTGTACATATGTTATATAACTATACTGTACACTATGGATTATACACTATAATTATGTATTACTTCATACTCTATATTAATTGTTTACTATTTATTATACTTTATACATTTTAATACATTATATCATAATATACATCTGTACGGTTTCCTAAATTCCTGAGTTCATGTAGTAAAGCACAACATTATTGAAAAAGATAAGCAGTGGTATTATTCACGACACTGTGAGAGGCAGAGCTGATTTAATGCAGCATTCAACATCCACGATTTTAGTTCTGAACTATGTGTTTCCTTTGGAGGCACACCTTTCCTCTATTTTTCCGTATCTTGAGCACGTAACACAAAGTAGTCAACCAATTGTCACGAACATTGACAATGATTGGTATCTGCACTCATATTTAAAATTATGAGTTATCAGAAAGCCCAAATACTTGTTTAATGATTACTCTGACTTAAGTTAAAATGTTACTAGAAAATTTAAGGAATTTTTTTTAAATGTCTGAAACTATTTTTACTAGATTGCTAATCAATGCATTATTGAATTATTTTGGTTAAATTTGTTTAATTCTGCAGAAGAGACAAGTGGCAAAATATTCAAGGCATTTACAAGACTATGGAGTCCAAGCTCTAGTTCTAAAAGTGATTTAAAATGTACAAGCTAGAATACTCTTTACTTTCAAGAATATTTAGACTCTTAAATGTCATGGTTACTCGTAAAACTTTTACCAAATTTCTAAGAACTGAATAATACAAAACACGCAAGTAACAAAAAACCCTACTATGCCAATCAAAGTATACTTCTAGTTAGGTTTATTCCTGTTTTTCTACAGTTAAGAAAGTCCCAAAGTTACTTACTACAGAGACAAATACAATCTCATAAAATTTGTCTCTTTACATGAGTAGAAACGACATAGGATAAAGGCAAGATAAAAAGCTACTAAGGAAAAAAATAATATATGTTCCTTATCTTATGCATGTATTCTCCTTTCCTTGTATTTCAGTCTTCTTTTTTAAAAAATGAATAGATACTCTTT
The DNA here is from genome assembly GCF_030867145.1 of Opisthocomus hoazin. NCBI lineage: Eukaryota > Metazoa > Chordata > Aves > Opisthocomiformes > Opisthocomidae > Opisthocomus > Opisthocomus hoazin. Next base: position 80,347,361 of record NC_134418.1, read on the forward strand.
TCATGCAAACCATGATGAAGTGATACTTTGTCATTTGAAGAGACATAGGTAATTGCATTGTTTTGAGCTGGGTAGCTGTATCAGGGTGCCAGAAGTTATTGCTGAAAGACTGAAAATAAGTGACCTGCAGATTGACCTCAAACACTGTTTCTGCTGTATTGTACTTAATTACATATAGCTCACAAACGCAAGATCAAAAACCTAGAAGAGTGCCAGAAGGAAGGAGAAATACCTTTCAAGTGGTTCACTTCTGTTCAAGGAAAGGCATATACATTTTTTGCTGAAAATACAGCATGAGCAACCTTGGAAAAGGAAATCTTAATGACAGAAATATTCAATGATGACTCTCACTTATGACCTCTGCCAAAATTAGAGGGTTGGTCCCGAAGAGGATACCAAAGTACGAAAATTACTGATGGGGATAGTCAAGAATATAGAGAAGAGACAGTAATAAAGAAATTTCGTATTCAGAAAGCTGCTTCTTGGCACTGCCAGGAAGAATATTTGTTGTGTCATTTGTCATAAGCTCTCTATCTGTTGATGCTTAAAATAAGAGGAACATTTTTCTCATTGTGAATAAATGTACTGTTTTTCATTAATTTTACAGGTCATCTTAGGCCAAAATTAATCTTTAAGTGTTGTAAATTTAATCCTCAGATGTCCAGAATTTAATTCAAGGTCCGGTCATAGGGCCTGAGTTCATCCCTCTGTCTGGTTAAAACAGTACTTCAGCTATTTCAAAGGCTGATGAGTTAACCTTGGAGTATAAGACAGAGAATGAAGAGGAGTTGAGCACTGTATGTAGCACCATGAGGACTGTGGGGAGAAACATATTTTTATAATATAAATATACACACTAGGAACAGGTCCCACAGAACAGCAGGAATTCTTTTGTATTAATCAAAAACCTCACAAAAATAATGGTTATACTAAAGGCTTAATTGAATTTTTATTCCTAGAAAAGGAGAAATATCACAGCAAAGAGACTTAGCAATATTTGACTGGAGGAGTTTGATGGTCTCCACCCAGATCCATTACTGCCTGTTCTTCTATTCTGGAAAAGAGGACAAAACAAAAATATGCAGTGAAACAAAGATGTTTGCGTTATCTCCACTAGTAAATTCATGTTTTATTATACCAAGACTACACCTCCTTAATGAAAGCACAGATCTTAATATTACTAAAGGATTCTCTGTCCTTTTTTTACAATTACAAACCATTTTTGATGTGCATGTACTGTATCTAAAGTACTTCTTAACATGTTGCATCCAGAGATTTAGGCTGAAGGATGTCGTTCTGTTTTACAAAGACTGGGTGCAACATGTTTAGATTATTTTAAATGAAAAAGATACATGAAGGAAGTATCAGACTTAAGTCATGTTAAAATAGCCTATGACTTCAGTTAATGTGACTTGCTCACTATTTAACTAAGCTACTGATTCAAAATTTGTTAGAGTATCAAACTTTTTCAGAGCTCTTACAGGTCTTGTGAGCTTGCCTCCCTGACAGAAAAATCTCAGTGATCAGGCTTAAATTTGAAAGAAAGTTATTCTTCATATTGCTTCTCTTCTGGAGATATGGTCTTGTGCCACAGATGTGCAATTTTCGTTAGCTTTAATACAATTCATTTTTGCCCACCCAGAGATCAATTTACTGCAATGCATCAGTTAATTTTGGAGAGGGTATATTAGGCTACATGATCACATATTTATATAGGACTAACATGAAAAAGCATTCCAATTTTTTCCTTAAAGTGTAGCAATTTAAATTTACACTTACACCACATACTTAAAGCTCAGAATGAGGAATTTCAGAAAAGCAAGAAAGCTCATTCAAAATACTGCAACATAGGTCTGAAAAATTGTGTGTAAATTATTATGAATCCACTATTTAAAGCAGAAAGGAGAAAAGTCGTTACGCTAACTGAGATCATACAGTGATAAACGTTTATGTATGAGTTAACTACTGGACTCATCTATAGAGTCCTACAATAAACAGTAGGTGTAATTTCACGGAGTGATTTTTGCATCTGACTCTAGAACTGTTGTTACAGATTGCTTCTTTGTCACGTCCATGAAGATAAAACTGGCTCCTTTCACAGGGATTCAGAGACAAAATCAGGCCAAAGCTGAAAAGAGTTTTGCGTTCCACCATGCTGGTATTTTCCAAAACGCTAGTGAATTGTTTCCCTAACTTCAACATAAAGTCCCTGAAGGAATCAGAAATCTAAAGTTAATCATTATTTCTGAAAGAAATACTAGGGTTATTCTGCCTCCTTGCATCATCAGGCTGACCATCCTTGCCCCCAGCAGGTAGAACCTCCTGACTGAAGTAGCATTACTGCCGAAAGTGGTGAGTAAGAACAGTGAATTAGATTTGGCTATTGTTTTTTCAATTCCCTACAGTATTTCTATGATACTTTTGTCAATTTGTTGTTTTACCAGCCCATGCTTCTTGTAAGTACCCAGTATCTAATGTACATGCTGGTAAGAAACTAGGTAATTTAAATGCATTCAAAGGTGCATACAGTGGTGAAAGAACTGGAAACTTGTTTTGGAAGACAAGCTCCACTGAAATAATTACATATAATTGTGGAAAGCAGGGACTATTTGACTGCTCTTCTATAGCAACCTCCAGCAGTTTAAGATTGCTGCGATATTGTTAGGCTCTATAGGGTAGGGGAAGAACAGAGTAGAACTTTCTTAACGTATTTAGAAGAAAAAAATCACTCTTTTTTTCAGTGAAACCTTCCATTATATTATCTTGATAGAGTAAAATATTTTTATATAATGCTTCAGGATTTTACATCAGAAAGCCTAGGCAAAGCTGGTGTGCCTCTTTCCTACGTTACAGGAAATAAAACACAGGTTGCCCCTGAAACTACATAAACTTATGGTAACTCTGAATAGAATTCTATTTAGTTATTTACTCTCATGATTATTAACAGGCTTCAACTATGTATTTTTCTCCGAAATGAAAAATAAACACGATATTGGTACCTGTCACTTTAAGGCTATCTGTAAAAAACAAGGCAAGAATATTTATGAGGGTGAAACAACTTAAAATACTGCTCACACACACAGAAACGACTCATTATCTAGTGCAGACTGCAGACTGAAAAACAACAACTGTGCACAAAAATACCTTTTCGAAAACCAAATGGATTAGACTATCTTTGGTTCTAAAAGGCAATAAATAGTAATAATATTCACTATTATTTTGCATAAGTTTTCTTTATATCGTTCAGTACTCTCAGCCTTCTTTGAACATGTGAAAAAAGTTATTCAAAATGTTTGGGAACTAACAAGACCAAAGATGGAAGAAAACATTGTCACTGCAAAATCCTGATGTAGCTACAAAACCAGACTTTTTTCATTTACACTTAGGGATGAAGGATGAATTTCATCTACTGGGAAGATCTAAAAAAGCTCATATACGGGTCGATTTCAAGTAAGGCTCAAATCAGGACTAAACTCAGCCCCATATAACATTTAGTCCTTATTATGGCACTCTGCAGAGAGAAAATCATAACTTTTGTGAACTCATTAAACTTTGATACATCATGACTCAGATCTCATTGATTTCACTGAAAGCAGCTGGCTGGGTGCAAAAATGAATCCCTGTTCCCTAAGTTTACATCTGTTTCTGTTGAAAGCTTTGAAACATCTCCCTCCTTATCTGTAGATCAGCACGGGAAAATTTCCTCCAGAGTCGTATCTTTTCCCATTTGTAGACCGGTATATTTAGTAATTTTCCGTGCCTTGTTTCCCTGTTTGTTGTTATTTTTCTAATTCCCTGGAAAATGAGGAATCTCACATGCTCAAATTTTTTTCTCACTATTAATTCTCTACTCCAGCTCAATACAAGGTAGTCTTCTGGCTTCTGCTAAAGAAAAAGCAAAGCTTTCTAACCACTTCTATTTAAATGCAGAGTTATTTTCAGGCAGAATTTTTCCTCAGCAAGAGGAACCACAGATGTAGTAGCTTATAGCTGTCATTACTGTGTCATAGATCTACGATTAGATTGTGCTTTGCAGAAGGCAAATGTAAACTTTCCTAACTTACCTTTTCTTATTTCGAAAACCATAAAGAAATCTTACCATCACATGGAATAATTTCAACAGAAGTTTATTTTCTTTTGTGTCTCCTAGCCACAATAACATTATATTTCCTTGTTACAGGCTGCTGCTATGAGACTCTCTTTCATATTTAATTACATTAAAACTCTTCATTTATCTTTGGAATGATATTCAGTGCCACACTGAATTTATAATAAATCATTCTGTTTTTCCCTATATATATAGATTGCTGATGGATATGTCTATATTGGGCTTTTAGTCTTTTGTTCAGGACTCTTTTCTGGCCAGTATAACCTAAACATTTAGTCAAAATATTCAGCAGCAGAAGAAGCATAAAGCATGTTTCGTTTTCACATTCATAGCAATGCATTACTGAGGAATGAAAGAAAATGGAAGGAGATTTCCAATCCTGTGTTTTTATTGCCTGACAGAAGACCCCAGGACAGATGAGAGACTGGAAAATGTAGGCCTGTTTTCTATATTTGATGGAAACATACACAATGAGATTTCCCTGTGCCTCGAAGGAATGATACACAGTTAGAATGTGAACTTCTCCACACTGTAGCAAAATAAACATTGTTTTTAAACAGCAAGTAGGATTCCACATGATTTTATATGTTTATGATATCTTTGTTAGTCATGAAGCAAGGGCATAACAAAACCTTAATAAACCTTAATCAGCTTTACTGTAACAATGTTTTGCAGATGTAGTTAAAATGGCAAGAAATACCAATCAAAAGTGAAACAGACTGTGAAAAACTCTTCTGTATGAAGTGGAAGTAATTTGGGGCTGCAATAAAGTCACAGAAATACTGCTCATCTTGTTAATAAATTATGGTGTGAATAAGTAGTTCTGCATTTACATTTTTTCTTATATATGCAAAAATATGCTACGTTGTCTATTTTAACTTATCTTCTGGACTTCCACAAGCAGAAAGAAACTATGAAGCATCTCAGAAAAGTAAACCGTGATTCATATCTTTATCTCAATCTGCTTCATTGTGCTGTCTCAATTTGATTGAGTTTCTTCCCAACATTTTCAGAGCTTTATGGAAAAGTCTCCAGAGAAAGCACAACCAGAATCAATGTTATGACACAGATGTAGTTAGAAAATGTTAGATGTGTTCAATCTTCTTGTCTCCTAGTGTAACCACAACTGATAGGACAATCCAAATAGTTTCTTGAGTGCCATTTAATCTGTGGAGAGTTAAATCAAGAGAGCTCTCAGAATTCTCACAGATCTCAGCTCTACTCACTCTATGAAGCACACAGTATAGCTAAATGCATAAGCAACCTGTTTCAATTAGTTAATATTGTGGCAAAACTTAAGACAAAAAATTAGAAAAGCCCGAAGCTAACAGAGCCTAGAAAGTTCATACTTTATTTTGATGCACGGTCATTCTCAAATCAAGCATCCAGACTAAAAATTTAGGATTGTAACTGCTATCTCAATATAATTTCTGAGTTTATGTTAGCTGGAATAAAAAAAAAAGGGAAAGAAAAAGCAGAATGGAATATTTGCATGTGTGAGAGCCTATCCTGATACCCAAAGACCACAGGAACAAATTACAAGTTCTCAAGAACTAGACCAGCTAGAAAGTTCACTGCTATTAGGATCCCAGGTGCTAATTAACTAATCAAAGTCTTTCAAGTAGATCAAGCCAATCAGGGAAGGATCTCAATAAGAGACTTCTAGGTACAGTTATAATGCCAGAAGCAGAGTTAAAGCCCTTTTATCAAGTAAGGGGAAGCTGATGGGGTAAGTGAGCACACAGTTTTGTGAAGATTTCTTAATGCTTGCGAGGGCAGACATAGATTTCTTTTTCTTGCTTTCATAGGTAGCACTAAACAAGAGGCTGGCGTAATCTAGTCTATGTAGAAACCAGTACTAGGAGTCTCCTTTCCATGTCAGAACAAAGACATTAAGGTAGAATTATATAAGGAGGACAAGAGCTACCGAGATTGTTGTTTCAACTGTCATATACATAAACACCTTCTTTCTGGGTGAGTGATATAGATACATATGTGTATAGTTCAATTAAACTTCAAGTGTTCAAAAAAGAGTTTTAGTCCTCTAGGCATGATCAGGTGTCCTAAGAGATCTGAAAGGAAAGAAAATTTTTCTTTTAGTAGAAGACATTTTTGTATCTCTGAGGATGTTGGTTGAAAGCAGAAATCTTTAATTATCAAGAAGATGGCTCAGAAAGAGTAAGCTATAGAATCAGGTACATAAACAGTTGATCTTGTGACCTTAGTGAATGTAAAGAACAACTTAACTACAAAATGCATAAGTATTGAGTTCATTTAGAAGATCTAAGTGGAAGTTTTCAGCTGGGCATTGCGTAGACAAGCAGGATGTAGTGAAAAGCAGAGGCAGAATTTCAGAATGAAAATTACGATTCCTAGGAGAAAAGCCAAGAAAAAGTACTTTTTCTGAAATTATTCTAGTACCCACCCCATCCGCAAACTTATTTCGCATGTATTTCACCATAACTGTATTGTTACTGGATTTTTCTTGCTTAATAAACTTAGGTTTTGACATGTCTCCAGTTACGTCTCTGCTGATCAGTACATTGCTCTCATTTTGCAGCAGTTACACTTGGCATGTCAATTTATGACCTGCAAGTAAGCAAGGAACCTGGGAAGATCGTATTTTCGGCCATCCTGACTATAGATCAAGAGTTCATTTCCTTTTTCTAGAATGCTGAAGTTCTAGACACAGCCAAGTTTCTGTGAAGCTCGTTGAAACCCAAAGGCTTCAAGGGAGCTCTGGACCATGAGTGTGGTTCCTAAACCAGGAACAGAAGGTATGTGGGGGGTGTTCTAGTTGACATAAAATTCAGCATATGGATGACTTGATACAATACAAGATTCTTTGGGTTTCATAATTCTTCTTAGTGTTGAAGTCCAAAATAAAAATTCTTAAGCTACTGTTTCTGCTTTAGAAGAATTTTCTTTTACAGAGTTTGAGCTTAGTTTCAGGAAGCGTCTTACACTCTCAAAATCAGTGCTGCACTGCTCAGGAGCATTTCTGGATTGCACTCTACTGCTTCTGCAGATGGAAGTTATAAATGGCCTATGGATTTTATATGGATAGAAACTAGTAGATCCACCACAGTGTGAATTGTTAGTGGGAACTGTAAGGACTGGAAGAGAAATAAACAGTTGTAAACAATCTACAGGATCAGTTTAGAAGGCACTAAATACCATACAATGAGCTTCAGTTTGAACAGGGCTCTACTTTATTAGAACATATAATTTGAAGATTTTCTGATATTTGAATTAATTTACAATAGACGTGAGCATTGTGCAGGGTTGTTAAAGCTACTCAGTTGCAAAGCCAGGGGATTTGATGATGCATACAGTCTTTCCCTTTAGGCCATAAATGTAATTATGAAAAAGTTCTGAACTAAATAATAGCCTTGTCATCTGTTTTCAAGAAAGATAAAAGATCTCTTTAAGGTGAAGAGGTTACAGACAAGAAAGAAAATGAAATTTAAAAAACCCAACATGACCAAAAGTACAGCTGCTGAAGAATAGTAAGAACAAAATTAAATATTATAATTAGAAGCGGAAATCATTCTACCTTTACTAGACATATGCTATTAAAATATTTAATTCATCTCCTGATTAATTCACTGGATGAAGTGAAGATAATTATAGAGGTGATAAATCAGTAGATTAATATGTATTCAGTAGGGATACATCAGGTAGGACTGAATGAAACTCCCTGGTTCAACAGGAAACGAGTTGGCCCCTTTTCACTATATTGCATCTAGAGCAATGTATCTTCTTTTTACACGTGGTTCTAAATTATCATACTGTCTTAATAACTCTGGATAATGATTTGAAACAGGCTTCTTGTGCAAGCAGTTTTAGCTGTTATTCTAAATATTTCTTCCTGCATTTTCTGAAGAAATTTTTAGCTGTGCTAATACTGTACTGGTAAATTAATTCTTCTTAGTTCTGAAATTAAAGATGATACTCTCCCTAACCTTTCCTCAGCAGACTGTATTCCTCTATAGCCAGAGAAAAATATATCCTTCAGGTTTATCACGTATATGTCTTATTATACTCGTTTCATTTGGGTGTATTAAATGGCCTCAAACTTTGGAGTTGTAGGTTGTTACAAAGTTTTATATGATATGTGTCTCTTACAGGATGCTGGGAAAACAATTTAATATTCACATAATATTTTTAGCATTCTTCATTTTCTATATTAGGAAGCCATGCAAATTGGAGCCTTCAGGATGAGTAAGGATACGTGGAAGAGCTGGGAGGACAAAAAAAATCATTCCAAGACAGAAAAGAGATTTTTTATTTTTTATTTCTTTTTAATAAAAGAATTCCCACAGATAAGGAATAACAAGGTAGTGAAGAAATGCAGACTGGAAATGGGATATTCATCTTTAAACCCTATTGGAACAGGAACGTTTTTTTTATCCTTAGAAATTTTCACTTACACTGATATATTTTGATGGAATTATGTTTTAAAGCAGAAGAGAGAGAATTTTGTTTGCAGTGCCTCTACTTGCCTCGTTAAGTAACATAAGATTCTGTATCATGTGGCCAGAACCAGGCACGCGGACATGGTGTTCCCAACACTGAAATTAAAATGTGACTTTTAAGTTTGGTAAACTACAACACTGTACTACCTCAGAAGAAGGAGAAGAAAATTTGTTTATCAAATAGGCACAGATTCTCCTTAGGTAAAAATGAATTTGCAAAGATCCTGACAGCCTTTAATTTCTTTGGTATGAACCGGAGAAGATCTGGATCTATAACTAAGCTGTTTTATTCACTGTTTAACTTTAATTTGAGTTCATGTAAGAAAGGTGCTTTAAATTAAGGTAGCATAGTAATGGATTACATCTTGCCACACCTTGAAGGATGCATGTAATTACAGTGAATCAGAGAAGGATTAACATCTAGTGGATTTTTGTTACTGAAGCTGTCAGTTTGGATTGAATCTACACTGGTGAGTAAGCTAAGATGAACCAATGCACCATTTCTAAGATGCCATTTGTGATCTATTCTATGGACTGCAATTGCAGTACTAAGTGTTTGGGAGAGAAATTAAGTACCTGAAGTTTGACTCTCTGGAGAAGGGGCAGAGAGGCAATACTCAGTAAACCTGAGCAAATCAAAACCATAGATGATGCAGCCCCATATTTTAGGGGATGGTTAGTCCACCAAGCTGCTGTCTTGACATACACTCAACAAAAGGATTCTTCCTGTACTTCTAGATAGTGTCATGATTTCTTTCTCACAGTCATCACTTCAGACTATTTGCTACTCCAAGAGTAGAATAATGAGAAGGTAAAAAACATGCAGAAGGAAGAGGTGCAGAAAGAAATTTGATAAAGGGAAGATGAGGATAAGAGGATGTTGGAAGTCAATGTCCAGGAATGGATGAAGGGAAGAGAGATAAAAAAACAGATTAAAAGACACTGTTGACTTTTAGCATGACTGCTAAATCCTTGTTCATGTTCCTTCAGAGTTTGTCAAATAATTTCTTTTGGATGAAATGGGAAGAGGTGGAGAAGGAACGGGCCCGAGACTAACGACAGGAGAACTAGGTATTTTCTATGCCAAACTACTTAAAGAAGTGGCAGTAAAATCATGGTTCCGCTAGTAATTGTTCTAGATACTACTATTTAAACAATAGTGGTATTATGCAACAAGTGCTGAGTTTATTTTGGGGATACGCAAGACAATGAATGAAAATGTAAAGTATTTAGCAAGGATCATTCATAGCAGACTAGCATTCTGACCAATTCTTTTTGTGGAAAAATCTAATTTAATATATTTTATTTGCCTAGAACTGTATTTTATCTGAATCTCAAGAATTGCATTCTGGGAGGTTTTGAAATTAGACTGGACATAATGAGATTCAGCTGAGACTTTGAAGAGAGGATACAGAAGTCAGCTGATTGTATTGAAAGCTGACTAATGTGCAAAGAGAAATTAAGAGATCGTTTCTTTAATGATCTGGTATAGAATGATTGCTATTGAACAGATTCATTAGTAAATTTGGTAAAAGTAGGAAAAGTATGTTAACTAATTTTACCACTGACACAAAGCTGGAAGATGTCATTAGTACTTAAGTTTTAAAATACTTTACAAGGAAGATGAAGATGACTAAGGAATTAAAAAATAGGAATAGGATTAAAATAATCATATCAAAGTCAAGGTCTGAGCTGACAGTAATAGATGATCCACTCTTTATTAGCAGCTCCAGCCTGATATTGGCTTTGAGTTCACTGACTAGGACAGAAGGAGAAATCTGCTGTCTGTTAATCATTGGGTAATTAAGAGTCAGTAATGCAAAAAGATTCTGGAGACTGCAGGTCTCTCTCAAAACCCTTCAAGTGAGCCCTTTTCAGTTGAGATGGGGGGGGGGGAGGGGCAGATATCAACAGTCTTATAGATGTCTGTAAATTTTCCAGTATACCATCCATAGTTGTGTAGAGTGAAAATATATATATATGTATTCTTAGCCTCCCTTACAAAAGGAGTCAAAGAGTTGGCTTTTTAAGCCAAGCAAACAAAAAAATTGAAAGGACAGAAAAAATAACTTGTGCGGTGTATATCATTCACTGAGTATCAAAGACGGCATATGCTGGTATTTCACGATGATGACATTGGCTGTAGCAAGAACAGAAAACGGCATGACATTATGCCATACATAATTCTATATTTTGATTGAGTATGTATGCCACTTCTCTTTGCCTGAAGCTCCACAAAGTTTATTAATACGTCAGGGAAAGACACCATAAAAGAACTGTTTAAACTACTCTCTGGCATGATAAGAAGTGGGTATAAACTGACGATAAATAAAGCTATGCTTGAAAATTAGAAGGAGATATTAATCACTGAAGGAATGATTCTATAACAGTGTTTAAATAGCCACAGTGAAGCAGAAAGCCTGTTTTCACTTCATCGAGGACTAAACTTGATAAACTTCTTAGTTTTATACTGTTGTGAATACTTACGTACAGCTGGAATGACTTCAACAATTTCCTGTTTTCCTAAACACAGGCACTGAACTGAAATCTTAAGGATTCGAAGGGTGTGGATTATCACATATAGTCTGGTGCCTTGTGGAAAGTGATACCACAAGAGCCGTGTCACACCAGTCATTTGCTCTTTCCAGTGCTGATACGATGCTCTTCTCCTTTCCGCTAAAACAGGACACTGGAGTTGTAGGCATACGGCACACATACTTAATCAAAATCCCAAATACTAAAGAGGTCCAAATTGCACTTTTTTATCTAAAATTTACTGAAACGTCTGAAATATATGAAACACTGATGGGATTGGGTTTGTTTGCATTTTCACAACTCCACCTGTAAAAGGAATAGAAAATGATGCCAGGTTAAGCTGTTGAAAGAGTTTTAATAAGTATAGAAGATGGTCTGTTGATAACTTTGGATTAGATATTTGCTAAAAATTGAAAGGGATCATCAGTATTGCACTTGTTGCTTCATTTAGATGTCATTGTACTAGCTATAGTTCTTTTGCTGATACCACTAAAACCAGTTCCGCAAATGAAAGGGTTAGGCTGGAAAAAAGCCTTTTCTTCTCATATCTTCTATAGCACAGTCGTGATGACTTCCAGACTCTTGACAGACTATCCTTAAGAGTTTTCCTAATGTGTAAGTCTAGGATTATAGGTACCTGAGAAAGAGAACTGAAAAACTATTTTTCTTGTGCAATATCTGGATACTATTTTAGCAAAAAATAAATATTCATTTTTCTACATATAATATTAAAATTGTATGTAATCTGTATCATAGCATCCTTATTAGAATATTTCCAAAGCAAAATTTTTTTAGAGTTCAGCAGGATTTGTCTTATTTTTTTATGCAGGAAAGAGATTAAGCCCCAGAAATGATGTATACATAGATCCATGTGAGTCATGGAGAAGTTCCAAAATCCAGAAGGACTGAGTCAGAGGTCGTACACTAGTATAGATTTCCACAGTGGTGTTCTCTATTCACTTCTCAGATTTTCACCAGGGTGTAGAATGAGAAGAGGAGAGAGTCTAATTCCATAGCGTAGAAAGTGAAGCCATTTATATAACTAAGATTTTTCACACATATTACTTATAGATTCTCTTACAAATCTTCCTCCTTAATGTGGAAGGAAAATTTTAGTCAAGAGTTCCTATCTCCTTCTAAGCCATATTGTTACCATTTGATTCTTCTTTCTAGGGATTTTCTGCAGGTAAAAGTCACATTAAGAGACTATGTTGCACAAAAATGTAGTAATCCTATTAATAATGGTACATTCAAAGCCAGGGAAGTCTTTCATCATCTTTCTCTGCAAACTGTGAAGACCATAAACTATGTGAAAATTTATGGAATGCAAATGTCAAGTGAGCAAATGAAAACAGGAGGGAGTTTTCTTCCTTTCTCTGACTCCTGGATGTCTATTTAATTTTCCATTTCTTTATGTAGAAAGCTAATGCATCCCATAGGAATGTATGAGTTTTATGAATCAGGAGAAGGTGTTTTATAAAGATGATTATAGGTGTAAGTTTACATGTACAGGCTTTTCAGCAACAACACTGAATGCTAGTAGTTTTTGCGATTTAAAATAAGCAAACCGGTAATAATGTAATCCAATTGCATGTTAACTAACACACAATTCTGTGCAATAACATAGATTTTCAAATAACGCTGACAATATAATGCTACTCTTCCAAAAACACTCCTCTCTTTGAGGATAGCGCAGATGTCAGATTGAGTACTGAAGCAAAAAGGAAAAAAAAATCCGTTGATTACTGCAACTGATTCTGACATCATTTTATATACAGAGCCCTCCATGGCTTTGTAGTAGTTCTTATCCACTGTGACTGAATTGCCAAACTTGGCACTGAGCACTATATCTGCAGATACCAGAACATTAAATATTTAGGTTAAAGCAAGTAAAGAAAAGCAAAGCTAGTCAAACAAATCTTGCATTCACTTGGATGAATACACAGACCATTTGTCAGTATAGTAAACACATTGTGTTCAGCAGCATCTTAGAATTATAGTAGCATTTCACTGATCCCTTTAGCTGGTCTTTGCTCAGCACCAGAAAAACACCTGAACAAACACTTTTGGCAGCTATAGGACACATGTCAGATACTGCAAAAGAAGATAGCTTATAACTTAAGAGATTTTTGTAAAGAGACAAGATAAAGTGCAGGTGTGATTTGGTAAGAAAAGGTAGTGTGCTATGTTTGGGGAAAGTCTCTAAAAGCACTGAAGAAAACTGTACTTGGGAAAAATAAGGGTGTAAGTTTCAGAAGAACGCACATCGGTGCACGGAGGTTGTGTGATCTCTTCTAACCTGTGCTGATGACGGTGCCATATGGGAGAACCCTGGCAATGCCGTAAATACCGGTTCCCAGAAGGATGCTGACAAAAACAGGAGGCCTAGTTGAACAGGCTGAAGATGTAGCCATAAAAAGTGTTAATAAGTAATGAGAAATTTTTCAGCACTCTGCTAAGGTGCCAAGATCTCTAAAGGTAAACTATTATGGGATTACAGATCCAGAAGATTTGCGAAGGGACTTGAAAAGTTACTTCTGGTGATTCTTCAAGAAAACTTGAAGCTGGTGATTAATTAACATGTAAGGGGTAATAATACGTGGTGCTGCCTGACTACCATGTTTTCAATCTTACAGGTATTGTGCAAATTTAAATGACTTTTCAGTTGTATAATAAAACAAAGATATCTCATTGATTCATTTGGAGAAGAGGTGCTCAGATTTGCAGTTGTATCAAGTTCTTACCAAGGAAGTAGACACCAATAACTTGAATTGCAATAATCCAATATCACAAGTTGTGAGAATAGTTATGCTGGGCTCATTAACGCGAGTCATAGTTCCGCCTTCAGGAAATTTGAGAATTAAAAGATCCATTTTCTTTCCACCTAAAAATACCCCAAAACATAAGAATAAGAGTAAAAATGAGTCTCAGGTGAAGGTTAAGCTGGTTCTGTTTTCTGATATATACACTATTTCTTGTGTTAGAGAAAAGACTGCTGCATTGTGAAAAGTACTTTTTGACCCATGAAATATCCAAGGGACAATTTATTTTTAAAAAGTAAAATCAGTGCACTGAGAAGTGGATGAAAAGTGTATGTGTGGAGAGTGGGAAAGAAATCTAATGTATAAGGAAGTATAGAAGAATTCCTGATTCATCACTTTCAGGTATCACGATGAATTACCCTGGACAGAGTCCTTGCAATTAGGCAGGATCCAGCTGGCTGTAGGGGCACAGCAGTATATCTATATATGTGTGGTCATGTGTCTAGGTAAACTAACCTCTTTGAAAGCATGTTTATTAGTCCACTTTTACAGAGTCTAACTAACCTGACAGCAGACTGTTCCCAATTCAAACAAATACTTCTGCACAGCTCTGCACGCAGTCATGGGAAGGCAGTAGATCCATCGATGGTGGGCTAAATGCCCCTGCACTAGTTCTACTGTTCAAAACACTTGTATAGCTGGTGTTATAGTTTATGTCACTGGGACTCTTGATTTGTTTAAATGCAGACAAATTGCAGAAAAATACAGTGGAATGAAATCATAGGTAGCTAAAAAGAGATATTTCTACAGACAGCAAATAGAACTGGGGGCAAGGCAATAAAATGAGACAAAACAATTGAGCATAAGTTGAAAGAGATTTTAGTGGAAAACAAAAAAGAAAGTTTGATAACAGGAAAATGTTCACAAACTAATTCTGATTTCATTAAACTGCTTTCCTTCTCCCAAAAATCACTACATGAAGAAGTAATTACAAGTGAAATATTCCGGAAGTGTATTTGAAATCACTTTTATGAAATTTCCCTTAACACAGAAAAGGATGAAAATTGAGAAATTTTACTATTAGATAAATTGAAAATAAAGCAATAACTCACTCCTTTTTCCAGGTAGGTATGGTTTCTGATAACATCAGCAAACATAAAATTTGTTTAGCCCTACTTAGAATTCCTTTCTGTGAGCTGAAGGCAAATCATTTAATCTTTTTCACTTGCAGCTGCACATTAAGAATACTTGCTTCTTAATTCCACAGGCTTGTTCAGAATGTGGACACCAGTGAACGCTTGGCAATAGTAGTAAAGTATGAGGAAATGTGAATCAGCTGGGAGTAACCCAATCTAAAAATGGCATTCTGTGCGATAATGTAAAGAAGATAATTAAGTTTTCGACATTCATAAATGTGATCATGCTGATCTTTTATGTCCTGTTTAGATTGCCAATGTTTTGAAAGGTATTTTCGTTCCTCTGAATATCACAAATCATAATGAAATGCTTCATATGGGAAACAAAGTAATCTTTTGAAAGCAGGTATTAAGCAGCCCAACGAGCAACTTAACATATAGTAAACTGCTATTGGATCTTATAAATGCAGTAATGCGAAATGAACTCATGGGATAAGACCCTGGGTCTTTCTGGGAGCACTGTGATTTAGCGTTTGACAGGCATGCACTACGCTGTTTGCTGACTTTGGCAATGCTTTTATGACATGTCATGCCTATAAAGCTGCAATGCTAATGAACTTGTCTGAACATGAGATCACATATCACTTTGCACACTGTTATGATAATTTATTATGACCATTTCTTTATTTGCTTTTCTGCGGGGTGAAGAGAGAACAACACCTTCAGCCACCAGCCCTACTTGACTGTCCGTAATGACTCGTGTTTACTGCACAAACCTACAACCATCAGTCAAGTGGTAACCTATCAGCTGGGAGAAAAATGTTCATTTTTTTATGAAATACTATTTTTCTCTTTGCTGTTCTTCTTTTGTCCGCCTCTTTATTATAGTTATGTTAAGAGTGGATCATAATTCCAAACTGTTACCATGCCTTATCTGTTTTCCAGACAGAAAAATCCAGATTTCAGAGGCCCAATACTTCTTTTATGAGCCTGCAGATTGCCTTATCAAACTTCATGAGGAATAAGTCAATAAATAGAGAAGGTGAATAAACACACTTATGACCTTCATTGACACATCTTTGTTGCTTCTTAAAATTTGATACTGAAACCACAGATATTGTTCAGGCTCACAAAATGTGTACTCACATCTGAGCTTCCATTATATACCCCTTAACAGTCTTTAATAACACTGTATAGTCTAAATTAAATCCTGATGCTTTTAAAGTTCCCAGTGGCACAATCTAACCTTTCTATTGCCTCTTCTGCTTCATTTAGGGATAGTTTCTGTCCTTAAATTGGTTTCAGAATGATGAAATAGTGCAGAAAGGTTTATACTTGGAAAGAAAATAAAGATCTTCTCAATAAACTGCAGTTTTATGCTCATCTATTCTAACCTTAAGTGTTCCCACTGTAAGAAAAATGACACAAGAGGACACATGAATGTGTAAAAATATGGCTTATATCATAGTATGCAAGTGTTCTTTTATTTTTAGTTTTAATTATAAAGTCTGAAAAAGCTCCATCTATTAAGCTTGAGCCTGTGCTTGGTATATACAATGTTAGTTTACTCTTTTCATGTTTGTATGTCCTCGCTGCCTCTTGTGGAAAACTGTGTGTAAGAAAAAATTGCAATACTTTAAAGTAAAACCTCTTTTGCCCAAGGGTCTGTAGGTATGCGTCATGCGAGCAGCTTTAAAGCTCTGCTGCCTGCGAGGGTGAGAATCTCTGAACTATCCTGACTGGAATGGTGCTTCTATGTTCAGCGGTACATGTAGATTTTGCCTTCTAATCAATGAGACTTACTGGCCAAGAAACACAATGATACTGATAATCACTAACAATGCAAAATATGACCGAGGAGACTGATACCCAGGCATTCTGAAGAGCCTGAATCAGTGGCCATGTATCTATTTCTTCAGAGGTAGTATGAGTCAGCTGCAGTGGTCATCTCATAGCAGCATCAAGGAGCACTGAGGCAATCATGTCCTACCAATCACAAGGAACGATGAAGCTGACAGTTTCTTCCGAATGGTGTGCATGTCTGTTTTGCCCCTCCCAGAAAAAAAGTACCAAACCCCCAAAACCATGTCTCACTAACTTGATTTGACTTAAATAGGAAAACAATCCACCTCAGCAGTAACATGTCGTAGGAAAAGAGCTCCAAGATCATTCTCCTGCTACTGATCCCTTTGTCCAATAAAACAAGGAAAAGAATAAAGATTTCTTTATAAGCTGAAAGAAAACAAGTGCTATTATAGCTATGAACTGTAGTTAGTCATATTATCTTTGGATGATGTCTCTGACTTGCAATAAGACATTCTTGAGTGTCCACACAGACTCTTTTTTGCATAGAACAGAATTAGAATGTACTGTCATGATGAATTGACAGTATTAGAGACTAGAAAGAGTATTGATTGAAGAATAATAAACAGAATTCCAGAAAGGGTTCCAAAGGACACGTCCGTACAGCTGCAATATTAAACGTGGCTATCTCTTTCACTGCTACCACATTCCACAGGTGTGGAATAGGTAGAATTATGTAGTAAGGGAGTGATGACAGGTCTGTATCCACACATCATTTCTTCTGAATTGCATATGTGCACCTTTTATTTATATAGGTATGTTTGTTATTACTCTAGGATGTGTTTCAGCAAGTTAGAATTTCTAATTGACTTAATGGAAACAGTCTGAAAAAAAAAAAATCTGTTCTTAGACAATTTTGCTGATGCGTTTGACATTTGCCTGTTTTTCTTCATATTAGGAGTGTTTGCACGAAAAACAGAGAACACAGAACTTCGTTCGGTTCCAAGATCTATTTCCCACCTGAAGTCAGAATCAATTCCATATTAACTAATTGAACTTCAATGAATTTTAAGTAGATTTTATAATTACAGAAATACTCTGCTTGATGCAGGAGAGAAGAAAGTGAAACTGGCTTAAAGCCAGTTTAGCACTCTC
This sequence comes from Opisthocomus hoazin, assembly GCF_030867145.1. Taxonomy (NCBI): domain Eukaryota; kingdom Metazoa; phylum Chordata; class Aves; order Opisthocomiformes; family Opisthocomidae; genus Opisthocomus; species Opisthocomus hoazin. The sequence goes on from NC_134418.1 coordinate 80,365,338, forward strand.
CTGCTCATAGGCTAAATCCCAGTACAAGTTAAAATAGCTTCAGGCTTTCTGTAACTTGCACCAGATGGTAGAACCCCTCAGAGGCAAGTGCATTGGCAGGGATGACTGGAGCATGGTACGCTCCAAGTATAGTCCTTCCTGCCCCAATACATTTCCAATAAGCATTTCCTTAGCCAGGTTGCTGCAATGACAGCTGTACATTGCTCAGAGATTTCTCCCATGAGGGATAAATCCCCAGTTAGTCGGAACAGGTTTAATTCAGCTTAGTACTGCTCAAGCAATACACAGCCAATGTGGCTTAGAGACTAACAATTGGCCCCACAACCATAGCTAATGAAAAAGCTGTAGCCCTGTTCTGCATGACATCTATTTTGTGTATATTAAAAAAAAAAGATTCTGTTTTTTCTCCATCTTTGTAACAGTTCATAACTACAGATTATCTGTATGGAAAAATTGTTTATGGTACCTATCCTAAATTGCATTTCCTTTAATTGCCATTCAGGTCCACTTCTCCAATTAGCCCAGTTATGCCGGAAAAAAACAAGTTTCCCTCCTGAAACTTCAGATTAGCATTCAATACAGCATTTTAACAGCCTGCATTCTCAGGCCTTATGGATCTAAGCTCTCAGCCTGTCCTCATAGCTCATAACCTTTAATCCTGGCATCAATCTCACCACTCAGTTCAATTACTATGGTGTGTTCTCAAAACTGGCAGAGGCTCAAGGGAAGTTTGTGAAAACTTGCAAGTTTCTCATTCATTTTCATTAGAAAACTAGTAAGACACAAATTTCCTTCAGATGTGCTCCAGAATTCCTCCTACTCATTAGTGAGGTATTGAATACCATCTTTAGTCAGTGTGGTTTAAAAGTCAGAAAACCACTCCAGTTGTGCTACTGATTTCTACAGGTCAGTACAAGCCCTACACGCCTTTCTAAATTCCTTTCAGGAGTGCCTGGTGATTCTTTTTTTACTTTAATCTAGTGTCTGGTGTACAGCTCCAACACTAAAAGTCTTAAAAATGTGGTCACCAGAGCCTGCATTTTGTTTATTGCAGGTTCACAGTCTGTCTAGATCAGAAGACTGCGCTGCCGTAGTGACTTCTACATAGGGGCCCTTTCAATACACAAAAAATGCAAGCTAAGGAGATTTTATGGGGTATAGATTCTGGTGTTTGAGAAAAATATGTATTTTTAAATGGTGATTAAATCTAACACGAAAAATCTGAGGGAAGTTTTGCAGTAGTTTGTTCAGATCTCATTTCCCCTAAGAATTGTTCCGCAGCCATTGAGAACATACACTTTCTCCCTAGCATCCAAATATTCTGTCCTGAGTTTAAGGGCTTAGGAAAGCAATATCAGAAGGGTGATTCAGAGAGTGAAAATCTCATCTGCATTGACATGGATGGGGTTGAACTCACACTTCTGTTTCAGAAAGTAGTCCCCCTACTACCTGTAGCTTACCAGTAACAGCAGCGAGACGTGATGATAGGCCATCTACACAGTTTGAGTTCTGAAGAAAGCAAGGTGTCACAGTTTCTGAAACAAAGCCTATGCGTTGTCTTCAGAAACATCTTCAGAAAAATGACTTGTCCAAACTGAAGGCATCAGATTGCTTTTTGCAACTGAGGTTTCTAAGTAGCTAATGAAGAAAGTATATTCTCTGGAAAGTGGGTTTTTTTATCTAGCTGACCTCAGAAACATACCTAGTTTTGGTGTTTGAACACCTTTTTGCTTTGGTACGTTAAGTGCTACACCTTGGCATTGATCTGAGGCTGTATTTCCCTGTGCATTTTCATAGTCTTAAAGTATAACCTTACAGTATTTTGAGAAAACACTTCAGACCAATTGTTTGTGTTTCCTGGCCTCCCTGATGCTTTCTGTCCAGCACAAAAATCAAGTCTTCACTTTCATTAACATCATGGGTCTCCACCTCCTCATGAAACACTCATTTCCTCATTTCTTCACATTTACGATGTTATACACTCAGCAGTGACACACATTAGCGAAGCCAGTGTTGTGCCAGCTTCACTGTTGAACAACACCAGCAGAGTTCTGGTTTTCTGTCACTTGCAGATCAAGCAGAGAATTCTGAAAATGTATAATTTTCCAAATACACAAGTTCCATATTTTATTTCCAAATTTATTTTTTTAAAAAAATAATGCTAACAGTTATTGCAGACACCCCTTACTACTGTCTTTTACTTGGTTTCATGACGAAAATCCCAAAAAAGCCCCCAACCCTTCAGACAAGTAAACAATTTCAACCAGGACTGTCAAACTGTAAAGAGAAATTAAATACACAAATTGATATTGCTAGTGTAAGGTTTTCTGAGTGGTAACAAGTAGGTAAAGTAACCCACACAGTTTCTGGAAAAACACACAATAAGAAGGATATACATAGGTTACAATAACTGTTTTTTTTATTTCTTTTCTTTTTTTTTTCCATCTGAAAGTTAAGATCTATGGGATCTTGTGTATCATTCTCAGTTTATTAGTCTATAACTTCATGATATTTTAGCAGCTTGGCAAACTGGAGTGCAATAATGTTGTAAATTGTATTGACAGCCTTTTCAGTCCTAAGCCTTATTTTTATTGTACCTGTATCTTGTACAAATTGGCACACAAGATGCTATTAGATTAGACAGCTAGATTTTCTGACGTACGAAAAATATTAAATGTTACTGTATTTTGATGAAGGTCAATCAATACCAGTTTGCTAGAAAATTCCTAGTGTGAATTTCTCAGAATTCATCCTTCTAAATCCTTTTTTTGAAGAAAAGGTTTTTTAAAAAATTGAGGACCAGACTTAAAAGGAACTTGAAAGCAGAGTGTTTGTTACAATTTTGATACTGATTAGAAGCCTGTAGAGCGATTACTTCACCCTATACAGTATTATATAAACCTGTTGGTCATTAACTACCATCAACACTTTTCAGGGACAAAACACATCTTGGCCATTAAACCTTTAGATCACAATACTATGAGGGAGACAAGGATTTGTGACATAACTGTTCGTGACTGGTAGTGAGCTGATGATCACTGGGAACAACCATTCTGAAACCAATGCTATTTTATTATTCACAAACAGTAATGAATTTCATAGTCTGTGTTACTAAGATAAATCTAAGCTCATTAAATATTTCAAATCAAAATATGACATTGCCAAGCATAAATAAAATCCTTGTAGGCTTTATTTATTACGTTACCTTGATCCCTGATTTCTGTTACTGGGATTGTTTCCTGTTAAGGTGAAAGGCTTAAAAACAGTGAACACCTAAATGTAGAGTTTTTCCTGTGCAAAGGTAGATAGGCTTTCATATTGAGGGTTAGCAGGGGTCTTGGATTTTTTTTTTTTCTTTTGAAAAAACAGGCTTGCATAATAGACACATCAGTGGCAAATGCATTTCTTAGCTGCGAAAACTACTTTCCAATTACAAAAATAAAGGTATTTCAAGAGCATGGAGAAAGAATACAGTAATATAACATGGTTGGACTGGGTACAGGGCAACTTATACGAGGTAATTGTGATTTTTTATTTGTGCAAGTAACATCTGGTTGTCTATTTGCAAGCTCTGTATGTAATCAATAAACATTTGCAAGTGCAGTAACACTTGTCGTAAATCTCCCCCTTACACTCTTTGTTCTGTCTCCTAAAGAACCCATTTTTAAGAAAAACTGTTGAAAATATACTCAGATATTTTATGTGGAAACTAAATGAACGTTTTAACACTCTTACAAAGGTGTTCGCACATTGTTTTCTTTTCCTTGATACCAGGTTTTAGCAACTTGGATTTTAAGTCAGAATGAGCATGACTTGTACAGGTTAACGGAGTCTTAGACATGAGCCATAATAACTTCAAAGTGTTCTGGAATACATTTTTTTCTTTTTTAATTTCACATTTAAGCGAGATTTTCTCAGGATAAGAAACTACTTAGACAGGATGAACATCTACACTCTGATTGGAGTGGAGGAAACTTGAATTACCTTTTACCTCTTTAGATTTGGAATGAGGTAGACATTTTCCTGGAATATCACATTTTATTCCCTTACTTTCCCACTAATTTGTACTGAGGAAGGGAGACATTTCTAGGGTGAAGTCACCAAGACAGTCAGGCTTCCTTCCACTTCTGACAGAAAGCCTAAAAAGGGAGGGGATGGAAGGAGCATAGGGAACTGCTGGAAAACAGTCATAGGACACAACAGGTGTTCTCTTCGTGGAGAAGCTTTTCTTTTTAGTCTCTCTTAGTCTTCTACTTAGTTTGTCCATAGTACACATCTCCTTCTACTCCCTGTGATCACCTTAATCTTTCCTTTCCCTCTTCGTCTCAATGTTACTGCTATTTGTTCTTCATCCTGCTTTTCTTTTAACTCCAAACCTTCGTCTTTATAAGATATGCCCAGAACACAAAACTTGTACCACAGAGAATATGAGTCCCACTTTACTTTCTGAATCATCCTGACTTTCTGACTTTCTTCTCTCTCCTTTAGAGACCACTTTTCTCCTTCTATACAATTTCTAGAAGGTTTATTTGTGCATGAAGTTCTCTAAAATATTTTTTCCAATTCTGTCTTCCTGCTGAAAGGGACAAAAATGATCAATGTTAAAGAGCTGTGATAGTATCTCAACATCAATAGATATACATTTTCTTTCTCAGCTATAGAGCAGAACTATCCAAAGTTTTTCTTTTTTTTTTTTTGCATAACCCATTTAAATATCAAATTATGATATAAACCACACAGCAAACTGTACTAAAAGGCATTTACCATACCTGTACTTAACGACAACAGAGTACAGTCAACCACAAACCAGGTTTCAAATTTTAAATAAAGCCGAAATCCAGCTAAAACCAAATTTTTGCACTGTGGTTTTCAATGAGAATGTGTATCAGGTGCTTTCTCTTCTGATTCGCAAGTGATATGTTGCTTAGGATCAATATTTGTCTCATCAGTGGCAAGTTTAGAAATTGCAAGGACCTAGACTTCCACAGCTTCTTGCAGACCTATCAAATTGCTTCACAAACCATGCATATCCCTCCCTATGCCAAAGCTGTATTTCAAAAGCAAAATGAAGTGTAGAATTAACGAGAGTAAACGAGCATGCAAGTAGGAAGTGGATGTTACGAGGAAAAATGGCACAATGATTAGAGCACAACAGTCCACACAAATGTTTACATTAATTTTCTTCAAATCTGACAAAGTGCCTGTACAGTTACTTTTGTATTTAACAGGTTGACTGCATTTACAAGTGTTTCCCACACCGTTACATGAATTATTTGGCTATTATTAAAAAAAACCTATTCCTGTTGTGTAAAGCAGCACGTGGAGATGAAGAAAAGAAAGTTTCCACCAATGTGCAGAGCTCATGGTAAAGAAATAGCATAAAGTTTTATAATGGACGGTGAGGCAGTGAGAGAATACTGTCAGTTAAGAGTGATTTCTGTGATTAGGCCTTTCCGCAACCCCTCGCCCAACAGGCAGGAGAATGTTATCTAAAAACAATAGCTAAAAAAAATTATTTAGAAATTATAACCATTTTTGAAGGAGAAATATTAAAACTTTATCTTATTAATGGAGACACATGATGTTTCTTAATCCTTGAGCAAACGGTCAGTTCAGGCAAACTGTTCATAACAGCAACCTCTTTAATTCGTGTCAGCCTGTTGGGGAAAGCCTTCAGCTCCCTCAGTCTTTCCATCCTCCTCTGCCAGGATTTCCTTGATTTAAGAATGTCAAAAATTGCAAATCCTGTTGATTTCTCTATGTTTGAATATCTCTTCCTTCCTATTGAAACAGCTATATTATCTTACTTCTATGTTTATCTAGTAAATTTTTCTTGTAGTACCATCTTTTCTACTAGGTTTCAGGAGAAAAGAATGTTCACACACCAAGTAAATTTGCTCTGTCACTCACAGGCAAAAGATCTCAAAACTCTGTGCAGCCTCATTCTCTTATAAATTCATCTTTGCTCTATGCATTTGTCTTTTTCTGGCCCACAAAGAAGGCTGTAGGTGTGGATGTGACTGCTTCAAATTAAGAGACCTGGAGTTAGGTGTCCACAAATAGCTAACTGCTGTCTCGGAGTTCTTCCTATAGTCGTCTCAGAAATACTCAAAATATTGTCGTCCTAGAACTATTCACACTGCCAGTGGAGCTTGCATAGTGATTCAACTCACCCTCAAATACATTTCAGTTTCTACAATACAGGTCAGTTCTCTAAAAACACTCATCTTTTCTCACCCTGTTAAAAGTTAACATCAGTGAGGACAACCTGCATCAGGAGATGCAGGGAGTTCGCTTTGACAGAAATGCAATGAATCTCAGGTGAGCTTGCTTACCTGTTATATCTCATCTATTGCAAACTTGCTTACTAGGGGTGGAGTAGGGTAAAAGGAGACACTTCCTCTCCTGAGGAACGCTTAATCCAAGGAAAATCTATGGTGTTGTCAGCTTCCAAAACCTAATGACCTTTAAACTTGAGATGTAGGCAGTGCTAGAATGTAGCAGCGAAAGAGGACACTCAGTTTATCACACAGAGAACTACAGACAATCCTACATGTACCACTGGACTGTGTACCCAGGGAGCAGGTTTTGTACGGCTGCATGTGGTTCAGGGAGCTCCTGGCACTGTAAAAAAGAGGTGAGAGAGTCTAAACTAAGACAACAGCAAAGAGAAACACAGGTTAGAGGGTGGGACCTGCAGGGACTCTGTAGATGCTGAATCACAGAAGGTCACCTGTTTCATAAGCTTTTCCTAAATAACATCTGTTACCAACATCAGAGAGAATACAGAGCTAGACAGACCTTTGGTTTGATTGTGTAAGGCATCTCTTATGTGCTTACAGTTACCTGAGATGCTTGGATGTATCTTGGCCTCCACCTGCCATTCTGTAAGGGTTCCCATAGATCCTGCAGATGTCCTGAAGATATTAGGGTTTTCAAAGTGAGACTATACCACCCATGCATTGAATTCAAACAACTGAATTTAGCCTTTGCTGGCTGAGTAGCTCTGTAGACTTTAGTGACTGTAATTGACTACATAACCAGGACTCATCTGGTTTCTTGAAATGCCATTTGAGATACCCTAGGCAATTCCAGTTGTGTTTATGACATAGGTTTTATGTCATGTCACATCTGGCAGCTCCGTATAGAGTTGTTAACAACCTAGTGCCTCTCATATGCCATGGGATATTTAGTTACACACCAACTGAATCAAGACCTCACTGAGAGGGATGAGCATTGAATAAGATGAGGCAAATATGCACAGATGCTGAGAAATAGGTTTGCTCAAAAATGGATGGCTGCTACCATTTCAGATGTTCTAGACTATTTGATATATATTTATAGGACAGGCAGATTTAACAGATGAGTTGTGCTCCACCAGTAAATGGTAGTTAGGTGTGACACCCTAGGGCAGCTCAAAAAGCACAGGAGGCCTGACTTTATGCAACTGATTGAAACTTTGAACTATGTAGACAAATGAGCTCAGGTTTCTTCCGCCTTAGATACTCAGGTCCTCCTTATTTAGACAAATTGTATTATGTATAACTTGTTTTGCATGTTCTACTATTATTGTTATTATTATTGTCATTGTTGCTTTTTGTTGTTATTATTATCACTAGTATTTCCTTTGTTGTCTCATTAAACAGTCTTTATCTCAACACATGAATTTTACATTTTCTCATTCTCCTCCCTATCTCACTGTGGGGGGGGGGAGGAGTGAGTGAGCGGCTGTGCGGTCCTAGGTTCCAGCGAGCAGCTGCGTGGTCCTAGTTGCTGGCTGCCAGGTTAAACCACAACAAGAATATACACATGAATAGTATATTTGAAACATATTTTCAGAAAGAAGCAGAATGAGACATCTGAATGTCCCGATCCGATATCGGGGAGGTTTCGATTCGATCCCAGGAGACGAGATTAAGATGCAAACGCAGTCATATGCCGTGCAACCTTGTAAACTTTATTTTCGGTGAACCGGGAATTGGAGGTCTGGCGGGGATGGCAGCGGGGGGGGGCGGAGAAGACAAGACAGAAAAAAAAAAAAGGGTAAAGTCGGAAAAACCCCAGCAGGCGAAGAAAAGAAGTGCGGGGGGGGAGAGGATCAGTTACCACCACCATGGATTCGACAATGTCCAGCGATGTCCAGTTGGCTCAGTCTCTGTGCAGGCGTGGAGCCCCGGCGAGAGTAGGGCCCAGCAGCGAGGTGGTGAGGAGGAGAGCAAGAGGGCGGCGAGGAGGAGAGCAAGAGGGCAAGAGGGCGGCGAGGAGCATGTGCTGCCCTTTTATAGGGGCATTTGCGAATGCGCAGAGCATTTCTGCATACGTGCAGTTCCTGCCATGCGTGCTGCCTGCTTAGACAAGTCCGTTTTTGCCCGTCCATGGGCTACTCTGTGCGCAAGCGCTGTGCTTTCCTGCAGGTCATTATGGCAGCTTCCTTCCAGAGGCCAGCAAGAGATGGCAATAGCGATGTCGAGACAAAACCAGTTTGTAGCGGTCTTCTACACTGAATCACTTATCTAGTGCTACATCTACAGGTTCCTATCTTGTATCTGTTTCATAGGTCACCACCATATTTACGCAGATTGAAATCTCTTCTGTAGCTACTATGCAAGATAAATAAGGGTTGTAAATCAGGACCCTTATTAAACTAGGAATCTGTAGTGATTTTTTGTTGGTGTTCCATTGGTATCAACTTTTATAACTTCAGTGCAGACAAAGACTGCATAGAACACCTCATTTGACTATAATATTAGCATGAAAGGATATATTTGCAAAGGCAAGCTGTGAAAATAATGGAGGAGGTTTTGCCTTATTTGTGGGGTGTGCCTACGTCCATTCTGAGGTCTGAAGTGATTCCAGAAGGAAATAATCTGGACTAAGGAACAAGAAGCTAAGTAGTATCTCCTCAGAGAAGAAAGAGAAGGGTGCAAGGAACATCCGGATCAAAACCCAGACAAGTCAGCAATGAAATTTAATTGTAAAAAAAAAGTACTGAGATGTTGAAAGAGAAGGATAATCTTTAAAATACACAAAATTGTATTTCTGTTCTGGGTCCTCATTTGATGGAAATATCTGCATTTGGTCACTATGTTTCCTTAAAGTGCAAAGGAAACAGAGATGCAAGAAGAAATCAGGGATATGACATAATTTAAAAGGGAAGACTGAAATAATTTGTGTAGCCTGAAGAAACAAGTGGGAAGGAAGAAGAAAGCAATGTCATAATAGCCTTCAGATACACTTTTTTTTTTGCAAAAATAAAAGGAATAGTCTTTTTTCTGTGCCCAAAGTCAACCTAACAAGAAGTTATAGACCTAAAGAGAAGCAAGTGAGATTCAACATAATTATTCAGGACACAAGTCATGATTGTAAGCACAGTGAGCCAATAGGAATAAATTTCCCAGAAAAGGAGCATTTTCTGTCATTGCAGAAATGTCAGAGCAGTTAGACAGATGTCTGTCAAATGACCTGAAGGTGGATGGAGTAGAAAACCTTTCACGTTCCCTATGGACCCCTTTCTTCACTAGGCAGGTTTCAGAGATACTGAGTTATATACTCAATTTTAATAAACATATTGAGTAGAATTTAAGTAAAAAAAAGTGCTAAGACTTGGCACTGCTGGCTAGTGGAAAAACTAGACACAAAATCTTTACCTCACTAGTCACTTTTTTTATCACCATCTTATCTTTCAAGGTATGAACCATGATGCTACACAAGATGGTGAGATAGCATGAGGTTCTTTGTGATCTCCAAGCTGCACTGTTTGGCAGCTCACACTTGACATTTTAAGAGTCAATCCTTGCCCTCAGATCTCTCAGTATCCACAAACTCCTTCAATTTTTTTGCTATAAACTGTGTCAGTATCAAAAAGTCCCATTAATTATAGAAAAAAATTGGGTTTAGAATGTGCATATCAGAGTTACTGATTTAACAATCAGCGACACAACTGACATTTACTGCTTTGGTTAATTTCATGTTTTTATAATGTGTTTCTCAGTCTCATCCATTTTTTAATGTCAGTGTTCTATATATATTAAATAATTCATGGACACTAATTTTCCACAAGTTTAATTTCAACCTTTAGTCTTTAGTTTTGTCTCTGATAGTAGAACACCATATGAAGAAAGAAACCCAGCTTTTTTTCCCAGTCTGTGATAGAATACCTAAATAATGGAGGGTAGTGGTATGGCATATCTATACTATGCTTTATACAACATATTTGCAGCTTCTGATTGCATTTTGTTCTCTAAGATTCCTTTTCCTCTAGGCTTAAGCTAGACTTAGTAATCCTTTAATGTAGAGATTGTGCAGGTGTGAGGCTCAATTACAAAATATGTTGGTTCTGATTGAATAACTTACATGACTAAATCCAACTTTGGACACAGAACAATGCAAGTTATATTAAAAAGTCATTATATTTGGAAGTTGGAGCAAGACACTATCACTAAAAGGCAATTGGATTAAATGAGTTTTGAGATTACAAGACCTTAAGCAGAATTTAGTAAGTGAATATTAACATGTGCATTTTATTATAACCCTCTCCTCCCTTCTTTCATTTCTTAGTTACTTTAGGTATCAATGAGATAAGACACAGAAAAGACTCCCACACCAATTTGCACTATTGCACTTTGGCTCTGCTCAAACTCACAAAATAGTTCTCCTGTGTCTCAGACAGTGGTGAATCAAAGCTGAAGCCATCATGTGGGCTACAATAAACTCTTTGTTCTTCTAACTTGTTTTCATCACTGATATTTTGTTTCCTACAGCTGTGTGTCACAGAAAATATGCAGCTGTCTTGTACAGAGTTTCAACTATTACTGATCTAAATGGTTAGCACAGTCTTCAAGGCATCATAAGAACAATCAATGAAGCCCAGGGAATTCTGTCTTTTATAAACAAGTGTTTAATACTTCAAGACTACTGAACGAGACTGCAAAGGCTATGAATAATTGTACCTGAGGGCTTATGCAATTTTAAAAGACTGAGAAATGTATATGCTATCACATTATCTGCTATCTTCAGATACCTCTCAGCTCTACTGCAAGACTTTCATGAATATTCTACAGTGCAAGTCTAGTTTTCTATTGCTCTGCATGAAATCTTTTGTTTTGATTCTCTGTGCTTCCTTCTGTGCTGATAAAGTGTTACGAGTGCATGAAATACTTCCCAAGTGACTAACATAATGTGCCCAATGCCAGTGCAGCTCTGAGCAAGCATATCGCTTTTGCTGAATGCAAAAAGGGAGATATCAGTAACAGCACTGTAAACTATAAGTTTTTAACAAAAATAATATAATAGCAATGTAGCAACCTGGCAGGAATTGCGAATAAATCACTGGAGTTAGGAACTCAGAGCCATGCACAGAAGATTAAATTTATTCATACTGTTTTTACTATCTTTTTTATTCATTGTGTATGACAAAAATGACATTAATTGTCTCAGTCATATTTCTGGTATACGTCTTCCAATTTTTTCAGGCTAATTGTTCAGACTTTACTTCGATGAGAACTTCTGTTGAAGGAAAAGTGAGCATTTACCTGGGTAAAACCTGCTACACTTGCTCTTGTTAGACACATTGCAGCTGTCCTTAGAGACATAGCCCATTGCGTGACAGATCACTTGAGGTGATTCTACAGATAAGTGAGCAGACATGGAAAACATCTTCCAATATGCATATGAGTCCTCTGTAGATACTGGCACCTGCGGCCACTGGGACACATTGAGTCAATTCCTTGTATAGTTTATTTATAATACATTTCACTAACACTGCTGGATCAGTTTTGTTCAAGGAACTTCTAGTCTGCATGCGTGCAATATTTGTGAGTGAACTTCAGTAAATGCATATGTTCTGGGTTTCTCAAAAATTCAGCCAATTTGCTCTAGCCTTAAGACTTGATTTATCATACACATGAATGCTTTTGTACGTGCATATGTGAATTTTGTGTGCTTATGGATGAGAGGCCTAGGCAAATCTTTCCTGAGGAATTCTTTACACACTGCTGGTGCAGATCATACTATCATAACACATCCTGAATGATGTTTAAGACCATGTTGTAACAGCTGGTGGAAGTCAATGCTACTGTAATAACTAAAATGAAGGCACTCTGATTTACATAAGATCTAGTTATTGTCAATTTGTTGGCTGTACTCAATGTGTAGAAGTCTCTTTAAAGTCATATTAACATAAATAAGAACAGATACATACCCTAGATTACTCCTTCTCTAATTCACTAAGATTCAAGAAGAGGTAAGAACTGTAGCTTAGAAAAACAAGGAAAAGTTTAAGTGACTGAAAGCTGAACCATCACCAGTATCTTCATATGCAAAAATAAAACCTGGGATTCTCTACCTGCTTTGGTTTCTTTGAATTATACACTACTACCCACACACTCAGGTGAGCTGTAATCAGAAGAGATCACAGTGTGTAGGGAAGATTCCTATTGCATGGAATGAACTGCAAAGTTAGTCAATTGATTTGTTTCATGATTCATCTATTTTTGAACAGTTATGATTTTCAGCGACAAAATGTGGGGTTCAGATAACCAAAAGAGTAACACCCATTCATAAAGGCTGTATTTGAAAGATACACAGTCTCTGAATTCTGAGAGATGCTCTAATGACTTGCTCTTCTCCATCCTTGCAGAAAGTCACAGCAGAATCTTGAATGGCTGTGACCTACGGGAGACAAATTGTCCCATAGAGAAGTGACCCCCCATCTGAAAAAATCAGGTCTTATTGGGTGGTAAAGACCTCAATTATTGCAATCAATGAATAGCGATTTTTCAACTCTAATCGCTGCTCATCTGCAAAAAAAGTCGTGTCTCTGGAGCACTGTTTATCTTCTAGATCACAGGGACGAAATATCAAACGAAAAATCAACGTTCTTTCCTCATTTCTTACATGCTTCAGATCTTGCAGTTACTTCTTTCTGTCCAGAGAAGCAAAGAGAGAAAGCATCTGGCTGTAGACCATTTTTTCTGCCATAGGACCTCTGGATATTCTTCTTCAGAAAAGCTTCTTTTTCATCTGAGTCTGGCTAACAATCAGCAATCCCAGAAGAGAACCAGTCTGTAGTTCTCTTTCCTTCAGTCTCAGTTGTGTTATCAGGGTACACTTGGTTGGAAATAGAGTGTAAATGTTCGTTTACTCAGGTCTGTGTTATTTTGGAAGTATGTGTAAGCTTCATTCTCCAGCTAAGAATCAACCACACTCTGTGGGATATCGAAATTCATAACAGAATTACAAAAGAACTGAGCAACGTTGATGTCAGCCTGTGCCTTGGTAGTTTACTGTTTTATTACTATTTACAGCTTTCTTTGCACTTTTGAGCAAAGATTCCTTTACAGAATCAAACCCTATTTTGTCTCACTCTGTGAGAAGAACACAATATATATCTCTCTAAAAAAACCCACAGAAATATCAACCTGATGGCCATCACTCATTTCTTAGTTCCATGGTGCTTGGTTATAGAACAATCTGTCCCCAGCTTCCCCTTTTCCTAACTGTCTTTTTCTCCTTCAGCACAATATCTTCCAAACTATATTTAACAATCCCTTTCTGCTCCCAGATCACTTATTACTGCCAGCTTGGATGAATTCATAGCTATGTTCCTCTGGTTCTACTTATTTGGAACTGTACGTAAATATATATATATATATATACACAGAGAGAGAGACACAACATCTAAGATATTAGCCTAGATTTGATGGTGCTTTTCATTAGGTCAGTTAACAGAGTTCAATTGCAAGATAGAGTGCTTTAATTTTCCATACTTATTTTCTATACTATGTGGAATTATAGATGCTAAAACCAATTTGATATCAAACCATAGTCCATACTGGTAGAAAGGCAAAGTCAAAGCTCAGGATAGAAGGGCTGGTAAGATAAACATTAAATTTTTCTTGTTAATTTTAACATTTAGGACTCCTAGTCTCTAAAATAAAAAGTGGGTCAAAAGCCAAGATATATACAGCCAGGATAATCTTATTCTTGACAGCAGGCCAATCTTATTTGAAACAAATCATTAAAGGGATATTTCCAACCAGAGGGGTCTTCATCTTAAATCTATGATTAACAGAAATAAGTAATATTTTTTTCTCCACTAAAGGAACACAAACCCATAGTGAAGATAGATCTACTAATATGTGTTGACTACATAAGGCCAGCTTCATAGCCCATATAAATTAGTAGATCAGAGTCACCTAGTTTAACGTTCTGAATAGGAGACAGAATCTGAACAATGCCAAAAGCATATCAGTTAATGAAAAGTCAAAACAAAAGAGTCTGAAGAGAAATGCAGGACTTTGAAAGGCACAGCCAGACATTAAATTAGAAAAAAAGCATTACTTTTGTTGTAAAGGATTACTTTTGTTCCTGCCTTTTAATCCTTCCTTTGTGAAAAAGTGAAACAGCAATAAAGACCAGAAACAGAAAAAATCACAGAAATTTCAGAAGCTTTCCCCAGAATTGCTTTACATATTTTTGGTGATTTGCTGGGCTGTTACAATGTATCATGTAACATACAATATCCAACACAGAATAATTATATACAGCTAACAAATGAGCACTGTCACCCAGGTATACCTACGATTTAGGTATACTGGGTTGACCATAAAATCTAGTAAGCAGAGTATTGTGTGGATGTGTGTGTCAGATATCTGTGCTGCACTGGATCCACTCCATTCTCACTTTTGCTCTGATGAGAAACTCGTTTCACACAGAGCAGAAGTTCTTTTCCAAATTTCTTGAGACAGCCTGAAAAAAAACTTCAGATCAGAGAAATCTCTTTATAAATAACAACTGCTATTTCCCAAGCAATTATTGTTTAATAAAGTGCAGCTCCTCCATTTCAGAACACGTTTCTCTGCAATTCAAGAACTTCTTCCACTGCCATGACTGTCATCTGAGGTATATTTTTCTGAATTTAATGTCTGCTTTAAATCGAAGCAGAACTCCAACTAATAATAACTCTACGTATGAGTATATGAAATCTGTTAGAGTGGACTCACAATAAAATAGTAATAATAATAAGTAATAAAAGACAAGGATCACTTGACTCTGTATGGCATTTTAAAACCAGCTTACGAAATCTGCTGAGTAAGCTTAACTGGTTAATAAAGACCAAGTTCCAGGACACTAAAACTCAGCTCACCTTTCTCTCATCACAGGAATGAAATTTCCTGTTTATTTCAGTGACAACTGTCTATATTAAATTATCTATGCATTTAATAATTCATGCATACATGCAGTTTATATTTTCAAAATGGTTTGAAAAGAAGAGCAGACATTACAACAATTACATACAACACGCAAATAATTTCAATATTCTTTTCAGATCAAATCTGCCAGACAGATGGCCCTGGAAACAGCAGTGTTGACTAAAAATTATATACCCAAATGATACAGAAAGAGAAGTAAAAAATGACCATTGTCAAAAAAGGGCTCAGGACTATTTCATGCACCAACAACCACAAGGTTAAGAATGAACCTGTAAATGCAGGTAAGCAATACTCATGTAAGCAAGGATTCCTTTTTTTGTGTGGGTTTTTTTTTTTTCCCCACAATGATTTCCAGCAAGAACAAGACTAAAAACTAGAAATTGTTCCAATTCATATATGGGTACTATTTTCTGAAATGTTCAGACACTGAGGTCAGTCGTTCTACCACTGCCTTCCAAAGCAGGAGATTACAAGCACTGTAACCCTTAGATCTTGCAGGGGACAAAAAAGAAAAAAACAAGCAAACCCCTTAAAACTCATCACCAAAAAAACCGAAGAGCAATGGGAAATCATAAAATTAAGGAAAATGAATTCGTGATTATTGATGACACTCGGCCAAAATCTGTTTTTCTAAGTGACTTGAAGTCTCTCTGCATTTCTTGAGGGGATGGGTGCTCAGGGAAAGATCCAGCTTTAGGGAGATGCTCTCCAGAGCTGCTGCAGGTATGCAACTTGAGGCAACACGCCCAGAATCTGCCTTGTGATCCATTCCACAGATGGTGACGTGCAGTGAAGGCAGAGGCATTGGCCTTTTTAGGCCAGTGTGTTAGCCCAAACAGTTTCTGACGTCGTCCGGTTCCTGGCAAACAGGAGGAGGCATAAGCAACGCCCCGTATGCAGATGCCAGTCACCACCTGCACCTCCCTTCTGGGAGCCAAGCCACCAGGAGAAAGATATAATAAATGAAAAAGCTGAAGAAAAAAAAGCAAATTTATTTCAGGAAGTATCAAACAGGTAAGGAGACATCTGCCTTTGAATGACCTGGGTAAGTTCTTCCTGTGTCTTCACGCGCAGAGCTCCTCAGCACTTTCTGACCCAGAGGGCTGCTAGGCAGCATGCGTTCAGCCAGTGTCAGTATTTCCAAGCCACTCCAGGTCTTCCTGCTTGAACATAAAAAGTCAAAAAACAAGTTTAAGGGAGATATGGAACTATCCAAGTTGTTACTAATCAAATGAGTCCTTCAGACCAATGCTACTCCTGACAGCTGTTGAATATTAAATGGCGCAAGACAGAGACATGACTGAGAGCCTGAAGTCTTGCCCTTCTAATCAGCACGTGGAGGAAGAGAATTTCCAGCCACTGAAGTAGTCAAGCAGTACCTGACAAGCCATTCATTAAAACAGAATGGTCTATTAATGTCTCTCCTTGTTTCAAGGTTACCATATAAATCAAATTACAAAACCTGAGACCTTTAGGAAGATGAGTAGAGCAATTTGATCCAGAAAAATGGCAATATGTAAGAATTGCTTGCAAAAAAAACCAAACACAAACCCTGAAATATAACAATAATTACCACTTCATTGACGTGACTGAAGTCTATGAAGGTTCTACAATGAAGTTTTAATAGCGTGTTACTAAATGTCTCTAAAATAAAGACCATTCTTACACGATACCGCCCATTTCTCTTAAAGGAAATACGTTCTTGAGAAATCTATAGCAGAAAATACTAATAGGTGACAAGAAATATAAATCTGCCATGAACTCTGAAGAGAAACTGTTCCACAGAACAAACTAGTCCTCACAGCTACTGCACAGAATTTTGATGTTCTTTCCACAGTAGCTAAATTTGTTTTCTTCAGTGGATCCTAGTAGATGAAGTGTATTACAGTCCTGTAGTGCAAACGTGAAAGACATTTATGCCAAAATTTGTGGCCAAAAACTACATCAAATATGGTCAATTACTTTAATTCCACATGAAAAAGAGAGAATGGCAAGTCAGTTTTCTACTGAACAATGAAGCTCTTGTGCCTACAGACTACGTGGAGCATAAATTTCAGCACAGTGAGAAAACCAGACTTTAAAAAGTACATTTATTTTCTCAGAACACCTGACAATTACCTGTAATCCAACTACTATGCTAAAAATCCACTTGATGACAGCCTTAAAATGGCTATTATTTTTCAATGTCATAGATATACCTGGGTACAAGTATTATTAACAAGCCCACTAATGTTTTTATAACTTAAATATCAATGGCTGTCGCTGGAATGGTATTTTACACAGCTGGACAGAAACTTGTAGCAAACCTCAAGGACTTTTGACTGCATAAATAATATTCAGTAGGTGTTCTATGTAAGCTGCATTTTTTTCAGTTGTTTTTGTCTGACTTTGTGAGATACATCTTCCAGGCAGCTGCCTTAGCTTTGAGCTTCTACATGGATAGTAAACTTCTGTTCTCCCGACTAAGGCTATATGATCTCACCTGAGGTTATGTCACCATCATCTCTCATCGCAGATCCAAGGTGGGGCAATATATGTGCTATCATGTCAACACTGAAACAATGAGAGTTGACTGAATATCAATCAATCATTTACTTGAGATAATTTGTTTAAACATCAACGCTTGTGGGTGAGATTTTACAGAGTTTGCTTGGGCTGTGCATGTCTTTAGGATGTGAAAAATTACTCTGGAAATCAGGCAACAAATGTCTCATTCATGAGAATACAGGCTTTTATTCTTTTTTTTGTTTTGCTTTTCCTTTCTGGTAGGCCATTTATATCCCATATACTCTGATGCATATAAAGTAGCAAGGACAAAGTTTAGCCAGACTTGAAGCTTTGACACGATGGATTAAGTGTAGGCAAAGGTGAAAAGGATTGTTTGAAGATTATCCAAGACAGAATGTCAGGACTAGGGACTGAAAGAAAGCCTGTGCAGCACTGAGGAAAGAAGTGTTGTAATTTTGGGACTACTGAGGGCTATATATCATCAATGTCTACGGTCAAAGTTAATAGATGGAGTAGTGGCCTGTCAGATAAACGTATGCAACAAACAATACTACGAGGTCATGAAAGAATCATGCAGGTCTATCCCCTGCTGCATATATAGCAAAGAAACTCTAATCAAGATCAAGCCAAACTATATTAACTCTTTCCTAGGCAGCAAGTAAAATTACTCTCTTAAAATCTTCTAAACATGTTTAATGTTGATCTAAACAAGTCATAGATGATAAGATAAACAATTTTTCAGAAGGGCTAGGATATGATCTAAACATTTATCCAAAATACACACATGAAAGGGTACTACATATTACTAAGTACATGTATAATATATATCTTTTGCAGCTGAGTTACATATTTTGCTTCTTTTAAAACCACAAGAAGGCATATAAAGTTCGCTGATTTTAACTTGTATGAGAAAATTGTTTACTCTAGAGTCTAGGCAACTTAGCCAAGCCAAAAGTCTGAATCCAATTTAAAAAGCAAATAGCAGACCAAATATCTCATTAGCTGAGGAAGTGTTCTAGCTGCTCAACCAAGTCAAAAAATAACCTCCTAAAACTTGAAACAAAAACATATTCATATAGAAGTGTTATACAGAAAACATCCATTACATGGATCATACCAAATAAACCATTATACAGCCCTCAGAGGTCCCAGTCTGCATAGCTAAATTAAAGCAAGGATTTAAAAATGCTGACAACCTGTTCTTACTAGTCTGATTCGGACAGATTAAATCAGATGCAAACAGCTTTTCATACCATTTGCAAGGAAAACTTATGGTAGCAAATTATATTTCAAAGTGCTATAAAATATATATGATGAGATTTCCAGACTATTTCCTTACTGCTCTAATAAATGCTTTCTAAGCAATCTCACAAAAAAGACATTGAAAGAATAATGAAGTGTTCCATATTTAAAATAAAAATAAACAAAATGTTCCTCTCAACCGGTAGACATACAAAACATTAATTGTGGCTTCATATCTTAAGTCTGGTCTTTTCAGATCAAATCTTTTATTCACCCCCACCCCCAGTAACTCTTTTATCTTACACATAGACGGAAAGTTAAATGAAAGCTTCCTGAAAAATAATGTATTTCAGACAAGTTACTACTTATTGATATTCCAACTAGCTCTGTTAATGATGGCATAATAGTGAAAAACAGACCTGTATCAAAGGCAAAGAAAGAAATAATTTATTACAGCCCACTTGGTTTTATTACCAATATATTCTTTAGTTAAAAAAGAAAAAAAGACCACCATCACCACCCTCCCAAAACCTGAAAGCATATTGGATTATACTAGAAGGCTTACAACCAACAAAAAGGCAAAGAAGCGTTCTCCAGAAACCATCTTGATTCCACCTTTGCCAGGCACACAGCTATTGAATATCACAGTCAATTAAAGATATCCCTGTTATTCCAGTATACCATTAGCACGCCAGCTGTATCTGCATACAAACTGGTTGAAATGGTGCTTATCCACCATTCACCACTGTTTGAAAATTGTGTGTTGCCACTTCTGACTAGTTACCAAGATTCGCACCTATTTTTGTGTTGTCAGTCAGTAAACCAGCCTTTTCTAAACAGGAAATCTCTTAATAAATACAAGAAAACACCATCATTTCTGCACAGTCAGTTGGAGCAAGCATATAAATACGCATGTACCTACAAAAACCAGCAATTTCCTAAACATCTGAGTACAGATAAACCTGTGAGTATTCTCAAAGCAAATAAAAATTGAGAGATGAGTCTGATCAGCGCAACTGTTAGATTTTTGAATGAGTGTTGAAAACCACTGCATTTTGCTATTTAGCTACCTGCATTCATATTTGCTGCGTTGCCAAGTGGTCACAATATTTAACTCTGAAGTAGTTTTCAGAGACAATATGGGGTAGCTACTATTACAGCTATGTCACAAGTATGAAAAGCAAATAAAACAAAGACAAGAATGGTTATTTCCTGAAATGCTATGATTTCTCATAGGGATAATGATCTCATACTAATATACATATCTATAAGGTCAAATACTTTGGGTTTTGTACATTATTAATGTACTGAAAATAGATATGCCAGTACTTCAAGCTGCTTACATGTATTTATGATAAATCAAAATTTCATCTGGATTTGCCTTCCTTTTCCCACAAATTATACACTCTCCATATCAGCTGCTTCTTAACAAAACACAAATAAATCAAAATTACAGTTTCATTTTAGTTGCTATTAAAGAGAATAATTTTTTTTTTTTCCCAGACCCATCAGAAATTACATACAGAGGACGGAAATCATTCCTTGGTGTGGAAATAAGACAACTGATAAAGGCTCCAGAAATTTTTGAAATTTTTTCATTTCAATGAACTGCCACTTATAAATTTTGTCATTTTAATGTGACAATTTAACAATACTATAGCATTCTCACAGTGGTATGGAAAAAAAATACATTTGAAGTAGATACGAGTCTCAAAAACTGAAAACTCTGAGGAGCTATTGCTGAAAAACATCAACAATAAATATTTAAACATTTTTTGAACTTCTGCAGAGCAGACGTTTTTGGTTTATATTTGATTTCTGGGCTTCGTTTGAAGAAAGCTGACCTCACTTTTTAAACCATTTTGATTCCAGTGAAGCAACAAATCCAAACAGAAAAGCATCTGCAAAAAGAGTACTTTCGGAGAGTTAATGGCAATTCTGCTGCTCTTCCACATTCCTCAGCCAGAGCAGTTACAATGAAGCACACCTTAAAGTGCACAGGGATTTCTAAATTCTGAGATGGGTCATATAACCTTTTGCTACTACTGTGTTTGAGATCCTGGCTTAGGATTGAAAACTAATATCTTGTAAATCTTCAGGCATAATCTACAAGGTGCAAAATTCTTTGTGTGTCCGTAAGAGTGCTAATCACAGAAGGGTTTTTAGTAGGGTCTTTTCACCACTTTGTTTCAGGAAGCAAATCATGCAAATCATGCCTGCTTTAGAAACTGTGTTTTCCTCCTGCCTACACCTCTTCAGAACTTACAATGGAATGTCACAGTTTTGTCCTGAAGATACTTGGTCTGCACTTAAACCGGAATCACTTGTGCAGTATGTTGGTATTTCTATTTTAGTAAAAGTAAATAACAAACTTGGTAATGAAGCTCTTGGAAGGCTAAAATGCAGCCAGGCTCAGTAGGTGTCAAATAACAGAAGCTCTTCAACTAGACACATACGGAGCTGGTTTTCGGATGAAGAGATCTCACAGCCATCAGCATGTAATCTCTTCTTTTTAACGTACCTTGCAGCATGACAGCTGTGATGCATGAATATTGAGAATGAAAAAGGCCTTTCAGCCCACTGAGGTTCATCCTTTGCTTGTACATTATTTTCCCAAGACATATACAATCAGTACTTGAATGACCCTAGTGTTTTCTGTGTTCACAACTCTGCCCTGTGGGGACTTCTCACATTTATTATTCGGCAACTGAAAAAAGTGTTTCTCATAACCTTGCCTGAATTTATTTTTCTTTCACTTCCTATTATGCTAGAGGCTCACTCATCTGTAGCAAGCTGAACACAGTAACTTCAGGTTTAGTTTTCAGAGTGGCATCACATTTTTGTTCTTATTAATACTGTTTTTTTAGATAATGTTCTATCTTCATGCTTTAAGTTGTTGTTGAAGGAGCTGTCAGTCAGCCAATTTACCTTTGAACTGTCTGGGACCAGCTAGCAGATGCAGATAATAAATAAAGAAAAAAGCAGAAAGGAAACCCCTTTAGAAAAACTGGAACTTCAAAACATTCAGTCATCCTCCAAACCTTAAAGTAAAGATGCGCAGAACTACAGAATATTTCATCTGGGGTTACATACAGAGGGACAAATTTGTCCTTAGATTCTTAAGCAGCTTCAATATAAGACTCTCATTCATATATCTAAGCTCCGAATGTGGATCATAAGATCTGGTTCAAGAGTATTGTCTTTGAAAATATTGTCCTGTTAAAATTCCAAGAGTCTTAAGAACAAACTGCTTGTCCTTATGATAGCCAGCATTGACCTCCTATTCACTAACCAGGAAGTAAAATCTTTTATATTCAGAATCTAATTATCTTCTTGTTTGCCCAGTTTGATTCTACAGTCTTCAGATGCAACAAATGTTAATAACTAAGTTGCTTTCTGACTTAAGTCTTGGCAATATTTTCAGTTTGTAAGTTTCAGAAGATTTCAGATCATTTGGAAATACTATGAGTAATCTTCAACATTCTTTTTTACCTTTTAAATTTATAGCAATACTGATTTATTTTTGCTTTCATAGAAGAAACAAAAAAAATACTGTCTTTAGAAATTAAAACGCAGTGAAAAATAAGAAAATCATAGCTTTATCTGCTAAGACTCAAAGTGTTACCCGCTTTAACTTACTAGATTTCTTAGCTGAATGTGACTTTATTTTAGAAGATTATAACTTTATTATTACTACACCTTCCTTATTTAGTCACTGTTAATTACATTGTGTCATCATTTGTGTTTTCAGTTCTAGTACTCAAGGCTCAAAATGGCAAAAAAAACCCACCTCAAAGTCTTTATGAAGGTCATAACTTTTAACAAAAATTAGTGAAAACAATACAAGAAAAAATCTCAGTAATGGATTGAGGAAGATATTGGTGCAATAGATTTTTTCCCCTTTCTTTATCAATATTCAGTAGTATGATTTTTGCTCTCAAATTAATATTCTTTGAAACCTCATTAACTAAAAAAACTCAAACAGAAAAATACTACATACATTGCAGCAAGATATTAACCTATTATATTAATTTATAACTTTAGGACAGAATATTTCAATATTGGAATATATAGCATTTTAATTTTTGGATAAATTATATTTATCTCCCTTCTTACTATTTTACTTCATTCAGTTGCAAATGCAAGCAGTTCTCAGGTTCAAGTGTTTGTTCCCATCCAAAGCAAAAAAAAGTCTTTACAAGCTTGAAACATTTGTAAGGTAGAACATAATCAGACTCATGATTTCCGCTCTTTATTTTTTTTGAGATTACAGGCAAGTATTCATACACTGCAGAAAAGTAGTAAGGTAGAACAGAAAAGAAACTAATTATGTTTCTAACTCTGGATATAATTGATACTTCAGTGTCCTTCTAGCCAAAATACTTGTACTCCCACTCCAGTATAAACAGGAGTCAGGCTGTCCCGCGTCACATAAATAGAACCTAAATATTCCCAAACTAAAGGAAAAAAAACCCAAACCAAACAACTAAAAAAGCAACAAGAAAAAGAAAGAAAGAAAAAGAAAGAAAGAAAGAAAGAAAGAAAGAAAGAAAGAAAGAAAGAAAGAAAGAAAGAAAGAAAGAAAGAAAGAAAGAAAGAAAGAAAGAAAGAAAGAAAGAAAGAAAGAAAGAAAGAAAGAAAGAAAGAAAGAAAGAAAGAAAGAAAGAAAGAAAGAAAGAAAGAAAGAAAAAGAGAAAGAAAAGGGAAAAGAGAAAACAAAAAATAGATAAGAGAAAAGAGAAAAGAGAAAAGAAGAGAAAAGAGAGGAAAGAGAGAAAAGAGAGAAGAGAAAAGGAAGCCTTACAGAAATATGCTACCTTGGATACCTAGACCTCATTTAGACTTCGTGGAATCCATACTGGTTTAAAGTCTGAAGAAAAAGAACACTACCACTTTCCCATACTTAGGACCTGATTACAACAGCTACTATGTGTTGTCTTCTCCCTTTGGTTTGGAGCTTTCATGGGTCAGAATTTCTGTTGCCTTTGTGTCTGTGAAATTTGTCCTGGAGAATTCCAGGAATATATAATACAGTCTGTTATTTTCAGAAGTCTGGCAATATTGTTAGTGCTGCTCTGAAGCAGCTGGGCTGCTGCCATATCAACTGCATAGCAGACGTGTGGTCAGTCTGTCACTTCCTGAAAAAACGAAATTTTCTGTGCTTGCTTTGTACAGGTGTTTTGTACAGCTGCAAGGAGACTCAGAGCTACTGTGCAAAGCACAAAATATCTGCCATGTGCATAAGCAGTAGGTTCCGTGCTTCTTGTCAGAGACTTTTCTTTCCAAATAACCATGGAGGAAAATACAGATGTCTCTCATCAACTACACGGAGTTCCTCAGTTGTGCCTTGCCTCTGACATGGCGAATAAGGCTCTTCAGACTGACTTTAAAGAACACGTCCTCAGAGTACCTCCAGGACACTAGAATACCAGGTTCTCCAGCCTGTCAAGCCTATATTGTGATATCTGACCGGCAAATAATTTCTTCCCAATTGTTTGATAGTACGAAGAAATATGTTCTCTAATGTCCTAAACTAGTTCTTTGCCAAAAGTTTCTGACTTCACAAGATCATAATTTTCCCATGTTTTCCCATTCTTATTCAGATATCAATATTTATCAATGTCAGGTGATGTTATGTGATTTTAAAGAGACTTGCAGATGACGTGAATTTGGGTCATCCAGACAATTGACAGTTCCCTTTTCAAGGGTTCTTATCTCTGGAAAGAGTAGCCTGAGTTCTCCAGCACATGTCAACTTTTCTCCTGGAAACTAATAGCCACTGCAGTGCTCAGCAAGACAGATTGGTTTGGGCACAGAACAGTACTACTATGTGGCTTCCAACAAGGAGCTTGCACATATCTGACTGATGCAAAGCTTGGAGCTTGTGGGTAGGCAGTCTAGATTCCAGTGACTCAGATCATGGTACCTTGGTACCACAAATGCTTTGGGCAAAGGGAGAAGATCATTTTATCAGACAAATACGGACTAATCCATCTACAGGAAAATATCTTCATTAGGCCTTGAAACTGCTAATGATGAATTTTTACTATGGTTCAGTTTCAAATCTCTCTTTCTGAAATTCCTTATTCTACTCCCATACAAGTTCTTCCTATTTCCAAATCATTTATGAAGATGTCACACATGCTAACCACAACCCCCTCAAAGCCCCAAAACCCCCCAACTTACACAGGAATTTACTATTTATCCCAGGGTTTATTTTCTCTCTCCTAGTCAAATTTTATTCTTTCAAAGAGATTGTCTCATGGAAGTCTCATGAAGACCTCCATTAGTTTCTATGGAATAATTAATTAATTAATTAATTTCTTCCAAGAGGTAGATTTTGAGTCCTCCTGTCAAAGATTCTTCTACTGTCTTTTCAGATTTTTACAGGCAGATTTAACAAATCGGTTTAACAAATCTCCAGAAACTACCTCTCCTGGAAAACAGGTTGCACGCATATGACTTTAAGGAGGACCCAGTTATTGACTACAGAGTTTTGTTTTTTAAAGCACATTAATTTTCCTTTAAAGGATGTTGATTAGTCAGCAAACACTGGTGCTAGGGAAGTTGAGGGGAGGTGTGATTTTTGAGGCATGACAGATTTGTGGAAAGACTAAGAACTCTAACATGTTAAGAAGCCACTAAATACTACTCAAAGTGTTTTTGACTTGTAGAACATATGTTTTAGGACTGTTGTAAGAAATTAGGTATCCTTTCGTTACAATCAGGTAAAACCACAGAATCCTTTAAGACAGGGACTCGTTTGACCTCCAGTTAATTGAATAATAAAGAAGTACTGTGTGTTTTCCAGTTCCACTATGTGTAACTCGGGGTGAATGGTGATTTTATGTTTCATTTTCAATCTTTCAAGCCATTCAGTTATATTACAAATAAGTAAAGGATTAGAATTAATATGTAATGCTTTTCATTTAACTGATTAATAGAGGATTGCAAATACAATTGTAATAAAAATTACTATCATATAAATATGCTATTTTAGCAAAAAATAAATTTTCCTTGAATCTTCTTGCAATTACAAGATCAGGTTAGCTAACAAAATCCAAATAACTTTACATTTTCATATACTTTCGATTTAAATAGCTCAGATACTGCACGGTGATTAAATAGACAAAACAATACACCCAGAGAGTCCAAAGGCTATAGCAGTCACAGCAGGTCAATTGAGTCAACTGGCCAGCAGCACAATCAGCAGCCACATTGAAAGGACAGAGTACAGAACAGTGAAGAAATCTCAACTCCAAGAAGATTCGAGTTAACTTCTTGGACATCCCTCGGCTGCTTGCATGTGATCAGGTGTTTCTTAACATTTAGAGGTGTGACTGCCTGCAGAGGTCAAAGTCATTTATATAATATTGAGGCCTGAAAGTGATATCGTACGTTAGAAGAATGATTTGGTTAATAAAACCTAAGTACTGTGTGATCATCCAAACAAAATTTCAAAGAAGGTTTCGTGCTCTTTTTTTTTTTGTTTAATTTAATTAAAACATTCCCTTCATTGCTGCCTACTGTGGGCAACACTGCGGTTTGCGTAATTTTGTCCTTGCCACTGCTAGATTCAGGGACAAAGAAATACATTTTGTATCTGGGGCTTATTATCATACATAGGAAAAACATAAATATGCTTTGTTCTTGCTACTGCCATGTAGACAAAGATGAATGCATTTTTTTGCTAGCTTTGCTGCTGTTGCCAAGCAAAGATGAATATTATCTTATCTTTTTTGTTTTGCTTAACAAAATCCTGCCCTGAGATGAAGCCAAGGCCAAGGGCAGAAAAATATTTCATATGGAAAAGAAAGATAAGTAAATATTCACCATAGGGTTGTTCGCTCCTGCAAGGAAATGCTAGTGAGAACCATGTGAGGAAAACAAGTGTGTTTACATCTTTTTGATTCTCTCTTTAATATAGTATTCTCATTAGGAGCACCGGAGTCATTTTTTACTCTCTGGAAACATCCCGTAAAGCATTCCTGCTCTGTTCTGTTAGTGCAGCTGCCCTTAATCACAAAGAGTGCTTAAAATACTGGGTACATTATGCCAGACACAAGAACTTCATTATATTATTGAGAAAAAAGGAGAACAGTTAATATCGTGTTCAAAGGAATATTATATCTTTCCCACTGAGTTTAGCAGTCCAAAAGTTCAGATTTTAGGGGTCTGATGCTGCAGCCTTTATTCATCTGAATTACTTAAATAGAACTCTTTTTGTGAACAAAATTGCTTTCAATGGACTTGAAGATAAAATTCTTATCAACTTCTTGATAAGAGTTGATATGAAGATAGATTTCAAAAACTATGTTACATGGACAGGAAAGTTCAAATAGAGAACTTCATCTGAATTTTCTGGGTGCACAGCATTTTGACTGGGGTTTTTGTTCTAGTTTATGAGTGAAGAGAGCATTTACAAGGACTTAAAATGCAGTCAGACTTTATTTCAGGATTGTATTATGTCACTGTTGGTCCATTTTCTGCAATATCTATGGGGAGTTTCTAGTGAAAATCAGTCTGTGTATGTGTGTGTGTGTGTGTGTGTTCAGGTATGTACGTGTGTGTGCACCTCCGCATTTGTGTCATGTTCCCCTGTCACCAGGCCCTCGGTTTAACAGAGCGGGTTCCAGAACTGCTCAAATCTCTTTTGTTCTCTTGTAATGACTTCTGTTTGAGGTGATCAGGCATCCCTTGACTGACCATGCCTTCCATCTAAACCTCCACTAGATCATCACTGCTCTGACTGATTAGTTTGATTTTAGAGGGTTTTTTTTTTTTTGCTTTGGAAAAGATAGGTAGAACTTCCCAAATGTACCTGAGGGTTTGTTACTCTGTGTTTAGACTTAGAATTCCTACTTAATCACACAAAGAATCACACAGAATGGTAGGAGTTGGAAGGGACCTCGTCTTTAAAAGGAATCTTATTTGAACTTATATTTATTATGGTTCAAAACTGGCCAAATGAAAAGAGTTTGTAGAACTTCTATACAGCTTCAATAACAGTAGTGTTAAAATTATGCCTTGATAACAAATAACTTTTATAATATCCTTAATAATGTAGAAGTAGGAAGCGAGGAAAAACAAGCTGTTACAAGACTTTATTGTCAAATATATTTTCACAATATGCTTTGCTCACCCAGTTATCTGAATTTTTTATACCAAACTGTTAAGGGCTCTGCACTGAAAACAGTGACTGTTGCTTATTTAAAAGAATACATATATATATAATCCAAGAAAGTATTTATAGCTACATCATGACAATCACTGCTGGCAGCTTAACTTTCATTTATGCAAAGTTTATGCACATAAGACTTTAATAGTTCTAGAAGAAAGGAACTAAAAATAAATGGAATTTCAGCAATAATCAAACCATTACTATATTTTGGTGGCACCATTTCAACTATTATTAATGCCACATTTCCAGAAGGTCATAAAATGAATGTAACATCTTTCAAGAAAGAAAACACAATAAAAATGATGAATATCAAAGGGATAAACTAAATGTCTAATATCAATGGTAGACAAACTCTCACAACATTAAAATGCAGATAGAATAGTTGTACTATGACCTGTCTTACTGTTCAGAATGAGTGAATTGCCTGTGGCTGAACTCTGCTTAATCTCACTAAAGCTCTGTGAAAGCCCTGAAGTCTGCTCATACGGTACTGAAAGACAGGTGGATACTGTGCAAACCCTCAACAGGTGAAAACTGACATCGTAACAGCATCATCAGATGTATGAATCTTTACACCAGCAAGAGACTGTGAATATAATCTTCAGTAGTTTCAATTATTCTTAACTAGCTCTGTGTGAAACATGCATCACAGTGGCTCAAAAACTCATCATAGAGAAAAATGTTCTGCCTTATCTCACCTAGATTTCACAAGGCAAATCTTACTTCCATTATCAGTATTTTTCTATAAAGAACACAAAATGGCATTTTATTGCCCAGAACAATATGTAAAAATAAATACATATCTTACTGATATTTTTTTCCTAGAGGATTCTGTTTTACGGGAAAAGTTGTCTGAATTTCTTCTAATTTTTTTGTTTTATTTCTTCCAAAGGTGCTGTGTCAGGAGCACAGAGATGGATTATGGCAGTTCCGGAAGACAAACTTATCCAAAAAATTTTCCAGGAATTGTGAAGATCTTTTTTGCCTTTCTTGGGGTCTGATTCGAAGATCCGGTAAGAAAAAAAACCTAGCAGTACAATGTACACTGTTAAGCAGGTATTTTTTATTGCGGCGCCAGGCACACGGGGGATTTCTCCTCCAAACGTGCGCGCCAGACACCCTGTTGCTTCAGGTTAAATACAATCACACAGGTAATTATTCATTATCTTTCTCGGAACAAATTAGCATATGTAAATATCTTTCACGCATGTCTGTTAGTATCTTTGGGTGGTCTTCGGGGGTCCCAAGATGAAGGCCCATCCTCTTCATGACGCTGTTCACTGATTGACATTTGTTTCTGCGCAAACTCAGTTCTAGCATCACATATATCATGTCCTTCAGGTTGTTTTGCTCCAGTCTTGTTGCTCTCTTGGTGCCTCCTTATCTCTGTAGCTTAGCGCATTTGCCCTCCCAAGGCTGAGCTGTCTGGAGTAGAGTTATTTAGGAGTCTCTTTTATCCCACAATTATCCCAATTATTTGCTGAGAATCAAGACCACTTTTGTTTCACTTAATTATTTTGTCTAACGACTAAGTGATAGCTTGTGCCTGTGTCCTTCCACTACATTCCTTAATGAGAAAACAGGGATTAGTGTAACAGTTATATTGCTAGATCACTATGCATGCAGAAATACAAGTTACAGTACTAAAGACTACTAAAAACTAGAAAATATTAAGGCTTTTTGTTATAGTTTCACATTTCTTACAATCCTCTCTATCAGGTCATTTCTATTATTTTGGTTAGTGTTAATATCAGTTTGATTTAAACATAGAAAATCAATTGACTCAAAGAAAGAAATTTTTGTTGTGATCTGCATTCTTTTTTGCTAAATTTCACATAAGCAACAACAAGAAACCTGTAAATATTTACTAAAAATTGAAAAACTTGTTCTTAGCAAGCAAATCAAGAAGAGTCCTTAGTTTCCATTAATTTTTAGTGTAATTATGTCTCTCATTCCTTCTACAGCTGCTTACCACTTGTGGAATCAAACTCTCTCAGCTATTCATTTTCTTATGTGAAAGTCAAGTTATTCTGAGAAATTAATAGGCTTCTTATTTTCTTAATATTGCATTGAATTCTTAACATAATTTTAAAAAATTTCAGTAGACAATGTTTGTACCTGGCGACAGGAAGCACTAAATTCTGCGGAAAAGTCACAGGCAGGGTACTATTAGACAGTGGAGGGTTCCAGATTTTGCTCCTATGAATGGAGGCATAATCTTAAAGTATATCAATTGATATTAATACAAAGGAGCACAGGGAACATTATTTCTATTCGCCATTTGGTGAGGATTTGATTCAAGTAGTGCTGTAGACTTAGATTCCAAATATATATAGGACTGTTTTTCTGTGTAGGCAGCTGGATATAAAATAAAATTCCTATTCTTACCTGGAGAAGACGCATAGTTGCTGGCCACCATGTCTGCGTCAACCACTGAGAATTTTATCCAGCTGCAGGACTCCAGGGACTGGACTGTATATATCTCCTGTGGAAAACTCAGATGGTCTAAATCAGAAACTGTATAGGATGTGGGATGTTTTGGGGCATCTCAAATAGCAAGAGATGCGTATGGGTGGCCAACTAAATCAAGTACCAAAGTCTAGGAAATATTTAAAATTGAAGATAAATCCTGAGAACCTAAGTTCATTTTTTATTCCATTGCAAATAAAAACAAATGCACACAATATTTTATGATATTCATTTTCAAATAATGGGGGTAGGGAGGAAGAAAAGTGATGTCGCTAATTTTCCTGTAAGACTTACAAAGGCATTTTGGTGAGTACTACTGACAAATTATGTAGATCTTCCAGTTTAGATTATAGTCTTAAGCAAAGCCTGTTTCATGTAAAACCATCTTTTTTTTTCTATTTATGAATAACAGCCAGTCTAAATTAAATGAAAACCCGTTCCAAATGGATAAAACCCAAAAAGGATTTCAAAGTAATTACTCTGAGCTAATCAGATTTATCAGTAATGTGGGATACTGGCTACTTGCTGCAGATCTTTTCCTCTCATTGAACTAACTCCAGCCCAGTGAAAAAATGATGAAATCTAGGTTAACACTGATGAAAAAAGGGCTTTCATCCATGCATAGTAGCTAAACTCTTTCTGGTACACATTTCTTTCAGCCATATATCAGACTGGATAGTATCAAGAAAATAATTCTTTCAGTCAAAGAACTTGTGTACCTTTTAACTACAATTCAAGAAACTAAGTTTCACACTGTCTGAAATAAAGGTAACAAAAAGAAGGTACATTGCTGCTAGTAAAGATCTTATTCTATCACTGACACAATGCTTTTCAATAACTTTTAGGACTTAACCTTCACCCTATACACATTCTATCTAGCTGCATACGTACCAATAACACCAGTACCACAGGTAACAGCATAGTGAAATACATACATATATAGAAAAGTGGATAGCTGAGAAAACACAGACCCTTTTTGCAAAACTCAAAGCTATAAACAGTTTCTTATCCTAGAAGTTAGAGAAATGTATGAATAGGACTGACATATAAAATGTGCGTAGAGGATCAAAATCAACATGGATTCACTGTGCACAGGTGAAGGACCATCTGAAAGATGTATTGTGTGTTCCTAAACAGTCTCTGAGACAGAAGTCTCAATGTACTTTAAGCAAGTTTCCCATTTATTGTGCTTTGGTCTGCATGGTGAAGCCTTATCAGAAAGTACAAACTGGATATTTTAATACTTTTTTTAAGAAACTGAAGTAAAAGATGGACTCGGGAATCACATAATGCACTCCAGCTGCAAACAGGCATTCGGTCTTTGGAACCAGAATACAAGTGGTCTGAAGTTAAAAAAAATAAAATTACATTAAATGTGTATAGTGTGGACACCTTCTGTTTAAGTGTGAATTTTAGGAATATCTCAAGAGGTCCTAAAAGAGTTAATGGTATTGTGATATTAAGATCTGATACTTGAATTGGTCTGAAGCCAAGAGTAACTACTGCATTCCCAATGTCATCAAAACATTTTTTGATGTTGACAGTTGACAAAATGTCAGATCTTGAGCTTTCTATTACCCTGTGACTGAATAGTCTCCCTTGTGTCACAGCCAACAAAACTGAGAGCAGGGGATTCCAGTTAGGGAAGAAATACTTTGAGGCCGTGGCTTAAATGAATTCTAATAGTCTAAAAGCTGCTCAGGAGCTTGGAATTCTATATGCATTTCTGTTGGATTATGCCACACAATTCATATAAGACTATTCAAAATGCATGATAAATACTTCTCAATTAACTACAAGTCCATCTCATCTCAGTAATAAATATTTTATATAACGCAAATCTCCTTACATTTAAAGATACCAAGCTAACTACATTTAAAGTGTTAACAAGATTTTAATCTGCCTCAGTTCTTACCTATAAGGGTATTTTTTTTCTTAATGACTATGAAACAGTGGAATTAAGTTCATATATGATGAATGATATCCTGAATAAATAAGAACTGGTTTTAAAATTCTATCTGATTTTCTGAATTCTTGAGGAATGAAAGACATAAGTTGTGCATTATTGATTCAACAAGTGCCATCATTCAAAATCTATAGACCTGCATATATGTAACTAAGTATCTTTCTCACTGTCTTCAAAGATATGGAATGAATATAAGTAGTCAGGAGAGAAGTTTCTAACCCTTGGACTTCTTCTATGAACAAAGGTCCAGAAATTAGGCCAGTCTTTACTGGGGAGTCCAAGAACCTTCCTGCAAACATGTAGGAATGACCAGCCGTGTGAAAGTGCATGGAGTAAGCACTCGGAGAAGACAGGCTGACATATAGTGCTTGGGATTCTTCCAAGATTCATACACTAACTTCCAAATCTCCTTGCCTTTTCTCTGGAAGTCTCTTTATGTTGTGGAAATGTGTAGCTGGTAACTAACTGATTGTCTTCTTGCAGGTATGCTTTTTACGCCTGAGAATGAAACAAGTGGAGAGACTGGAAAATAAGTCACCTCTCAAGATAATGCAAAAGCAGCAATGAAAAAGTCCTTGACTTCAAGAGCCTTGGTACATTATCACTTACAAAACAAATATTCATGTGTACAAGATATCTCAAAGAAATCTGGGTATTGTTAAGTAACTTTCACTTTCTTTGTTATCAGTGCACTTTTCAACTGGAAATAACCAAGACGAGATGCTGACTCTAGCCATATTGCTTTAGCATTCTTTTTGCACTGATGTAGTGTCACATTTGAAATCACGCCAGGCTAAAATAAGCACCCCACTTCTCTGGTTTGGAAAATCTGGCTCCCTCATCTTCATCACCTACCTGAGCTGGGATTTATGCAGCTTTTGGCAAGAAAAATTGAGGCTTCTCACCCAAACACCTGAACATATATTTAAGCCAATCACATGCACGCCTACACATGCTTGCCAAACACCATTGATTTTACTGGCTCATCTTATAAAGATAAATATAAAATTCAGATTCATATCCTTTTCTTTATTTTCATGCTCTTTATATAAAATCTCCACTATTTAAAAATATTTCTCCCCTCAAAATGTATTATACATGACCTTTATAATTGTCCATCTCTCCTGAGACATAATAATGACATGATCAAGATCCCATACTCATTATTTGCAAATCTGTAAAACTAGTACTATTTTTATACACTTTGCTAACAAATATTGTTTTAGGAAGTTGAGTGTTTTGGGTGTTTTTTACTGTTAAGCTATTGCCTGGTAAGTATTTGTGCTACAGTGTACCAGAATGAGCATCCAGTTTTTGTTCATGCTGCTCCAAATACCTTAAAGCACATTATTTTACCTATAGAGCTCGCTGGGGTTGAGCTACAACATCTAATCTGTACACTTAATCATTTCATTATTAGTAGTTCCTACACAACCATCACGTTTAGTTTTACATCAATATTTTCTAATGATTTTTTTTAAAATCGATTATATAGTTGCTGGGAGATTCTGGGAAGTGGTGGTCAATGTAAGTATAAACCAACATAAAAGGTTCATCTGCTACAGCCATTCCAAACAGTATCTGTACCAGGTCTGCGGTGTACCTATGACAGGTGTTATACTTTGAAACTGGAGAAAACTAGATAAAACTCTGCATATAATTAATCTCATATTAAAATATTAAGAAAATTTACAGTTCTTTAAATTAAGATTTGAACATAAATAGCATCGGAATTATATTACATACCTTTGTGAGTTCTAAATCGCATGTTAACAAACCTGAAATGAAGAACATATATACGTATCTCTGTGTTGTATCAAAAAAAAAGCTGAATTCCTCAGTTACCTGGTCACAACAGCAATTGTGGCTGTAATCACATCATCACCAGTAAGTAATTGTATTGTCACTGCATAATACATTGGTAAAACCAGAAAGATAGCTATGTCTCTGAAGTCTTTATTGAAAGTGTTAGTCAAAATTATCACTAGAATTTGCTTCAAAAATGTATGTCTAAGCTACCTCCTTACTTCTAAATCTTCTTCCTCAACAGTAAAAAGAGCTGCCCTTTTCAAAATAATGAAGTATTTTTTCAGATGATGAAACTTCAATAGGCTGCAGTCTACTTAGGAAACTTAGAGGCTCCTAGACGACATCTGTCCACCTAGAAAAGCTGGATCTGCACAAATGACCTGATTATTAATGATAATACTGTTGGTCTTGGCAATGATCTCATCTTTGCATTTACTTTGGACAAGGTAGCAATAAGAAATTCTTTCTAGGAAGACACAAGGCAGATCTATGATAACTACAGAAAATCATCAGCACCATATAACGAACAGTTAAGTCCTTTTGATATTCTGTACAACTTCCTTTTCTCCGGTTCTAATGAAGGACATTGATTACATAGTTAACAAGAAATAGGTAAAATCATATGTACAACTACTTTTAAAATTTTATTTTGCAGATGAAAGCTGAGGTAGCTGTTGTCTATACAGCCAAGAAAGGAAGGAATGAACAAATAAACAAATGAAATAAGAATGAATGAAGGAACAAAGAGAGGTACAACAGAAGGGCAGCATTCGGAGAATCCAAAGGACCTCACTTTCCCCGTATGGAAATCATGAACATCTTTGAGAACAGGATGAAACTTGGATAGAAAAAAGGTAAAGATAAATGAGTGAAGCTTAGCTTCTGTCTGTGTGGATATTTAGGATGGGTGACTGGCTGCTTAGACTGAACACCTCATTTAGAATGTACAAAAATATTCCACGAAAATCATTCTGCATTTCTTCTCCTCGTTCCTTCTCTATTCAAATGCCCGAGTTTGGAAACAGACACTCCATGGTTCTGTGCAGTAATCAGTCAGAACAGTCATCATCAGAATTACAAGAAAATGCGTGTCTCCTTCCGTAACAGCTGTGAGAGAGATCAAGGATTATCATCCTAGATTTAGTCCACGTCCACACTGGCGATAGTGTTTTACACAGCCCCAGCTCGGCAAGCATTTGTGCATCTGGAGATGTCAGGCTAATGCACAGCTTAGAGTGTGAATTTATCCGGTGTGAAATGACCAGGAGAGTGAGACGTAACAAATAGTTGTATTGAGCTTAGAAGCGTACAAGAAGGTGAAAGAAAAATGGGCAGATAAGGAATAAGGTGAGAAATAAAAAAAGGTGGAAAATGAAAGGACTCTATTCATATGTATTAAATGTGTGCAAAATCACTTGCCATTAAACACAGCAAAAATTAGAAGGGACGCCATTGTCCATCTGACTCCATTTATCTGATAATCAACACGTTTTGTACTCGTAATCCTGAACTCTCATTTTAAACCCACATTAAAGAGATGATCAGGCTGTTTTACTACTGCGTTATGAACCTTGCCAAAGAGAAATCATTTTCTCAGATCATTTGCTGCAGTATCAGTCCATTGTTTCATCCTGACTAGACTGTTATAACACTGCTTCTGTCTCACCTCCTAGGTTAAAATTGTACAGATGGATAAATTAAAGTGCTTTGACATTCCAGTACTCTCTCTTTTGGCTGAGGAATCTGCTTCTAAGCATCAGTAACCAAAACAGTGATTTCAAAATATTAACATTTATCTGTTTTAACACAACTAAATGTTCTTTTACTGATCACCCAGTTTCATATGTACAGGAGTGTTTTATTATGCTCTTCCATGTCTTTTATTCTTCTTATTCTGAGAATGTTTGTTTGTATGTGCAAACCAACATCTTCCTTGTTGCCGTCTTCTTTTTAAACAAACACAGTGAAGATCATTTTGACTTTTTAAATCAATAAGAGTTATGGCAGGAGCAGCAGTCTTGTGTGACTTTTTTTGGGAGACTTGTGTTTCGTACATACAGAGTTTGCTACTGTTGAGCCTCAGACTTCTGGTCTCCATCTCAAGTTTTAAAGCACATTACAATATGCTGTGTGTGCCGACCCTAGCTAAAACTATGCCAGCATTTCCATAATAAAAGCTTTTATTTCCAGAGGTTCCAGCTGTACATTCAGCTGTAAAAATGTGCACTAGGCTAAATTTGGATGTACAGGATTTCAATGTGGAATTAATACAAATTAAAAAAACATTCCACTTGATGATTTCTGAGCTATAACTTCTGAAAAAGTAGTAGTTTGTGAGATTCCTTTTTACCCTCTCATCTTTTAAATCAAAAAACAACTTTTTCAAAATAATTATGTGATTATGTGAGGAGTCTGTTGCTGCTTCCACCGAAGACTTGCTCTATACCTTAGACGTGGGAATTGGTGTTCATGTATATGACAGAGGTGAGCATATGTAGCTATTTACCAGGAAGAATTCAAATATGACACACTGTTATCCTGCTTACGCAGCTCACTGCTGCTCATGTTTTTTGCTCATCAGAGTCCTACTCCTGCAAAAGCAGGGATATGTACATCAATATATAACTTTGATTTCTTGGCAGGGGGCAGAACTCATAATGCACTCTGTCTTAAACTAGGTATGGAAACCTTGTTACTTTACTCCATTTTTTTGTGCTTTGTGCAGTTCTTTTACTTCATTTAGAATAAAGGTTGAAATAACACTAAATAATAAATTAATTTCTGGCAGGAGTTCCTGTTTCTCCCTACTTCTGTCTGTGTAATTCCATGAAGATTTCCTAGGCCCGTTCTTGGTGATCCCATGTCATGCACCTTGCCTGCCTAAATGACGAATTCTGAGTCAGGTTTCACCTTTTTGTGTATGTGGATTTTTCTCTCTGACAAGGATATCTACAATTTATCCGTACCTTACTGATGGACCTTTCTGAGAAGAAATGTATGTAAGTTTCAGAGAATTAATTGCATTCTTTCTGCTAGTGGACAGGCAGGAATGTGCAAGGCATCCCTGCCACACCCTTCACCACAGCCTGTTACTGTTCTGCAGTCATGGGGCCAGTTTGGAAACAACAGTTTAGAGGTGCCTGGACCCCATAGGTTGCTGGACTCCCTCTTGGATGGGCAAAGAAAGCAAAGAGAAACTGTCTACTTATTCACGGGCACCAGATCTTTGTCTGTCCACACCGTCATGCAAAGGGCAGTAAACGATGAGATATTTTTATCCACATTGTGAACACGAACATATCTAGATTAAAAAATATAGGAACCAATGAGTATCCTGATGCTAAGTGTACTATAATTGTGCAGTGAATCTGTTACAGAGATTTAGAAATAAGTCCTCCCTTCAGCATCAATTGTCATTACATCTGAAAACCTGCTTCATAAGAATTTCTTGTCAGGAGAAAAAGTATACTGATGTGTGTGAAAAATCAAGGCTAAAGCAATCTAGGGTAGCACAATAAAGCAGTTTAAAAGTTCCTTTTCAATGGTAAGGCAAATGGGTATCAAAAAAAAAATTTTTGTCTACCAATTTATTTCTTGTACTAATGTATGTTGAAATACTCAAATATGCATGTAAGCCACCAGAAGCTGAAGTATAATATTCTTCAAAGAGTTCAGCAGAGGACAGGTAGAAGAAGTTTCTTTAAAGGCTTTGGGAGTGTCCTGTATTCCTTCTAATAATGTTAAAATGAGACAAAACAAAAAATTATGAACTAAACCTCTGGTTTATATAACCTTAGCTTACATCTATACAAAAGCTTCAGATAAAATAGCAAACTATATAAACCACAAAGATCAGAGACCTTTTTCCCAAATCAAAATACTGTGCTTTCTTATTTTGTATACAATACAAAACTGATGAAAAACTAAAGCGTGGATATTACTATAAAAAAAATGTTAAAATTCTGAATGTTTATGATGGCTGCTGGTTTCATTTTCCACAAGCTGAAACCTATAAAGCGTTTTGCTTCATAGCACATGAAATAGTGAAGTGTACTACACAGCCTAAAGTATAAAATACTTAAACAGGAAAAGCTAATGATTTCACACTGGTGAGAGAAAACAGGGCCCACAGCTCAAGTGAAAAATATTTATCAGTTGTATAATACCAATAGTACATGAAAATAAATGTATGAAGTGTTCCTGGTGTTAGAGCCCAATTCAAATGCAATGTCCATTACGATCCCATTGTGTTCTGGTGAGGCCTCATCTGGAGTACTGTGTCCAGTTCTGGGCTCCCCAGTTCAAGAAAGATGAAGAGCTACTGGAGAGAGTCCAGCGGAGGGCTACGAGGATGGTGAGGGGACTGGAGCATCTCCCCTACGAGGAGAGGTTGAGGGAACTGGGCTTGTTCAGCCTGAAGAAGAGAAGGCTGCGAGGGGACCTTATAAATGCCTACAAATATCTGAAGGGTGGGTGTCAGGAGGATGGGGCCAAGCTCTTTTCAGTGGTGCCCAGTGACAGGACAAGGGGCAATGGGCACAAACTGAGGCAGAGGAAGTTCCATCTGAACATGAGGAGGAACTTCTTCCCTCTGAGGGTGACGGAGCACTGGAACAGGCTGCCCAGGGAAGTTGTGGAGTCTCCTTCTCTGGAGATATTCAAGACCCGCCTGGACGGGGTCCTGTGCGGCCTGCTGTAGGTGACCCTGCTTCGGCAGGGGGGTTGGACTAGATGACCCACAGAGGTCCCTTCCAACCCCTACTATTCTGTGATTCTGTGATTCTGTGATTCTGTGTTCTGTTTATTGAGGAGTGGGTGAATATCCATAATACTTACGGTTATGTGCCTTGTTTTCATGCTCTTGGATGTTCAGTCTGTAGGCAAGGCTCTGTTTGCTTTTCTTTCTTTAAAGGAAAAGTACAGAAAGGAAAGAAGAAAAGAAAAGCAAACCAAGCCTCCTTCAACAACTTAAATATATGGTTGTTAACCACAAGAAGGTCCAGACTAGTGTAGGTACACGGTCAGATTGTGAGTTCTCATCAAAATCATTGGCCCTTCCTTGTCACTTTGTACAGGGGAAAATCGCGGGCAAATGGGCAACAGGAGGAGGCAAAAGTGGCTTATAAACTAGGACCACCAGAAGATACGATATTTTCTTTGTGGAACCATTGGAAATTGATACACATTCTATTACCCACAGACAAAGTAGGTGTGAGTAATCCCCTCCTTAATATTTCAAAGAACCAAGAAGGAATTTCATAGGAGGGTAAGACTGGTCTAAATACACCTTTCAGCATCCTTGGGCAGTCTGTCCCAGACAGAAAGGAGGCATACATATTCTTTATAACATAAAAAGTAAAAGCATCTTATATATCTATTGCTATATGAGGGTTAAAGTCCAGTTTTCAGGAAAAAATCATATGAAAAAGATCTACAGGCCACTGATCGATTGCTAAAGGCTAATCTGCATCCATGAACATGCTCAGGAGTGTTAGTGAGTCAGGAATTAACATTGCAAAAAGAGGGATCAGAATCTCCAAACCCCCTACAGCTATGCTGATGTTATGCGTAGACACAACATACTGGCACATGGATAATTCTCTACACCATATAATCATGTTAACACAATTTCTGCTTGCCATTTGAATCCCTTAACTGGGGTCTGCAATATCCTTTACTGGTAGCCAAAGCCAAGCCGCCATCTCTTATCAAGTCTGTGAGAAAAACCTGACTTTCTGAAAAAAAAAAAAGACCTGTCAGCAAGAAAACAACAGGAATATTTTGTCTTCTGTCCTTTTGGTCTGTATAGAAGCATGTAAAACATCTATTAAAACATTAATACTACCCATTTCACCTGAGTACGTGGGTGGGCAGGAGAAGGAGGAGCTTGTATCTTTTTTCATATCAGCAAACAGCTTTTAGAGAGAGAATGAAACACTGATCCTGTTAGAGTTAATTGAGGTCAAACTCATCACTTTTAAAGGATTCAAGATTTCACTGTCTTGCTTGTCAAGCCATTTATTTCTGTCATCTCTAAAGCAATTTTTTATTAGAACATGCATTTTTATATAAATAACCTCCCCAAATACTACATGGTGTATTACTCATTTCTGTTGCTAAAGGTGTCTCTCTTTTTATTATGTAGCATTGACATCTGGATTGGCTCCTCTTTCTGAGCTGTCAGTATAGGGTTAGACTCCTGCAGAAAAGCTGGAAATAGCAAGAAGCAACCACAAAGATTTTCCAGCTTTTTAAAGGTCGCCAACAAGCAATGGAGAGATCACTATCAGTGACGGATGGAGAACATCTTTGTGTTATAAAACTGAATGTTTTAGACTCTGCATAGATTTAGACTATGCCATTTTCTTCTATAAAAGTGGCAGTTTATTCAGAAAAATAAAATTCTGACAAACAATCCCTGAAAAAGCAGAAGGATCTTGAAGACTAACATTTGATCAAGCAGCATGAGTTCATTCCTTGCATAAGGAAGAGTCTAAAAGTACCTGGAATGTGTTAATTTATTTTTGCTTGAAGCTATGGACTTAAAAATAATTTCTGTACTTTACTTTGTGATTTTATCAATATATGCATGCAGGAAAATCCAGTGACTCATTTTCACTTTTCACCTTCTGTCCCCTTTGCTTCCTTCCCTCTTCCTTCTGTTTGACGAAATACAAAAAAGGATGGGGATAGTAAGTCAGAATACAAGAAAGAAGGAAGGCACCTTTAAAAGACTTTAAACAACAGTTTTGCGTAATTTGGTGTTTTTAATCCCTAAATTTAAAAGAATAACCCCAAAAACAAGCTAGGAAATAAGCCGAAATCTTTTTTAAAAAAGTAAATGTTGAAGAAACTGTTGAATGTTTTGAACAACAAACAGTGCTTGTACTTCTCAAGTCATATTCACCTGTGATAAACCAAAGATCTTAGTATGCCTGCAGTTTTCCCTCAGTGTCTTAACATAATGAAGTTCTGTCCATCTCACACATTAGGCAGATTTGGCCTTAGAATTCGTCAAAGACCATGTTCAACGTGATACCAAGGGTAAAGCCAACAGCCATATAATCTATGTTTACAATACACAGCATGAAAAAGAGGGTGAGGAAAACCTTTTGTTTTCTTCTGGAGCTGAGGGCCAGTAAAAAGTACTGCATTGAATCATTCAAACAGGAAAGGAACTGAGCAGTCCAGAATCCAGAACACTGCATGGCATACAGCTCAGAATGACAAACCCTGTTACTCTGGAGTTGGAGAGGTAGATTTCCAGGAACCAGACTCACCAGCCAAGTCCCAGATCAGCAGTGTGTTTCTTTAGTCTGTTACTACAATATAAGCAAGCAGATATTCCGGCTTGTTATATGTACTTTATTCTGGTTTGTTGACTCTCATATGTGTACACTTCCCTTACTGTGCCTGGCTTTTTCTCCTTCTCAAAAAACATGCCTTGAGTTGGCAGTTATTTTGCCTTTCTCCCACTTTACCTACTGCCTGCATCTGAAGAGCCTTCGATGTCTGTGTGCAAAAGATAAATGTTGATCTCCTGCAACCCTGGGAGTAGCAGGCTGCACGCACAGACGCCCCGCGGTAATCTTCACATCTGGGGGGAGGGAGCAGTTCTCCCAATATTAAAGCAAAATTTGCTCTAAAAGGAACAAAAGCTGTTAAAATACTTTCCCCTCTAACCTCTCCCTTGTAAGGATACAGGTCCATTTGGCACTTCCTTGTTCTCTAGTTGTCACGTCTTAAACTGGAAAGCTTTTTGGTTCCTGCTATATGCGATATCAAGCCCAATACCAGCACTGGGAATATTTATTATCACTCTTGTGATTTCTCTCAGTACGTACATATTACATAGCTTGTGTTCTAAATGAATGGATATGAAAAGAATTTAATTTCATTGTGGATGAAAGTCCTGAGAAAGAATTCTTAAATAACGATTTCAATGTAAAGAAGACATGCCAGTGAAAGAATAGGTATTACTGCAAGACTTACTGTTTCATTAGCTGTAAGAAAACTTCTCTGCAGAACTTGCTGTAACAATTAATCCTATTCACAGGCGCTATCTGTAGGTTATTTTGGAATTTCTGCAAAAACAGGTAAGAGGGAAGTTTTCCTTACTTCTCTCACAAATGTCTGTGTTACACAAACAGGAAAAAAATCCAGAAAAAATCCCAAACATGTTTAACTGTTAAGTCCACCAGTCTTCATCACTCTGCTCATTTGATCTTTTTACTGCGTAAATTGATGCAATGCAAAATCTTTCCCAATGCTAGAAGGAAAATCTGCAAAAAAACACTCTTGTGCAAATCATTCCAGTCCATCAAAAAAAAACCCAAACCCAAAACTTCCTTTCTATCTACTACTGAAAATATTATTAATACAAACACTCTGTAGGTATAGGTTAAAAGAAATATAATTTACGATTCTTTTAATGATACCATCTATAAGTACACTGCATTTGCATAGGTTAGAACAGCTTAGAAAATGTGTTTACATGTATGTAAATACACACTCTAAAATTTGATGGGTAAGAATTCATAGAGACAAGGAGAAAAACAACCAGAAAGTCTGGATTTAGTCATTAATATTTTCATTTTGAAAGTAAACTTTACAATAGTAAAAAATAATACTTTCAATGTACGATCTGGGAATACTTGTAGTATACTAAATATACACACATGTTATGCTTGCATTCTATTCTACATATGTACATAGAAACACATGTACATGCACTAAGAATGTACGCATTATATTTAGAAGACAGG
This sequence comes from Opisthocomus hoazin, assembly GCF_030867145.1. Taxonomy (NCBI): domain Eukaryota; kingdom Metazoa; phylum Chordata; class Aves; order Opisthocomiformes; family Opisthocomidae; genus Opisthocomus; species Opisthocomus hoazin. The sequence goes on from NC_134418.1 coordinate 80,408,490, forward strand.
TATTGACAATAATTGGTCAAACCCATTATCACCCCACAGTGTTTAATGTGAGATCATAATCGTTAGCTGTGTTTATTTGCTTATCCAATTTAAAATTATGTATCAAATACTTTTATTAATCTTCACACTGATGTAAAATACTAAATTCAGTAGAAAAGTGATTGTGTAACATGAATCTGAGTGACAAGGACTCAGTCTGCTATTCCAGCTGTGGTGATCTAACATCTGTCTGCTGTCAGCTGGCGTGGTCCCGCTTTCCCTTTTTCCTTGCTTGCTCTCATCTATATGCTCCTTCACTTCTCTTGTAGTACTACCAGCATTAATCTAACCTCATGATTAGCTGACCACAGTTAATACAATCAAATTAACGCTTAGACAAGAAGAAAATAAGTTGCAGAAAGAAAGATTAGAAGTCCGGACAACCCGGAAGACTTCAGAGGAGACGTAGGTTATTAAAGATGGCATAAATGTTCATGAAGTGCTCCTTTCCAATGAAAGAAACTTAAGGTGCAGGTTATGCCAAGAAGGAAGTCTCTGACAGAGTAATTTTCATATAAACTTCCAGCAAGACATCTAAGAAGGGAAGACAAAGACCTTCCTAATTTAATTTTAAGGGAAATAATACACAAAATGCAGCTTTTTATTATTTTTTATTTTTTATTATTTTTTGTCAACATCTTCCACGTATCAAAGTAACTAAGTTTTTTGAGAAATATCAGCTCAGAGGGTGCTTTTGTGTCCTGCCGCGTTCCCCGGTGTGTTCAGAAGTGCTCTGTGCCACCCATTGGCGAGGCCTGGGGTTTAGAAAGGAAGAAGCATCACCCCATCACCAGCAAAGCTCTTCATCACACAGGAAGGCTTTGAGGTGACCCATCTCTGTCCTGAGGAAGATTGTCAGAGTGAATAAACCCAGTAGTTTTTAACATCTGGAGTAAAATCGGCTGTAATCCTCCAGCCTACCACTATTTTGATTCAGTTCTAAATCAAGCGCTATCTGAACATCCACTGATATCATCTGTGAATGAATGTTTCGGCACAAGAATCAAATGAATGAATTATTTGAAACCTGGATTGCCAAGCCCTCATATGTAACAGCCTTACCTGGATGTTATATATTCATATATAAACTCTTACACATGTAAAAGATGTAGTATAAATCCATACATACACACGTATATGTATATAAACGTATATTTTAGTTACAAACCCCCACCCTTCCATTCATCCTAATCAGATACGGACATAGCTGTGATGTACCTACACCTCCCCCGTGAAATGTGTCTAAGTTGAGCCTTACTCTTCCTGGCAGTGCACATAGTTGCCTCAGGTGTGTCTAAGCCCAGCTTCAGTGAGACTGTGAGTTAGTGTGGATGGATGTCGGGAGGAAAGGCTGAGAACATGTACTTGGTGTAAGGCAACACTGACAATTTTCTCAGCTGAGTCACAGCTATAAAAAGGTCTGGGAACCATTTCACTGTAATTGCCCAAGTATTTGGTAGCTTCAGGAACTAAGCTGTTTTGCAAAATGCCTGAAAATTTTGGTCAGCAGCTAAAAAGAGATTTTTGAACCTAACAAAAGATGGATCCAAGTACCATAAGGAGTCAATTTGACTATAATTTATATTTTAAAAACATTCAAGTTTCTCATGTGCTGAAGACTCACTGAAATGCTAATAATGAAAGTGCTACCTCATATAGATTTACTGTAATTTTTAATAAGAACTACCAAATAACTTGCTTAAAACAGCAAAAATTACACTATATGTTTTGTCCCAATCTTGCTTTAACTCCAGTTGCACAAGAGCACCTTTTATATTTTCCTGTGTTCAAAACGATCAGGAAATGTGGGGGTAAATTCAATCTTTAGGGTCATATAGTTTTATCTTCTGTATTTCTCTAGCTATAGAATTTTTTTCCTCCTGTGTAGAGCCCACTAACTGAATTAACTCTTACAGAATGGCTTTTTGTCTTGATGTGAAAATGTCATATTATGGACAATCCAATACTTTCCTGATAGAATGTTCCAACTTCAAATTGCTTTTTATAAACATTTCTCTGGAGGCAGCAAAAGATTCTTTGATTTTAATAAATGATACACCCTAACGTAAAAATCAGCTAGTAAAAGTAATTCCAGTTGGTTTGTATACAAAGTGTCACTAAAATCAACTAAAGGACCAATATCTTTTTGTTTATCTATGTCAAGAAAGCTGTATAAAAGGCTTTATACAGCTTTTAGACGTGGGTTTACTTAATGGAGAGTCTACTTTTAGGTACAATCCAGTAAAATCAAAGGATCATCATAAATCTCAACTGTTTTTTTGCGGATTTCTATGGATTTCACTGAAAAAAACTTGTATGAAGTTACCAACACCTGAATTAATGGAAGCCTTAAGAAATACTTCACATCGAAAAGGATACAGACATCAGAGAAACATGAACAAAGCATCATAGGAAAGGAAGGAAAAAATGAAATCCAAGCTGAAAATCTAACATTTGTGAATTCTTTCTTACACTTACTGGAAGGGAATATTTTGAAAGAGGTAAAAACATAGAAAGGAGCAATTTTGGCAAGAAAAAGAAATACGATCTTGGAAGGTCATACAGCACAAACAAACCCAGGATATTTTGACCTGCTGCATAGAAACGCTGATAGTGAAATACACAGCTGCTTTACATCACAGAAAGGGAGATATGGATCCCTTTCTCTATAGCACTTGAATAGAGATTTGCAATATGATGCACAGTTTTGGGCACCTCAACACAAGAAACTTCTCAAGAAATTGAAGGAAATGATTAAACGACTAGAAGGCTTGATTTATGAGTTGTAGTATGTCTAAGCAGATGCACAGTAAGTACAGTGGTACGAATATCTTGTAACTACTACAGAACATTCATAAATCTCACAAGGCTGCTGCAGAGGAATAAAGATTCCTAACTGCTTGAAAGGGGTAAACTCCTTACTTGTACCACTCACATCGATGTTGTTCTCAAGGTAAGACTCCATAGTGAGCAAAGGAGGCAGAATCAATCTTTACACACATAAAATAATTATTAATTGTATACAGAATAGGAAAAAAAATGAAGAAAACTAGACCAGAACAGAAAAAATCTACTGATGATCTAAGTTAATTTGAAAAAAACCCAGCTATCATAGCTGAAAAAAACCTTCTACAAATTGACCAAAGATGACCTTTCCAGAACGAGGAGCAGTATGTTCACAGTTCCGGTTCTGTAGTTTGAGGCATGTGCTGAATCCTTCTCTCACATTCTCCTTCCCCCAGTTTTTTCTTCTTATACCCATTCATACTGTTTATGCAAAGATCATGTTCCCAGCCCATTAATCTGAGTTGTTTCTTGCTGTACACTCAACCTACGCTTTACCCATTCTTTGAAAATATACCGGATGCTAATTTTTTTTCTCTTTATAGCTAACCTTAGCTGCCACAAGCAGTCGGATTTTATTGACAGACAGACAACGCTCATAGTCAAAAGGCTTTTATTTTGTTGACAGATTAGTCAACGTGTTTCAGATAAAGTACTAGGTGGAAACAAAAATGCATATAAAATATTCATGATCTCACTGTTGCATACTCATTATTTCAACAAGAAAAGGAGGCATAAAAAAATCAGAGATAATGAGGCCATTACAGAAGAAACAAGGTAATCAATTTCTAATATATAACACCACTATAATGATATTAGCTATAATTTAAACAAAGTAATCTGCTTTTCTTAGATATGCAAAATGCAAATGAGACATTTTAGTAGTGCTCCCATCTCTTACAGAAGTCACAGCAGTGATGCTAATGGGGAGATGATAAGGTTAATAAACATTTTCTTTTATTATAGTGTTAATTTTTTAAAGCCATAAAATTTTGCTTTGACAACTTCCTTTGTAAACTTGAAAATGCCACTTCAGATAAAATTAAGCTTTTTCTTTCACAAGCACAAACAGAAAAGCATTTATACACACCTGTGACATTTGCATTTTTCCTGAAGCAGCCATATAATATCATAAGTACTTTGTGGCTCTATATGTGTGATAAATCAAACAGCCAGAACAATGATCAAGTTATTGAACTTCTTCTGATGCACTTATCAGTGTTTCAGAGGTGAATCACTGTAAAAATAAATGTTCAGTGAGATTCCCACAAGCATATTCGTATCACTAACATATCGTTTGTTTGATTTTGAGTTTCATTTGAGGTCATATTTTGTTTTCTGAGAATAAAGATACTGTGTTATATTATCTACAACTAAGCTTGAATGATAACATTTACGGAATCAATGTTTCAGCAAAAATTAGTGAATAGAACAATACATAAAATACATCGAATTTAATACCAGAAGGGAAACCCAGGTAAGGAAGCTTTTACATTCAATCTTATTTTTAGTGTTTTCTAAGACAACTAAACTCTAAGCACTAGCATGGCCTAAAAAAAAATAAAATAAAATAAAATAAAATAAAATAAAATAAAATAAAATAAAATAAAATAAAATAAAATAAAATAAAATAAAATAAAATAAAATAAAATAAAATAAAATAAATTAAAATATATTACATCTATAAATTTTAATGATAAAACTTAGGGATTCTTAAAACATTGAGGAGATATTTAAAAGCATTGCATAGGCAAAAAGAGATAAAAGTAAAAATAATAGAAGGGTAGTTTTGTCCTTGAACATTTGTCACTGAGAAAAGGCAACAACTATGTCCTAAAGAGCTGGCAGAGTATATTTGGTCTAAGTGGGGCTGCTGTTGGGCCTTTTTCAGAAAATAGGCTGTAAATGAAATTCTGTAAGAGAGTTTGATATTTCCATCCCTTTTTGAAACAAAAGATAGGTTTTAATAGACTTGGAATGAATACTCAAGCATATTAGTGCAGAACTGAACCAAAAATCCGAGGGCAAGTTCTTCAGATACAAATTAATTTTTTTCAACAGGCGTTCCGTTATCTCCTTCAGCAGTGGTAGTCATTAGGAACACTTTCAAGAGCCTTAGCTCTAAACTTCTGAAGCTCAGACTTCATTTATCAAACTGCCTAATCCAGTTTCAGATCTTCGCACTTTCTTTGGGAAATTAAATAAAATATATACATATGAAACCTAGAAAGCAATGATGTCTACTGTTTTCTCTAAATCGAACTTACAGAAGATAATCAGGTAGCTTATAAAGTTTGCTATATCAGCTCAAATTCTCTTAAAGTGGTAGCTACCCTAAAGATCATTAAAGTAACAGGTGGTACAAACTATATCTGAAAATCAATCTTAATTGCAAATAAGCTTTTATCCATTCGCAGTTGACAATAACCATTTGGAAGGATATCATCTGTGATACCAACTAGTTTTAAAACAAAATCTGCTTTCTGCTTTGATTTGGGCTTGGTAATCAAAGGAGCAATTAAAAGTTTATTTTTGGCATTACAGCTTTCTTTTTCAATCTGAAGAAGTATTTAAGATGTGTTTTAAACAAGCTTACATCCTCTTCAACAGTTCAGCTATATTTTAAATTTTAAATTTTAAAAATGGATTTCAGAATAATTTTACAACAAATTCTGGGGAACATGTTCTTCTGGAAAATTAAGCCTTGGGTTTCTGGGCTAAACAAACAAACAAACAAAAAAAAACTCGAAGAACATTCTGTTTAAATTTGCCTTTTTCTTTTGAAGTTCTTTCTATTTCATTTCAAGGCCATCCAAGGTACTGCTCTGCACCCATTGCTGGAACTTCATACATAAAGTCACCAACCACAATTCAGTCAGTCCTTCTGTGGGCTGATGCTGATAGCTTTAATCTACACCTTTTTGACCTCCAGGTTAGACCACTGAAAAGCTTTATTTTATTACCTCTTTCATAAAATGCTGTCCGAGTTCTTACTAACACAAAAAGCTGTTGAAAGCATTTTAACACACACTGAGCAGTCTCAGTTTAATCTCATAGTCTTTGGGGAGTTAGGTTAACACTTATTGTCAAGCTTTTATTAAATTTTATAATTGCAATAGCTTCCAGCATACTCTGGAACATGTATTTTTATGACTTGCTGACCCCAGACTTCCCTATTCACAGGTAAAGATTTTTATGTTGTATACTACAAAGCAGTATTGCACATCTACTTTTAATTTGTCCCTCACTTCCGTACTGGTTTGAAATTCGTTTAGAGACAGTGTTCAATACTGGTTCAATAAACTTGAAAAAAAGGAAAGTGAAAATCTGAACTCCATTTTCTTTCTTTCTTTTATTTATTTATTTTTTTTCTAACTCTAGTTAACCCTAGTTCACTCTGGCAAAGTGGTTTTGTCCATGACATTTTTTCTCAAAATAGAGAGAGTGCAAGTTTGCGTGAAAGGTATTACAGAAGCTTGGTTAGGATCTTGCTGTCAGAAGAGCACATTTGCTCTGGACTGCCAGAGCAATCAATCAGATGAATGAGTTCCTTGAACCCAGCTTAGCTCAGTGACTGTAAAAGCCACATTACTAAAGAACCACATAACACAGCACCCAGCCATTGGAGTGGTCACAGGAATAAATATGTACAATGCAAATGAGTACTGCTGGTCTAGGCACTTCACATGAGTCATAAGACTCTCTGATAGTAGTGATTGAGAGAAATACTAACTAAGCTCTTGTATTTTCTTTCACTCTCACTCGCTCTCCCTCTTTTAGCAGAAAGTTTTAAAGTATCTGAAAGAACGTTGCTTGGCAAGAAAAGACTGAACAGCTAGACACTTGAACCCTTATTTACCACAATACGACAGGGAAAAAAAAGATTTAAAAAACCCAAAAAACCCCCTACGTCTCTTTAAAAAGGCCTGTCTCCTAAAACAGGCTATGAGGTCACTAGTAAGGCAGCCTAAAAACAATTACCATTTACTTCTACAGAAAGTTCCAATGTAAAGAACTTTAATGATATAATCCGTTGACTTTCATGCTTCTTAAATTAGAAAAATATACAAAGATGCATGTCAAACTTTCATCAACACTTCTCACTCTGGACCTGATTAAAAAAAACTAACATCTGTTGAGAAAGGAAATAATTCCTCTACTTTATTAAAAACAAATATTTCAGCAAGCCATAGCCTACATATTACATAGAAATCTATAAAATTCTAGTAACATGTAATTTTTGTGACTAATCCAATAATGAGACACAACAGTCAAACAAGACCTTGGAAATAACTAAAAAAGGGAAAATGCGTTCAAAGGCAGCAGTTCTATATTTTTAAAATAACAGCTACAAAGCTGGATATGTTCAAACAACAATAATTTATCACAAGAAAATAGAGCAAGGGATTTAGAAGTGGCATCTCAATCTGAATTTGGAATGTAGTGGAACATAGTTCAAGAAAAAAAATTAGTTTCTTGTCCAAATAAAAATCACCAGAAAGATTAAAACATTCAACTTAAGGAATAAGTCTGAAAAAAATGAACACTGAAGAAGATGTCTGGATTATTTTGAATGAGGACTACTTCATAATTCTAAAGCAAACATGTTGCTTCACAAATAGATTTAAAAATCCTTTTGAAAAAGATGTCATTATTTTGTTTAAGTTGACCAAAACACTTGTATCTTTTATGCACCTTAAACATTTTTGATACCCTATTGACAATTGTATCATTTCTCTCTCACACATCGAAAAATACCACTGTCTATTTGGGTGAATTATCAGTAGCATGTTCAACCTCATTTGGTGGGCATCCAATGTAAAACTACTCAAGATTTCCACAATTTTCATTTTATTGAAAGTGCCAATTGCTGTCCCTATTAATGACTAGTGAAGTCGATCAGCCACGGAAGGCTCAGCAACTGGTAGCTGAGCCGTGCACAGCATGGAGCTCCTGTAGTTTCTCTGGAAGATGTATAACATACAATCTAACTATTGAGAGGACAATGAAATGTAAGTGTTATGAATCCTAATGATAAATGTCAATTAATAACATTATTTAAACTTCTCTTTTCACAGATTTCCAAGGGAAGAACATTTCACCACCTACATCTGTCTAGCCTTGCTCCTCCCCACTGTACACACATACACACACATAAATGCTCGTTACAACTAAAATAGCTATCCCTGAAAGCATTGCTATACCCTGAATGTAACCATATCAATCAGTACACAATATCTTAAGTTACACAGTGTGCTGACAACTCTATTGCTGTGATTAATTTGTGTTTGACGCTCTAGGCAAAGACCTTTCACTTTATTGCAACCATATTATTTTTCTTACTGTTACAGAAAAGCAGCTCTCCATTTGCTCCTTTCTATTTTTCCAGGGTAAGGGGTGGGAATCTGAAGCTACCTCTTTAAGCGAAGTATTTTGGAGGATTCTCTTTCCCCACGTGAAACAGACTTTTCGTGTGTCGCACTACCTTTCATTTCTGCTCATATTTTGTCACAAATGTCCCTTCACAGTTTCAGGTGAATAAACAGTTTCTTTTGGGCTAGATTGGTTTTTCAAGAGAATTCTAATGACATTGTCTAAAAGGAAAAATACATGTTTATGCAAAATGAAAGCTTTGAGGCTAAACATCTAGTTGAGCAATTTTTACTGCATGTATAATCACGATTTTCATAACCCTTTCCCCTTTTCATAGTTATTTAAGTTCAAAGTATACAGTTCAGCTAAATGTCAAACAAGAAAGAGGTTTCTATTATATTTACTCCTCATATTTTCACAGATAATATTACATACAGTCTTGAGAGCTCAGGTTCTTTAAGTTTGCAAAGTCCGTGGAGGACCTGAAAAAGAATGAATCACTGCCTAAACCAGCCTCCTGTATGGCAGAAGGTATCCTCACGCTAGAGGTGCATACATCTGTATAAATTATTGCTCCGTATCTGTAGTGCCTTTTCATACTGCTTTTGTTTAACAAAAGCTCCACAAACTTGTATAATATCTGAAAAATACATAATGCTTGCTCTTCAGAACTTACAGTTTAAAATACATATGGAGAAGAGAAGGCATGCAGAGAAACTTTAAGGAAAGAAGCATTTGGAGTATCTTGTAATTTAAATTAAGCTACTGCTTCATAGTATCATGGCATTGCTGGTATTAATGACAACAGAGTCAAAGTACAACATTTGGGGATTGGGGTTCAATCCATGACCCGATAACAATGTAAAAGAAAGTCACAGCAACTACATAGAACCTACTATTTCGCTACAGAAAAGCTATGGGTTGTTCCTACTGTTTCCTGTGGGTTTTTTTAAAAATATTTCAGAGGTTTCTAATGAAGACTGGGATGCTAAATGTAGAGTTCTGCTGCCTGCTAAGAATACATAAACCCAAAATGTCACTAGCTTGCAAAGCAACAAGGAGGACAACTTCACAGCATTGTTAAGAATTCAAAAGTGACCTCACAGCTAACCAAATATTTTATAAAAGAGGGTGTTATCTAATGAAAAATGATTTTAGCAAAAGCAGTGCATTGTGTATTCATACATTATCTGCTCCATATTTTTTTCATCTATCTTTTTTCTTGTCTGTTCTCCTTTAGCAGTCTAACGGACTATCAGTAAAGATTTTTTTGTGGTTTTTTTCTTCAGCTATGACTAAACCTTAAGATTTCATTGAACTGTTCTGCTAAAAAACTGGAACACTATCATTAAAATTGGCTCTACTTGGAAATCTCAAAGCGTATATTTCAGTGAACATGAAATTTTCTGAGCTAATTTTGGGTTGGCTATACCTAAGTGTGAACTTGTAAGCATGCAGACTATACAGTGCTTCAAAACTTGAACTACATTATTTGTTAGATGTTTCTGTTGACAAGATTTTTGCATATATCACATATGGACATATTGTTTCATTTTTCAAGTCCTGTTCTCTTTCCAGAATTAAAAAGTAGGGCAATTTTTATTTTTCTTTTTTCTCTCCATCTTCCCTATTATTCCAAATTTATCTATTTTTTGTTTGTTTATGCAATCTTTGATGTCTTGTCTTAGAAAGAAATTTTACGTTTCTTTCAATATTTTTATTTTTAAAATCATTTTAATGAGGGGTTTTTTTTCACTTCAGACTGATATATATAATATACTAATAATATTTCCAACATGATAAACAGCATATATCCATCTGGAAACAGATCGCCAAAATAAACCATATGGTGTTCATTAATGTGAATGGATGGAACGTGCCATGTTTTTACACCATCCCAAGAAGTTATATACATACATATTCCCTTAAGGAGAGTCACTACGTCAATAACCTAATAAGTTAGCATTACAAAAAATTTTTCGACCAAATACTCACTGAGTAGTTTACGATCTGTATACCTCACATAAGGCAGTACTTTCCTTGGTTACAATACTCTCTGCAATAAGTGAGGTCTGTTTTCTAGGTTGACACGTGTTCATAATCCATAAACTACTGGAAGTAAAATGAAAAAGAAAAATGTCTAACAATAAATAATAGTACAGGAGATAAATTGTTACTTGATTCTAAAGTAACTAATAGATTAAGCATATGTGTATGCTTCACTGGACCAGGGCCTGTTGTGTTCAGCAAGCCATTTTGTGCTTACAGAGGTTCCCATCACGGCTGAACTGCATCACAGCTCTGAGCAGTGCCACTGAAAGTTCAGACTGGTCCTATTTTAAATTCCGTCTCGCCTTCTTTAAGCATCTGTTTACTTCCATATTCTCTGCATTCCTCCCAGTTGTAGCAGCTGCTTTTTCTTTCAGCTCTGTAACGTCTATTGCCTATCTTATATTATTTTAAAGGAATACAGGTCTGTAGTCCTCACATCTTTTTTTAAAAAAAACAGTTTATCTTTCTCCAGAGCAGGAAAATTAATGAGTATTCCAGCAAAAATTGGTCTAAAGTAAATTATTCTGAAATATCAAGAGTTCAGAGAATGAGTGCTTAAAAATGTGCCATGCCATGAAAATAGCAAAAAAATACTATTTAGAAAAAAATACTAATTCTACAAGTAAATGTAGAAACATGTATAAATTATAGGGCAGAATATTTATATAATATTATATAAATACATAAACGGATAAAACTTTTTTATTATGTTTTATATGAGAAATATGCTTTTGAAGAATAATTTTGCACTGATCTCATCCTTTATTCCTATCCTGAAGGCATAATCTCTTATTTGTAACATTAGATTTGGAACTGCATGAGTGCTAGAGGCATGAAGTGAGAAGGAACACTTCTTTAGGTGAGAAAATACGGAAAGATGAAAGAAACAGAGAAATTAGAATAATTGTCTCGGAGAATAAATTTAGCAATTGAGAATGAGAAACAATAGCAGTACAGATACATTTCCAATTGGAGGACTCATTGGAGTTCTCAATCAGAAGACAGTAGCTGTTTCTTTAAAAGAGATTTTGCTGTATCTTGTATTCCTATTTGCGAATGCAAATTAACACCGAGAGTCTGTATAAACACTGTTATGACGAAGTTTGACTAGCCTTTCCACCAGATGAAGAGCAATTATTAGCAAAGGTTTACTCTCGCTGTTCTGTTCCCATCCTGCTCACGGAGGTGGACACATCAGCCTCGAGAGCAGACCCTGTCCAGCACCTACCTCGGGCCTCGGGACGTCAGCCAGCTGTGTTTGCTCAGAGAGGAAAGTGAGTGCAGCAGTGAATTTTTTCCCTCCTTGGAAGATGAAAGGCACAAGTGGAAGACTGTTTGGGAGACACTGCTCTCTGAGCCAACACAGATACACACTGCACATGAGTAAATTTAAATCTACCTCAAAAAATGAGATGTATTATACACATATGTTAGGAGTAGGAGGGAAGTAAATCTTAAGCATTAAAGTGCTCTAAAGAAGACAATAACCCCAGTACAAAGAGAACTAACTGTAGGGTGAAGTACTCACATTGCCTACGTTAGGAGCCTCTGCTTCCAGTATTGTAAATCCAACGAAGCAAAGATTGATTTAGAGTCCATCCTACTCTATTTAAAATTTAACTTAAGATGCTTTAGGTGCATCTTGTGCAGGATGAAACCTCTGGGCCTTGTATGCTAGAAGTAAACATCACCTACAGGTAGATATACTCCAATCTGTTTGAAAACTAAACCCCTGTCATTTGTTCTGAGATCATCATAGGTATCAGGAACAAAAGTTTAAAACAAAAGAAGAACTTAGCTATGCCTTTTTTAAGGATATGGAGAAACCCATTCTGTGTCTGAACATGGCCAATTACTTAAAAAAAATTAGCATTTTTAATCTTCTTTAATCACCTTAATCATCTGATATCAATCTTAGGGAAATTATTTGAATTTTCTTTAGAATATACTTTTGAAAATTGCCATAACCACCTGTATGGTTACAAGTCATATATTAATGCTGAATTTATTACTGTTTTCCCCTAATGTATATCAGATTGATTAATTTCAGCTGAACTTCAGAACCCTTACATTTTTATCTTGTGTGCAGTAAAGACAATATGCTATTCCAGCAGGCATCTTTTTAAACAAAGAATCTTGGGAGCAACACTGAAAACCAAAATGTGGAAAAACGGAAGGGGATACAGAATGATGTGTTTATCCTTGGTAAACAGCATTTGAATTAGAAAAATCTGGATTAAGAGGGAAAAAAGACTGCATCCTGCATCTGTGATTGATGTTTACAGAATTATAAAACATTTTACTGTAAACCATGTGCCTAGAGGAATTTGAGAGATTTGCCAATTTTCTACACCAGATCTGCGTCTATTGAAGAACAGCATGCTCCTTCAGCTCCTTTTGTGTAGTGCATTGCACAAACATATCTCCAAGCACTTCAGAAGCCAGTCCAAAAAATAAGCAACTATAAAAGGAAAACATTACAGTGAATAGATAATGATGAAGGTTAAAGGGAGAAGTTTTCAAAGGAACTCTAAAGCTGACAGATAGACCTTCATTTCATGGTTTTCTGTTACATAAATCTGATTTTGCAGAGGGCAGCTACTTTTTAGTTTTGAAATTGTATTTCTTATAAATAAAACTGTGGAAACATTTATGGACTGATTCTATTTGAAGGTATGGCTAAAGATAATTTAATTTAATACGTATGTAGCTCCACAATTAGCAAAAATAATACTATTACTAACAAGACCTGGCAGTAGCAATCATGTTTGCACAGATTTTTGTTTATGTTTGTAGCTTTTTATTTAATAAAATATCAGGAAACAGTTTTGTGGGCTCAGTGTTCATTATTTTTGTGAATTCTACTTGAAGTGCGAACTGCAAGTACTTGACAAATGGATTGATGTATTGTCTACAAGTCTCAGAGTAACTATAGCCTTTGCTAAATGCTAAATTATAGCTCTTCCCACTTCTAATCCTCTCAACACATACCCTCCAAAGTAAAAAACAAGTTAAAGTAAATAAATAAAAGAGCGAGCCTCAGTATATCATACTGTGTACACTGTTTGTGTTTGATTTCTTCTTCTTCTTCTTATATTAGCCTGGAAGTACTTTTTACATATGGTCCAGTAGTTCTGTAACCCTTCATATTTCTACTGCCCTTAAAACTGACTGATTTTCCTTTCCTACTTCTCTAAATCTGCAGTGCACCATGGTCACTGGTTGTATACAAAATATCCTCAGCAGAGTAAAAACTATACATACGTGAAAATCTTTCAGAGTTTACTATCTTGGCCACTTCTAATGGACTGCTAGAAAGGTGGCAAAAGAATGCATCCCTGAAACAGAAGGACACCTACCTGCCGTATTTAACATGGTCCAAACAAATACATATTTTTATAAATAGAAATCCTTCTTTAGATTTCCCAGGAAGGCCTCCTTCATGGCAAATATTTACTCTTTGTAATGTATGCTTTCTTTGTTCATGCCACGATTTATCCTTTCCCAGTAGAAATACAAGATTACCCTCCTGTTTTGTTTAGTGGAGCTTCATTTTGTCTTTCTTCAGGACCTTTTGTAATCTAGGAACACCCAGCTCTTTCAGCTGTGTATACAACATAATGCTTTCTAAAACACTTAGCTTGCTGATTTCTTCTGGTTTGGATCCATTCCACATTTTTTGTTTGTCTGTTTGTTTGCTTGTTTCTTAATGTCTTACAAGTAAAACTGGACACAGTAGAGCAAGCCAAAGTCTCACCAGTGCCAATTACAAAGCAACTTTTAGGCAGTGACGTACAGTAGTCAATAATGTAGGGGGGAGGGAAAATGTCATGAAAAAAGAAACTGCGTTTAAAACAACAATTCTGATTCAGTAGCATTAGAGTACGTTTCCAGAAATGGAGATTTTTTTCTACCTTTTATTTTTTAAAAGGAATTATTAAACCTTTGAAATGCAAACAGAATTTTATATTGCTGGAGATGATAGGGCTGGGTTTTACAACAGCTAGGGTAGAAGTTTAAAATTTCATTTAGAGAATCTGTTACAGAATCCTCACATTATATCTAGGAGAAGATGACTTAATTTTCCTATCTAATACTGAAGTCGGGCTAAAAATTTTCAAGGAAAAAAATATAAAAAACTGAAGTCAGGATAGCCCCCAAATTCCTGCCCAAACACAAGACTAAACAATAAAATGTTTTTCCAGAATGGGAAACCTGCATGTAATTGTAGAATAGAAAACTCACAGATTAATGTAAAAAGCTAAATGACAGTATGCAAATAGAACATTTGAGTAGAGGAAGTCTTCACTTGGATAGACTCAGATCTTCCTCAATGCGTTAAAGAAAGGATAAAGAAAGAGGTAAACAATCATTCTATGCACCTGGACCACTGTTGATATCTCTGGGAGCAGCTATAAAATTAATACATCTTATCTGCTCATGAACGGAAAGGAACAGATGGTAGCATTTCAGTGCCACAGTACTCCTTCAACCCTCTGAAAACTGGCCACGGTTTCCTCAGGAAGGAAATGCTGCGTTGTGCGTAGGTCAGTGTGCATACATTCTGGAAGGGAAACGAAAGAAAAGAGAAAACAGCAGCAACAAAAAATGGATATGCTGATAGGTATGCATGGATTCTTTTTTTATAGCATATTGTGAGAATATCATCTAAGTTTTGAGAAGCTCCAAACGCAAAAAGGCAGTGGCTTCTAAAGAACATATTACGTCAAATGATTTTTGTGAAACTACAGAGTAATCTTCTAGTGGAAGTGGCAGCTGTCCCACCATTTGAGATATTTTGAACAAGACTTAATAAAATATTAAAGACTGGGATACAAAACTAATCCTGACCACATATCATGGTCTAAAATATACAGATCACAGACTATAATATTTAACGTATTTTTCCTTACATGTACACTCCAAGATTTAATGCTGCTGGTACAACTGTAGAGGCCACATACATTAATTTTCTGTGGCACATGCAGGGAAATTTTTTGTGTCCAGGTAAGCTTATTTCAATACATACAAAACCTTGTAATAGTTATTCAACTTCTTTTATTGTGAATTCCAGGGATTCTATTTTGAAATCACAGGGATCAGACATGAATATTTGAAACTATTTTTCAGACATAAATATACATGTGTGATGCTAGATGTCGGATAACATGTTTAACGTTAGTCCAAGAGCTGCATGTTTTACACAAATATAAGTTATTTGGAGTACATATCACCTGTATCTTTGTATATGTTACATATTTTTGTAATTTGCTATAGACAGTATCTGCATCCACAAGTTATAAAAATGAAAACTATGTTAAGAAGAGGTTCTACCTATAAGATATTGTTAAATAGGACTTGGTAAGGGAGGGCACATCAAAAAACCAGGTACCATTCATACTCATCCACTTAAGTAGATGCACACTATGTGGCTAAAATGATTCCAGCAAAACGAAGTTATCTGCTGTTGGAGTGAGAGGACATCTGCTCTGAACTGTTTCATCAGCATAAAACTTGTTGTCTTCTTACAAAAGCATGTTTGGATCCCCAAAGCAGAAACATTCATCTTTTCCCATTTTTATATCTTAATTTCCTACTGCTTACAGAACCTGCTTAGTTAGATCAGGCTGAGTCTCTGATTGTTTTATAAAGTTGTAAATATAGAAAATATTTAAATGAAAGAAGGTTGAAAGCTAAGGTGGTACTTCATTATCCTGCATCCTGTCTCCTAGAATAGTTATACACAAGAGCTGAGGGCTGCTCAGTTTTCAGACTGAGTGAGACACTTTTCTATGTGTGGTTTTAACCCACCATCACAGTCTTTTTGAAAGTTTAATGCCTGCATATTTGTCTTGAGTAGTGGGGTTTTTTTGGTCGTTTTTGGGAGGTTTTCTTTTTTGTTTTATGTGGCTGTGATACAATGTTCCCATGAAACTAAAATTTACCTCTGCGTGGACAGCTGATATAAAGCTATGAAGTAATTTCTGAAACTCTCAAAACAGAGTTTATTATTAGAGGCACAAGGATTTTGTGCTTGTTTTTCATCAGGTTTTATGCAATATGATGTACTATTAAGTGTTGTATGAAAGCATTTTCCAAAGACTGTCATTTCATTTACATTTGTAATGAGGAACACAGAGTAAATTGGATGCACCAGAAAGCTAGTTGGCAGTCACCTGCCTAACACACTGGTTGCAACCAGGTGTTTTGGCAAAATAGTTATCTTAAAAAGGAAAGGGTAGTGTCCTTTCTGATTTTTTTGAACAAGAACTTGACATAGCTCAGAACTGAAACGAACATTTCTTTGGCATCTGCTTCATAGAATCATAGGATAGTAGAATGATTTAGGTTGGAAGGGACCGACCATAAAGATCATGTCTTTCCAACCCCCCCTGCCATGGACAGGGACATCTTCCACTAGACCAGGTTGCTCAAAGACTCATCCAGCCTGGCCTTCAACACGGCCAGGGAGAGAGCAGCCACAGCTTCTCTGGGCAACCTGTGCCAGCTCCTCACAACCCTCACACTAAACAATTTATTCATTCCTTATATCTAATCTAAATCTCCCCTCTTTCAGTTTAAAACCATTAGCTCTTGTCCTTTCGCTACATGCCCTTTTAAAAAATCCCTCCCCAGCTTTCTTGTAGGCCCCTTCAGGTACTGGAAGGCTACAATAAGGTCACCTTGGAGCCTTCTCTTCTCCAGGCTGAACAGCCCCACCTCTCACAGCCTTTCCTCACAGGAGAGGTGCTCCAGCCCTCTGATCATTTCTGTGGCCTCCTCTGGACCCTCTCCAACAGGTCCATGTCTTTGCTGTGCTGAGGGCTCCAGAGCTGGACACAGGACTCCATGTGAGGTCTCACCAGAGTGGAGCAGAGGGGCAGAATCCCCTCCCTCGACCTTCTGGCCACACTACTTCTGATGCAGCCCAGGATATGGTTGGCCTTCTGGCCTGTGAGTGCACATTGCTGGTTCATGCCCAGCTTTTCATCAACCAACACTCCCATGTCCTTGTCAGCAGAGCTGCTCTTGATCCCTGTATCCCCCAGCCTGTATTTGTGCTTGGGATTGCCCTGACCCACGTGCAGGAACTTGCACTTGGCCTCGTTGAACTTCCTGAGGTTTGCATGGGCCAACTTCTCAAGTTTTGTGTAATGAAATCTGGTATTGTCACTTAAAGTTGAAATACTTTTTAAATGTTGATATTGCTGAAAGGAAAAGTCTCAATCTCTTTGCACATTGTTTAAACTTCTGTTTTCAATAAATGACTAATGTTTTCATGGAATTAAAGAAGAATACAGTTACTGAGGTTATTTGGGAAGGGACCTGTCATTTGAGCCCTAGTCCAACCTCTGCTCAAAGAAGAGCTAACTTCAAAGTTAGACCAGGACACATAAAGCCCTGTCCAGTCAAATTCTGAAAATCCTGGAACAGAGAGGTCGCTACATCTGTGGGAAACACACCTCAGTACTTAACCACCCTATATGAAGTTCCCCTGTGCATAAGTTCACTTTGTGAACATAATCTCTGCTCCTTTTGTGGTAAATCTCAAAGATATTAGCTCTTCTTCTACACTACTTTCTGACTGTCTTATGTAACACAAGGCTGAAATTAGGTTCCACCTTCCCTCAGCCTTCTCTTCTCCAGGCAAGAAGTTTCCTCATTTTCTCCCCACATATCACGTGCTTTGGCTAAATGACCATCTTATTTTCCCTCTACTGGACTTTGTCCAGATTGTCAATCTCTCTCTCATATATATGTATTTATATATAAATATAAATTATACTTTTATAGAATCCTAGATATATGATTATATAAATAATCATACTGGATCTCATCCATGACATCAAATCTCCCTCTCATGGATCAGTACTTGAGTACTCATCCAGTACTCAAACTGATCAGAGTACTGTGACCAGGTTTGGAGGGACCCAAAACTGATCGCATTACTCTGGATATGAATTCCTTATGTATTAACCACTTCCAGCAGCCCATTACCTACACTTTTTATAATGCAGTCCATCAAACAGTTAGCCTTCATTGCTATGACTGTGGAAATATTTTTTTTTAAAAGGCTGTTAATGTAAAAATGAAAATATAATAATTTTGAAGTTGTTTCCCAAGGCCTGATTTCACAAGAAATGTTGGAGGCTTGTTCTCACTGTTCTCTTCCAGCATAAAATCACGTGAAAATGACAGAAGGCGTCTTTGAAATAAACAAATAAAATAGTGATAATAATTCCCACTGAGTACTGCTTTGTAATTCTTTTTATAAAAGCAAGTTCATGCTGCAGCAACTTTTCTTAGCTAGAAGTTTAGCCAGTCTTAATTCCCACTGAGAGGACTGTAATCTAGCGAAATAATTAAGCTTATACCAGTAGCACAAAAAAACATTTTTGGATGTTCCTGGTAACTTGCATGCCCTAATTTGTTATAGGACAGAATTTCAGCTTCGGAGAACTTTCTAAAAGATTTGTCTCTTCTTTCCTTCCCCCCATCAGTTGCTATAGATAAACAGCGGATTACAAACTAGGCAGTTTATTAAGGCTCTCGCTAATCCTATGGGTTTTCAAAAAGCTTGGGGGTTAGCTATAATAGGGTTTGTGCTGAACTTGACCAGAACATTATACCAGTGGTTGTACTGCTTCCAAGGCTGGAAAAGAGACACTTAGATTAGCTGCCTTTACTTATAAACAACAGCAACAAACAGCCAGAATGAAAAGATCTATTTTTCCTTTTGTTCATTAAATACATCTAAAAGCATGCTGAGTTCCACTCATTTCAATAGTCTCAGTAGGGATGAATTTGAAAAAGTACCTCTGCCTCAGAGGAAAAAATCATTCCTGAATATTGTCTCTCACGTCTATCGTTTTTCTAGCATACTCTTTTTATGTGAAATAAACTTCCAAGCCAAAAAAATGAATAGCTGTCAGAAAGCAGTGAGGAGAAAAAGGAAAAGAAAAAGAAAAAAAAAAAAAAAGATTCACAAAGCAATGTCATTCCTTTCACTATTAAGTAATTTTTTTTTTCTGCTTAATAAACTTCTTGGTGAAATAATTGTTCACAGTCAACACATTTAAAAATGTAAAACAATATAGAGTCTGCTACATACACCACCAAATCCCATATCACCATGATAATCATCAAACCCAATAATGTCACACTTTGTTTGAGGCAGAAGCTGACATCAGGTGAATAATTTACATTCTCCAGATACTAAAAACTGATACCATAGAATAGTAATTGAATAGTAAGACACTATTTGATGTCTTAGGGGGACAAATACTAACCCTTTCAAAGAGGATTTGGCCATTGAACAAGAATTTATCTTCTAGCTTTCTCTTTTCATCAAGATGAATGAGGTGGGATAAAATATGGATTTATTGACTCTGAGGACTGGGAATAGTAAAACTCATTCCCTTTTTCAGTAAATTAAACAGAAATTACTCAGAAGATCGAGTGTGTGTGCAATCCACTTCTTTTGGTGACTTTTCAAACCATAAATGAATGCTTTGTAATGAAATGCTTCTGATTAGCCAGGAGAAAGTGTTACCTAAATAAAAATATAATACTGGTTTTTATTTAACACTTTTATTAGTGTTTCCACTCTCCTATTTACACCAGTACGAACTAAACCAAAGAGACGTGTTCCAGAGAGAGAGAACGCCTTCAAGCAAAAGGTTCTCTGAGCAAGTACTAACAGCATACAACAGCTCTCCAAGTGAACAGTGCTAAGGGAAGAGACTGGGCACAAAAGAAAACAGGAAGAGGTTATTAATAGTTTTCACAACTATTTTTGTCTTTTTTGGGGGGTGGGGGTGTCTGTTTTTATTTTTCTGACAGTTTACTTTCTCTATTTCCTGATCTTTCTAGGAACGGGAATGCAGATGGAGAGAAGTCGGCGAAGGGAACATTTCTGAAGACTGTGATTTTGTACCGCTTACCAAGGAAAATGCTGCAATTTGATACAATGAAGAAACGCAAGAGGAGATGAGATGCTGGGAAATGATGAGTGTGAGAAAAAGTACCTCAAAGCTGACTCTGTGGACAGATTACTGTAAAATGAGTCTATGTCCCTTTTATTGACATATTTCAAAAAAATTGCTGTATGACAGGCCATACAATGCCAGACATTTTCATGTTTATGAATGTATGTGTCCATAAAATCACAGAAACAAAGTACATTCTGGCTGAAAGGAAAGAAATTTCCTCTCTATTTTAATCTTGCAGTATTTTAATCCTGCAGTACGTATGTAAACCCCCAAACTGAAGCAAAGAACTCTGGAATGTATACATATTGATAATCAAAGCCTAAATAATAAATTTGACTGTGCATTTGCTCAGCCATTACAGATAGTGCTTTCCAGGACATTTACTGATTATTATGTGCAAGCATAATGCCTAAAAGTCCTTCAGGGTTGGTATATGAAAAAGGCCAGGGTAGATATAATTAGTTTAATTTTATTCCTGCAAACAACTAAATAAATGTTTGTTGGGGGAAGAAAAAAAAAGCAGCTTGTTATTCAGTACATAGTCCACTTCTCTGCTTTACTTTGGGGTATTTTTATACGCCACCGTAGCCTATGGTTCTTAATATCTTATGTAAAAGTAATTTCAAGGAGAAGAAATTAAATGAAAGCAGCAGGTGAGCATCTGATGGCAGCGAGATGTGTGCATTCTGTTATCTAGGAGGCATGGGTGTTTTATGTATGTGCTTTTCTGTAATCTGATCAGTCTCAGAGAGACCATTGAGACCCTGATGAATCAAGTGATCACAAAGGGCATGTGTGATCTCTGAACAGTTTGATGCTGTTATGACACTGAAGTCCAGTTTATTTCATTTACATTATGATGGAGGGAATACCAGGGAATCATGTTAGCTTTAAAGTAATTTTGAATCCTTAGAAAATTTTGTTTTAGCTACAGCTAACTAAATTAAGAAAGATTTATTTAGCATACTGCAGATATTATCTAGTGCTTCATATGTGCCATTGCAATAAATTATATAGTTAAGCAAAAACTAGAAAAGGCCACTTTATGTTGTCATTTTTTTCAGAACAATAAACGTAGATGTTGGCACAGATTATATACACAGGACATATTCAAATGGACCATAATTGTTATCAAATTGCTTAATGAATAAATAAATCTTTTAAATTGTTTTGGTCTTCAATGCTTAGATACATTCATGCAAGTACAGATCATTGGTGACAGATAAGAACTGGTCTGTATGTGACTATGAATAGCTTTGTATAATTTAATGCACTGTCTTTTGCAATTCTTCAACTCACTCCTTACTGTAGCGAGCAGATTTAGCTGTCAGATTACAGTGTTTAAATGACTAAAGCTTTCATGTAGCCGTATCTCTTTATAGGTCACCAAACGACTTATTTGCTAAGCTTCTTAACATTCCATTGACTTTATCACACTGAAGGCTGAAATGCAGGCAAAATTAATTTTCTTCAACAGTTTTGTTCATGGGAGAAGAAAATGCTTCCTTCTGTTAGACCGCTTGAGGCTTGCTTCTTGGGTACAGCGAAATGATGTTGGTATAAACTGCCGTTTTAGGCTTCTAACCTCATCCAGCTGGCATCCAGAGGCTAGAAACGTCAAGGTGCCACTCAAAGTGATGAACTTAATAAGCACATAACAGGGTTGATATTGGCTCTAATATTGCCAGTGAATGCAGGCTGTCATGAAAGTTTTTGTGAACTTGCATTCCTTGGCAAAAAAACCCCACTCACACTACAATCCATAAACCAATGTAAATAAGAGCCATTGGCCCTCAGAAATGTTGGTATATTAACCCTATTAAATAGTTGCACTTTTTATAACTGGGTGATGAAATGGAGCTGACAGACTCCCTTATGTTCTGTGTAGAATTTAAAGCATTTTTTCCTTCACTATGCTCCATTTTAGATCTGTACAAAAAGTGTTATACAAGCAACATATTAGTAAAAGAAAACACACTTTTCATAATCTTTAGATTTAAATTAAACCTACATTTTAATTAAACAAACTTCTAATTACATAACAAACCAACTAGATATGATTAAAAATAAAATAAAAGTGCACTTTTACCTTTAGTCCTTAAATTAATCACGATTTCATGTCTGCAATAAAATGAGAGTTTTATAAGCATCTGTGTCACAAAAATATCTAGAAAAATAATTCACATTTGTTGTCAGGTACACTTTTTAGCACTGGGTAATATCAGAGTTATTACAAGATAATACATTATCTTGTGTCAGCTGGGACACAATTACTGCATCCCAGTCTTTTTAGTGTATATATAAGCAAAATTACATATAACTTTTAAAATATCTTTTATTTTGAATATGCAGTTTACTAAACTATAAATGCTTTTAAGGTTATATATATATATATGTCTACAAATATGTCAGTTCATATTATTTAGACCAAAATATTCTTATTTAGTTTTTCCAAGTCTTTCAAAAAATTGCTTATGTTTGTGTAGTTTCCTTCATCTGCCAGTCTTTCAGTATAATAGATGACGTAACACTTATTAAAGCTAGCACCAATGACGTTTATAAAAATGATAGTTACCATGAGTTAGAGATGTAACTACTTCCTGGAGGAATCTGAATTCAGCTTTTACTGAAAACCACCACTGAATGTTCTTAATATTTATTCAGAGCCAGAGGGAGAACTAGAAGTTTGGGGGTTTTTTAAACAACAGGTCAAAATTCTTTCACATACAGAGGACTATAACCTGTTGTGAGAATTTACACGGCATAGACGACTGGCCTCCACAGCACTGCATGTCGCTCTATACAGAAACAGGTTTTTAAACCTGATCCTTACCATACTTATAATTGCATTTAAATATTGTGCTAGTTGGTGCATAGATCACATTCCAGCAACCTGCACCTCTTGCTTACACCTTTGTCTCTTCCTTCTGTTTGATTCTTGCCTCCTTTTCAATAATACTACACATTATGGCACACTAGACACCAACAAAGTTCGTCGGGGCAGAAACTAGACAGTGCAGTTCCATCTATAGGGCACTGTAGCCCCCTGGTGATTTTACATCCATCAGGATAGTTCATCTCCGCTCCTCAGCTGAAAGCTGCGGATCCATTTGCAAATGCACATCCAGACTTACTGCCTTAGAGACTGCCCAGAGGGTATCTAGATGACTGATTTCAAGAAGTGAAGTGGAACACAAAGTTACTTTTATATTCTGAATAAAAATATCATCTCCACGACTTGACAGCTGAACGATATCCAGCCAACCAAAACTATGTGCTCATTCAGTCTTTGCTATTAGATTATCACAGCCACTACACCTTTGAGAAACACTACGCACAATTTTCACTTTCTCTGTTCCTGAATAAACAAACTCCTGATAGCTGAAATCCTTGCTGATCCACTAGCATGAAGAGGTAGGTATGGAAGGGAGAGAAAAGGAAAGCTTCAGACTTGAATAAGAAATGCCTCAGCTACACCATGACACAGTGACCAAAAGTCTTTTTAGTAGAATTTAATTATGTGTTTTCTGAAAGGTATTTTGAGTGTAATCAGCAAACATCCTATTGCCACATAATAGCAAATCTCTTTTTAAAAGACAAAAAGCTGGTAATATGTGTTTAATTATACAATAAGATTTTTAAGCTCTGTCTGGATTTTTTTTTTTAATTACATTTCTGCTTTGGGTTTCATATGCAAATATATGCATATGTTGAGTAGACATGAGACAAATCTGTCACAGTAACTGAGAACCGAGAAAGCTATCTGATTAATACACTTTGAAAGAAAAGAAAGAAAGCATTCAGTAGAGGATAAGTCAAGGAAAAAGCTAGTAATGCATTGAATTGAGAACAAATTAATTTATATTATAAGCATCTATAATTTTCTTTGCAAGCTTTTTCTTACCAAAATCTATACAGAACTTTTGCTATGTAAGTAAATACGAGACAGACACTGCCTGTCATATCCTATGTCACGATATTCCAAAATAGTTGGGTTATACCTGACTAGAGATATGCGTGGTATAAGTAGTGGGAGGACAATGTCCCTAGAAAAGTTTTCAAATTATTTTGTGTATTCATCAGCCAGTAACTCTCAAGATATATAGTCTCCAATAGCCCAGAAGATAAGTAGGTATTATTTCAGCAAACAATATTGTTATGATAATTGATTTAAACTAAATGATAATTTATGTATCACACCAAAGAGGAAGACAAACAAAAATGCCAGGAAGCCTGCACGGATGAACAAGGAGCTCCTGGACAAACTCAAGCACAAAAAGGAAGCCTACAGGGTGGAAGCAAGGACAGATAGCCTGGGAGCAATGCAGAGAAATTGTCCAAGTAGCCAGGGATCAGGTTCGGAAAGCTAAAGCCCTGATAAAATTAAATCTAGCCATGGATGTCAAGGGCAACAAGAAAAGCTTCTATAGGTACATCAGTGATAAAAGGAAGACTAGCAAAAATGTTGGTCCTTTCTGGAAGGAAAGAGGAGACCTGTTTATCCAGGACATGGAGAAAGCTGTGGTACCCAATGACTGAAGGAACTGGTGAATGAAGTTGCTAAGCCACTTTCCGTCATATATGAGAAGCTGTGGCATTCCAGTGAAGTTCCCACTGAATGGAAACGGGGAATCATAACCCCACTTTTAAAAGGGTGAAAAGGAAGACCTGGGGAACTACAGGCCAGTCAGTCTCACGTCTGTATCCGGCAAGATCGTGGAGCAGATCCTCCTAGAAACTAAGGTAAAGCACATGGAAAATAAAGACGTGATTGGTGACAGCCAACATGGTTTCACTAAGGGCAAATCATGCCTGACAAATACGGTGGCTTTCTATGACAGGGTTACTGCATTGGTGGATAAGGGAAGATAAACTGATATCATCTACCTAGACCTGTGCAAAGCAATAGATGCTGTCCTGCATGACATCCTCGTCTCTAAATTGGAAAGAAATGGATTTCATGGATGGATCACTCAGATCCACTTGGCTGGATTGGCAGACTCAAAGAGTTGCAGTCAATATCTTGATGTTGAAGCGGAGACCAGTGGTGAGTGACATTCCTCAGGGGTCATTACTGGGACCTCTGATGTTTAGCAGCTTTATTGGTGACATGGACAGTGGGATTGAGTGCACCCTCAGCAAGTTTGCTGGCAACACCAAGCTATGTTGTGTGGTGGACATGCTGGAGGGAAGGGACACCATCCAGATGCACCTTGGCAGACTTGAGATCTGGGCATGTGTGAACCTCACGAAGTTCAGCTAGGCCAAGTGTAGGGTCTTGCACTTGGGTCAGGGCAATCCCAAGCACAAATACAGGCTGGGCAGAGAATGGATTGAGAGCAGCCCTGAGGAGCAGGACTTGGGGGTGCTGGTGGATGAAAAGCTGGACATGAACCAGCAATGTGCGCTTGCAGGCCAGAAGGCCAACCATATCCTGGGCTGCATCAGAAGAAGTGTGGCCAGAAGGTTGGGGGTGGGGATTCTGTCCCTCTGTTCCATTGTGATGAGACCTCACCTGAAGTCGTGCATCCAGCTCTGGAGCACAGCAAAGACATGGCCCTGTTGGAATGGGTCCAGAGGAGGGCGACAAAAATGATGGGAGGGCTGGAACACCTCTCCTGTGAGGAAAGGCTGAGAGAGTAGGGGGTGTTCAGCCTGGAGAAGAGAAGGCTGCGGGGAGACATTATTGTAGCCTTCCAGTACCTGAAGGGGCCTACAAGAAAGCTGGGGAGGGACTTCTTACAAGGGTATGCAGTGATAGGACAAGAGCTAATGGTTTTAAACTGAAAGAGGGGAGATTTAGATTAGATATAAGGAATGAATAAATTGTTTAGTGTGAGGGTTGTGAGGTCCTAGCACAGGTTGCCCAGAGAAGCTGTGGCTGCCCCCTCTCTGGCAGTGTTCAAGGCCCAGGTTAAATGGGTCTTTGAGCAACCTGGTCTAGTGGAAGATGTCCTTGCCCATGGCATGGGGGATTGGAACTAGATGACTTCTAAGGTCCCTTCCAACCCAAACCATTCTGTGATTCTATGATTTTAGGAGTTTATTGATGATGAGGATGTAGAAGATACTTCTTGATGTTCCAGTATGCACATGATCATTCTCCTCTATAAAAATGAGTCTTTTGGTACCATTAAAGAACTTTACTCATTTCTTACTCCACAATTCTAACCATTTCCAAATAAATCCCTGGCAGTGTACATTATAACATCTTGTAAACAAAGTACTGTCCATCTTAGATTAGGAAAGTGCAAGTATTTAAGTTGCTCATTTGAAGTACCACTATATTTAACACAGCATTAATATTTTACTAGAACAATCATTTCATAATTAATGTGCACTTCTGTAATGCAACAAAAAATAAAGATGCATTTTGTCTTATTATACTGGTTGTATTACTACACAGTAAGGAGAAATTAAATACAAGGTAAGATGTACTTTTATTTTTTGTTTTGGAGTGTATGGTTTTATGTTTGCAACAGAATTGGTACAGTTTCACAATTAAGAAAGAACATCACTTCAGTTATATGTCCATTCTAATTCAGAGATGAATTCAAGATAGATGTTTGGGGAAAAGAAAAACAGCTGCATGTAATAATAGGAAAATGCATTGTAATTGATATAATTCTGTGTCACGCACAGAATTGATTAAAGATGCTGAATCTGTCAAGGGAATAGGTACTTAGGATAAGGCTGAGGAAATGAAGAATTTTTAATGTGTCAATTAGAAGTTAAAGAACTTTAAAAACAACTGTTGGCCTCTGAAAGAAAGAACTGGCAAAACTGATGAGTGATGCCAGCAGAAGTATTGAATAACTATTCTGTGCTGTATTTGCAAAGAAGTGGAATGATAGGATCAAATTTTGGGGCATTTTTTTAATTGATTTGAAAAAGTTGAAAAGAGTGGGAATATTATTAAAACAGAAAATATTGCATCCATTATTCTGTAAAGATCTAAGGAACATTCACATTTCAAAAGAGATAAGTCCAGAGTTTTATAGTCTACAGACAATTTATTTTAAATAAATCCTGGGAAATTCAGAAGTGAGCAGACTATGAGTTAGCTTAATTATATTAATGCAGAGGTAATTCTATACAACATATTTTGAATGGTCAAAGTTTTTTTATTTAACATTGAATTATAATAGCCCAGTTTATTATCAGAATCACATTCATGGAATAGGTGAGGTTGAAAGGGACTTCTGGAGGTCAGCTTGTCCAACCACTCTATGCAAGCAGGGCCACCTAGGGCCAGTTGCCCAGAAACATGTCTGGATGGTTTTTATATATCTGCAAGAATGGAGACTAGAAGGGTGGATTAGTCTTAAACGAATTGAAAACACAGAGTTTCAGAACTCAGAAGTCACTACTGATGAGAAACCAGCATAGAACTGAAGTTCCTCATATCAGTCGCTCAGTAGGGACTGATATCAATACAGTTCAGATTTTCATTAATGATATGGGAGTGAATATAAAATCAGTGTTTATAAACTTATCATAGCTTGGTGAAACATTAAGAAATGATGAATGCAGTTAACTGCACAGTAATATGGCTCATTTGAAAAACTGACCCATTCAAATAAAATTACTTTAATGTGAGGCAAATGTGGAGATGCGGATATAAAAGCAAGGAATGCAAGTCATTACTGATTTTAATGGAAATTGAAAGCAGATAAATTAAAAATGGAGGTGGGAATGGAAAAGCCCTTATTTTTGAAAGAGCATCTGGTTAACTAACAAGACCTAGTAGGAAATAGCTTTCATGATGAATATTTCCAAAATATACTGGTTTTCCTTCCAACCTATTCTAGACTGAAAAATCATTTTTAATTAAAATTATTCCTTCTCTCTATCAAAACTAAGCATTGTTCTTCTGACTTGCTTTATTTCAGTTCATACTTTTAATGACAATGAAATGGAAATGAATATTTTTTTTAATCTTGAAAGCATTAATACCTGTTTTTTCTCAAAAAACAGTATGTTTGAAATAAATCCTTTAGTGTAAATGATGGCAGTACCTTCAGATTGGCATTACCTGATGAAAAAACGTAATCACATCTGTCTCTATTGGTTAGCTGTTGATACAAATTATTAACACAAATTCAACAGGTCCAGATGTCTTGCAACCAATTTAGGCTTGCTTTTTGGAAGATGTGCTTCTGTTTGACACAAATTATCAAATCAAATATAAGGGCGGCTTGGTGATATGTAATGACCTGAGATACACAGACAGTCATGCTATATGATCTAATGGTCCCTTCTGACTTCAGATTCTATAAAAAATCTATTAATCTTTTATACCCAAAGCTAACACAAGTGCAGCCATTAAAGCAAGATTTATTTGCCACAGACCACCACGAGGGAATTATAAAATTTTTGACCTTTCAATTCTGAAGTTCAATTTGTCCACTATTGCATGTCTTTTAACCTCTAGACATGTCTTTGTTAGTCCAAAAGAGAGATCTCAGGAGGCAGAAGCAGGCAAAGACAACAAATACTAATCTTTATACTTACAAATGCTTTCAGTCCCTTCTGGGCTAGCAATAAAACAGGCAACCAGGATCAGTTCAGAGTCCAGCTCCTAGATCAGAGCAAGACAAATCTTTCACACTCAGGTGAGTACCAGGCAGAAGGGGATTACCAGTGAGTAAGATGAGTTTGATGTAAGCTATGCCGTGTCCACTATTTTCCATACAGGTAAATTCTGTTTAAATACACTTGTTTCATGTGCCTTGAAATGCGAAAAAAATGTCAGCATCTTTTTGGTGTAAATGAACCTGAACTACTTTATTAAAAGTTGCTGCCAGCCCAATACATTTATGTCAGTAATCTTAGATTCTAATTGGTTGGGCGTGCTGCCAATAGCTCACACAGATTGAAGAGAGACTGTAGAAAATCCACAAGTCTCTTGCCGGATATTGACGTGATGAGACACGGTATGAAGGCTCAGCGCATTCTTTCTAAAACTCTCTTTTGAGAAGATCTGTATTAAATGTTACATTGTGAGCAGAGGTCACCAACTGAAGTTAATCAGAGTAGCTAACTGAGGGTTTGGGGATTTTTTTTTTCTCTACTCTTGCCTAGTCGCTGTTTTATAACCGATTTTGTGAAACTATGAAAGGATAATATTGCTAAATGGAAGTAGCACAATCTACGTTACATGATATTCACACTACTTGATACAACGAATATTTACTTTAGAGTAGATCTGCATTCACAAAGCAACAAAATAAAGTTTTCCTTGTAATAGAGAAAGCTTCCAGTGCAAAATACATCATTCTTTCTATCAGGTCAAAGGGATGGGATTGCTATTCTACACTGGCTGTAAAAGTGAGGGACATAGTAGGAAGATGGGGTGTATCCTAGTAAGCCCCAAAACATACCTTTCTGCAAGAAGCTCTTAATAGAGCCCACACAGATGCCCACAGTAAGCTGGTACATCAGGTTAACTGAAATAGCTGCCACAATAAAGTCCTGCCACTGCACTACTATCTATCTTAATGGTAAGGAAGGTGGGAGGACACACTCCAGGGTTTCTTGGATTTATGTATCTAACTTCCAGTATTAAGTCTGAAAAAGCTAGACTGTAAAAGTCAGTGTTAGGGAGGGGATTAGTTCTTCCTTTACTTCTCTAAATCACAGTCTCACACTATCAAGCTGCTGTTGCTTCCAGCCAGGCACCACTCCATCTATTCAACAGCTGAGGTGCTTCAGCTCCAGATTGCTATCTGTTAGGCAGCTTTAGGGGGAAAAATCAGCAATAAACTCTCCATCCTGGTGATGAGTTTGCTTCATTTCACATTCCCAAAGAAAACTTTCCAGGTGGATGCAGTGAACTTTGTGAAGTTTTTAAAGTAAAAGCTAAGCAACTTCTCTTCGATCCTTCATGCCTTAAGTGAGGACCACAAGTCTGGACACGTTGATGACACAGAAGAAGTACTAGTTTTGCTATCAGCCGGGTGAGAAAGATCAGCAAGCAAGCAGCTTTTGGTATAAGGCACGTCACCTTCTTCCTTCTTATTTTCAGCTATCAGTGAAGTGAAACACTCTTGAAGGTAAGATCAGGCCAACACATCTTAACTGCATTAAATAACATCTGTTTGATTTATATGCATGTTATTTAATACTTTCTCATAATTTATGATAGAGCCTGTAGTACAGCAAATTGTATGCAACATAAAGAAAAGCACATATATCTATAAAGAATATTGCCCAAACAAAATGTTTCACATATTTTATATTCTGTGGGAACAGCAACTTATTCTTACAGGGACAAGGCAGCAGAGACCTTTTATTTTCATATTCCCTTTGTTCAAGTGAGAAATGTTGAAAAGTAGCTTAGTTGGCTTAGGCTTGTGTTACCAGATTTGATTTAACAAATAAGGACAGAAGAATCAGCAATAACAACAAAACACTCCTAAAGCATGATTGCCAGAAGAATATGACTTTGTTTTGTTATGACTTCTCTGTGAAGTCCTTGTTTACCTTGCTAATCATCTGTTCAAGCTCTGACTTCTCTGTGTGCTACTTGTATTCTTATTTGTTTTTCTAGAAGTTCAGACACCTCTTTCACTCTTTCAGATGCTTTAAACATTACCTCTGTCTACATCTCTCTTTTTATTTCTTCCTGCTCCTTAGAAACTTTCTGAATTTTCTTCTTCCCTTCACTTTCCATTCCCGTACAAGACTTGTTTCTGTCATACTGAACATTACAGCTGGAAGAACTATCCTGTGCAAAGAAACTCTTGCAAGCGACTGTGTGTTTCTTAACACAGATATTGGACTGGCTGTGAAATTGTTTCAGAAAAGGAGTTTATTTTCATTTGTCACACACAAGACATACACAGCTGTATGCCAGGTATATGAAAGGATATGAATGGCTTATGCCACTGACTGTGAAATAGGCCATGTCATTGCCCTGAAGATGATGTTTTTCAAAAAAGTGCTGCCAAAGGCTGCACCCTGCTGATTCGCCTTTGAGGATGGTCGTCCGTGCAGATGCACTGATCGTTTCTGCCCGAACTGCCACCTCTATATCCTCAAATGCATTATATTCTACTGTATTCTTTTTGTTAGCTTGCTTCATTTTATGTTCCCTGAATGAAAGTCTCTGGAACCTTTATTTATAAGCAAACTACCTGATGTAGATCATTGTATACATTCTCTGTCTAAAGGATCTGAATTTATGAAAGCTGAACCTGTACATCAAAGTGTCAAGCCACTGTTTTCATCTGTGAGGAGTATAAGAGGTCCAAAACCATAGACTTATGTGTTTACGTGTATATATAAATATATATACACATCAATTTATACACATATATTTACTTAGCTTTCAAAAATTTAGCATATCACTCTGACGTTGAAGCCTGACCTCATATATATGCAATAGCATCCCTTACCATCAGGAATCAGGAAATATACATCTTTAGGAAGGATTTATCCTTCAAAGTATTTCCGATGTCTTTTTTCATAAAATATAAGGCTCAGTTAAATCAAAAATCTATCATCTTAACTTCTTTTAAATGTATGTATTTTATAAACAAACTAGTACAGAATTTTAAATATAATTAATCACATCCAATTGTGTTCTATGAAGTTAAAACGAATCATGTTTCACCAAAAAAGGTAACTATATCTAACGATATTTAAGAAAATTTTTCAACACCAGTTCTCTTTCTGGATATATTAAAATAGAAATAACACATTTCCACAAAAGAAGAAACTTCATTTTACATGTACACATGTATTTATCAAGTTCTTTTTGTTCTTGATACTACTGGAATTTATACGAATGAGCAAAATATGTGTAAATCATAGACATTTTCCTGTAGCATTCATCTATTAACACTGGGTATTTATAAATGTTATGAAAATGAAGTATTAACACAGATTTTGCCAATGAAGCACACAGTGCTTCTCTGTGAAAAAGCCCTATTCCTACACAAGTCAGAGTTTCCAGCTCTGATGTGTGTGTTACACCACATATTAAGTACTGTGTCCAGCTTTGGGCCCCCCAAGGCAAGAAAGGTATCAATAAAAGGGAATGAGCCAAGGGGATGAAGCTGATCAAGGGCTAAGGCACTCACCCTGTGAGCAGAGGCTTATTTGGCCTAGAGAAGGGATGGCTTCATGAGGGATAAAAGAGAGCCCCCAGTACCTACAGGGTGGCTATTGAGAAGACCGAGTCAGATTGTTCACACTTGTGCATGGTGTCAGGACTATTGGTTTTATTTTTCATTTCGTGAGAGCTATTGTTTCCTTTTTTTATCATATTTATGAAGTGGCAGAGAAAGCTAAAAAAAGTCTTATTCAGAAAAACACAGAAATAAAGAATGATAGAAAAAGGAGATATGTGTATGGGAAGTAGTGGTGGATATGGAAAGAAAGGAGAGGTATGGCTTCCTGGGAGGAGGGAAAATATTCGCTGAAACATCTACATTACTATGAGGTTTCCCTCAAAGTTGAAAGTCTGGGTACTCCTGAGGCTTGCCAGTCTCAAACCGTTTGTATGTTGTCATTAACTGTCAGCATAAGAACAGTTGTTGTTACTTATCTTTCCATACTCTAATTTGTTACTTAATCCTCCATAAACTTATTTTCTGGTTGTGCTATGCATATTTAACCTTTGCTATCTATACTAGGAAAGACATGGACCTATTGGAGCAGGTCCAGAGGAGGCCACAAAAATGATCAGAGCTGGAACACCTCTCCTGTGAGGAAAGGCTGAGAGAGTTGGGGCTGTTCAACCTGGAGAAGAGAAGGCTGCGGGGAGATGTTATTGTAGCCTTCCAGTACATGAAGGGGCCTACAAGAAAGCTGGGGAGGGACTTTTTACAAGGATATGCAGTGAAAGGACAAGGGGTAATGGCTTTAAACTGAAAGAGGGGAGATTTAGATTAGATATAAGGAAGCAATTCTTTAGTGTGAGGGTTATGAGGTCCTAGCACAGGCTGCCCAGAGAAGTTGTGACTGCCCCCTCCCTGGCAGTGTTCAAGGCCAGGTTGAATGGGTCTTTGAGCAACCTGGTCTAGTGGAAGGTGTCCCTGCCCATGGCAGGGGGGATTGGAACTAGATGACTTCTAAGGTCCCTTGCAACCCAAACCGTTCTATGATTCCATGATTCTAAGATTCTATGATGCTATGTTAAGTCTTCTGCTCTTATTTGTGGTACTCAGTATGTGCTGAAAACTGTATCTGTAACCAGTCCACCTGTCTTTGAAGATGTACATTTCTCTGAAGTATTCATACTTTTTGTATAGTTTCTGGCTGGGTTTTATTTTTACTCACTGAAGAAAACTATGAATCATGCTAGAAATTAAAATAAATCTCAATCCCATAGAAAGTAATAAGATGTTAGGCAGCATACAGGAATACTAATCATAGCATTTTCAAACATTCATATTTACTCCTTGATCAGAGTTCCAGCATTCTTCACAGACCAAAATAGAAAAGACAAATAAAGCTAACTTCCTACATGACCATAAGCAGTATATGGGTTTGGAAGTTCCTCAGGACACTTGAAAATGAGGACAACATTAAAGCTAACAGCAGTATAATAATTTACACCTTGTCCCTGTTTATTTCAGGACGGGGTGGACTAGAAGGACCTTTAAAGGTCCCTTCCTAACCAAGCTATTCTGTGATTCTACATGTGGAGGAATATCACTCGCTACCCTTTTCTCTTTAACCTCTGATTTTCTCCTACTACTTTACTTACCTATGCATAAACAAAATGTAGTCTGTTTTATCTTGAAAAGAACAGTCACATATTTCACAGCTTCTTTCTTTTTTAAATTTTCAGAACTAATTTGAGTGAACATGTTGTAGCATTGAATATTTTTTCTCTCTTCCAGATACATCTGGACTATTTCCAGGTTAGTTTACCCCTTGTACTCCACCAGGCTGTTCTTGATCGAGTCTGTAATGACCTCTGGTAACTCAAAACTCAGAATCATACTTCTCACTAAGTCAAGTTCCTTTGGCAATGGTCCCCTTTCTGAAATCTTATTATTTGCTCAGTGATGCTGTTATCTCTTAATGAATTTTTAACACTGCTGCTCATCCTTTTGGGTTGTCTTGTGAACTATATTTTTATTCATCATTCAAAGCTTTGCAGCAGCTGTATTTGTCTCTCACTGGTTTTCTTCTTCCGACATAAATATTAAGTCTCATGCCACATTTATGCAGATGAAACAAAGCAGATATACTCCTAATTGATACACATTTCCTCATTTTTTGCTTTTACAGGTAACACCTTCCATCGTTACCCACTACCCAAACAATATCCCAAGTGTAATCTGAAAATCCAGTTGCTGTCTCAGCACATCCAAGTAGTTTGCACACCTATGATATTTGCCTTCCATTGCCATCCAGACCGTGAAATCTCTCATGTACGCATTCATTTATCAGCTCACATCTCATTCTGTGTCATGTTTTCCACAACCTTGAAAAATACACTTCTCTTCCACTCATGAATATTGAAAGAGCTCAGAGGACTTGTCTGTGTGGTCTATTGCAGACGAACATGACTGAGCTGTGTCGAATACGAGCTGATCAAAAATGTATGTGTAGCAGGAGCCCAGGAGGTCTTCACAGCTTGAGCCTAATGGCTTGTGGCTGATTCAGGGAGTCTCTCACCTCTGTCTACCAAATACCTCATCATCATAAGCAGACTGGCATGGAGATGCTACATTGGACACAGCAGGAATCCAAGGAGGAAAGGTTTGGGAAGACTTTCAACACAAACCAGCACAAGATGGAAAGCAACTTGCGTGTTAAGATAATCACAGAATCATAGAATAGCCCAGGTTGGAAGGGACCTCAAAAGATCATCTGGTCCAAGGTTTCATGGGAAAGGGAGCCTAGATAAGGCTATCTAGCACCCTGTACAATCACGTCTTGAAAACCTTCAGTGAAGGGGACTCTGCCATGCCCCTGGAAAGATTGTTCCAGTAAATCACTGTTCTCACTGTAAAAAAATTTCTTTCTTTTGTTGAGCTAAAACCAGTGCAATGAGTACCTGCTGCCCCTTGTCTTCTCCATGTGACGCCTTGAAGAGAGAGCCTCCTTTGCCTCCTACCTGTGGAAGGATCATTAAACCTGTGCAGCCTGCTCTAGGTGACCCTGCTTGAGCAGGGGAGTTGGACTAGATGATCCACAGAGGTCCCTTCCAACCCCTACCATTCTGTGATTCTGTGATTCTCTTTTTAGTCGCCTTTTGAGTACTTTCTTGAGAATGAAAGCTTAGTGAAGTTAAAGTATATTATCCAAACTCTGGATCAGTGCAACAATTACAGGAAGTGACCTCAGCTTTGACCCACTGATGAATAATTTTGATAAAAGTTTTCACCGGCTGATTGTCAGATTATCAAGAATCAGAAGCCTTAAAAACTTCCTTAAGTGAACATGCACAGCATGCTAAAAGAAAAGGAATTCAAGATCTTGTAAAAGTATTAATATTCTTGCACAAGACCTATACTAATGTGATTGTAAAAAGAATCTGATATGTTGCTTCTGAAAATACTCGTATTATCAGCAGGAAATACTGACACTGATATTAAAAGTTACTTTTCAGCATAGTATAAAAGTTACCTTTCAGCATAGTATTATTCATAAACGGTAGGCATGTCTACATGTGCACTTAGATATAACACTCTTTGCAATGCCAAAAATAAATTAATTGCTGTATAGTACTGAGTTCAACTCTAATTGGCATTTATTAGGAACATGAATAATGCGTATGAGAAAAGAAGATATTGTTAATTTAGAGTTCTGTCTTAATCTTTTCTTGTTAAGTACTTGTTCTAAAAGATACTACTCTGTCACAGTGACAGTCAGCAAATGACAACCAGTCTTGCTCTGCGTCCTTGGAGAAGGCTATGAAGACATTAGTCCTTTTGAATCTGTCATCTTTTATGATTCCTTCTCCTGTGTAATGTGTTGTTCATCACAATTATCTTTCATTCTCTTACTCTTAAATTAGACTTTGCCATGTGATGTTGCACAGAGAGGTAGTGGAGGCCCCATCCCTGGAAACACGGGCTCTGAGCAACCCAGTCTAGTTGAAGATGTCCCTGCTCACTGTGGAGGATTGGGCTAGAAGGCCTCTAAATTTTCCTTCCAACCCAAAGAATTCTATGTTTCTATTTTTTCTTTGAATATGAGCTATAATCACTGTATGAAAATTATGCCTTTGGGAGATTTATTTTTCTCCAACTTGTTCCTTTCTATATTTTGTAACATAGTGAAAATATCCTTTGTTTCTCTCTGAAAAAATGAATATGACCTTAGGAAACATTAAAGCAGAAACAGATTACTAATAGCCAAAGATGAACTGTTATAAAATTGCACAGTGTTGCCATATTTAGGTAAAGGATATTTGTCACTAAAACAAAAAACATTACTATAGTGCAAGCAGCCAAAAATCTTGGACAATTTATCCAAGCCTGCTTTGTTTTTTTATATTTTAAATTTATGTCTATATGTTATCCTGGCTTCAGTTCTGAAGAAACAAAGCATTACTGAAGCTTAATATAGAAGGTTAACTCAGAGCAAGTTTATGATGCTCATGCAATTAGTGCATCTCTACTTTTAATAATCATATGAAGTCGTGTATTAAGTAACTTACTATTTTAGTTAAATGGCATTTATTATTATAGTTTCAAGACATTGCAGAACAATGGTAAGTTTATTTCTAATATCCCAGATTTAATATCATATAATCAATGGATTCTATTGTTTTCACTTTGAGTTTCATTGTATTGCTTTTGCTTTCTTTCAGCTTTATCATATTAATATAATTTAGCATAATCTTTCTTGTTTATAGAAAACTGATGTGTGTCAGTGCCACAGAAGGTGAAGCACATGTGTTCTAGAATTCAAAATGGTGAGAAACCTAATATGTATAGATGAACTTGATTGTGAATATTTAAGAGAGCAATTGAACTTTAGTTTTGATCTGTAGCCTAAGAGGATACATCTCCTCCACATAATGAAGGTGCTTGGGTTGGCAGAGTGATGCTATGTCAGATCTTACATCAACGTGGTACTAGCACAGCATACCTTCTTGCTTGCCTTGGCTACAGTGCTTCTCAGTCCATAACAAAAACAGCTGATTTGTATGTCCCATTCCACATTTAGTTGTCACATCAGCACCAGTCCTTGTGTACATGTTTCTACTTAAATATTCAGGACAGTTGAGTTTAGACAAATCTATACCCACAGAGAGGCTTGCTTTGTCCTGAAGTACCATAGCCCCATGAACCTCATCAGGTTTTAAATATTCAAAGCCACTACAATATTCAGCAAAGGAAAAGCAAAGTCAAAGTAGGTCTTCAGATGTGCTGAGCTAGTCCTGTAAAACTGTTCTGATAGGCCAGATTAGGGCCCAATTTCAACTATACTCTTGTGAAGAGCTGGGGAAAAATAGTGCTTTGTTTGCTGTTATTTCAAGAAGTGACATCGATAGTATACCAGCTTCTTTCCTCTCGAATTCCCCAGGCATTGGGGCTGACTATCACATGAGGCAAATAAACAACATCTCTAAAGTGTATAATGGATGATTCGAAGATCCGGTAAGAAAAACCTAACAGTACAATGTATACTGTTAAGCAGGTATTCTTTATTGCGGCGCTGGGCACACGGGGGATTTCTCCTCCAAACGTGCGCGCCAGACACCCTGTTGCTTCAGGTTAAATACAATCACACAGGTAATTATTCATTATATTTCTAGGAACTAATTAGCATATGTAAATATCTTTCACGCATGTCTGTTAGTATCTTTGGGTGGTCTTCGGGGGTCCCAAGATGAAGGCCCATCCTCTTCATCCCGCTGTTCACTGATTGACATTTGTTTCTGTGCAAACTCAGTTCTAGCATCACGTATATCATGTCCTTCAGGTTGTTTTGCTCCGGTCTTGTTGCTCTCTTGGTGCCTCCTTATCTCTGTAGCTTAGCGCATTTGTCCTCCCAAGGCTGAGCTGTCTGGAGTAGAGTTATTTAGGAGTCTCTTTTATCCCACAATTATCCCAATTATTTGCTGAGAATCAAGACCACTTTTGTTTCACTTAATTATTTTGTCTAACGACTAAGTGACAGCTTGTGCCCATGTCCTTCCACTACATTCCTTAATGAGAAAACAGGGATTAGTGTAACAGTTATGTTGTTAGATCACTATGCATGCAGAAATACAAGTTACAGTACTAAAGACTACTAAAAACTAGAAAATATTAAGGCTTTTTGTTATAGTTTCACATTTCTTACAATCCCCTCTATCAGGAATACATTACTGTTGCAGTCCCAAATCCTCTGGAAGCTACATTGACCTTTCAAGCAGAATATAGAATCATAGAATCATAGAAAGGTTTGGGTTGGAAGGGACCCCTAGAGGTCATCTAGTCCAACCCCCCTGCAGCAAGCAGGGACACCACTAACTAGATCAGGTTGCTCAGAGCCCTGTCCAACCTGGTCTTAAATGTTTCCAGGGATGGGGCCTCCACTACCTCTCTGGGCAACCCGTTCCAGTGTTTCACCACCATCATTGTAAAGAATTTCTTCCTTATATGCAGCCTAAACCTACCATATTTTAGTTTAAAACCATTACCCCTCGTCCTGTCACTGCTGTCTCTATTAAAAAGATTGTCCCCATCTTTCCTATAGGCTCCCTTTAAGTACTGAAATGTTGCAATCAGGTCTCCTCGCAGCCCATCAAAATTAGCTCTCCACTACTCACAACAAATCACAGATACAGCTTCCCTCATAAGCTACCTTTATTCATCTCATTGTTTTGGTGCTCATTTGTATATTAATCTTTTGTCAATTTCCAAATTAATAACATAATTTTAGTGTAAAACAATCCTGGGTCGCTTTTCTTTCTCTTTTTTTTTTTTTTTTTTGTTGAAAAAATCCAGCAAATCAGCAATCCAAAACAAAACAAAACCCAAAACACACAGACCCCTTCCCTCTCTCTCTCCCCCCCAAAACCCCCCCCCCCAAAATCTCCAAAGGTTTTAGAAAAATTTCATTCATTTTTAAAAGTGCTCTAAATTTTGAAGTGTATTTATTTGTACTGGTTTTTTTCCTAAAGAATATGTTAGAAAGAGAAATAGAAACTTTCTAGAAATTACACTTTCAGGAGAAATCCTGAATACATGCTTGGAAATTGGGTTTTAAAAATATTTGAAGGCTATTGAGAAAAGATTGTTTAAATATAAATACATAATATCATTTAAAATCTATTCTGACTCTTCTTTGTTCAAGTCCTGAAGACCAATACCTGCAACAAATATGCTGACATTATAAATCAGTCCTCTGACCTTTTAAGTTGAGTGTATCAGTTTTGCAGAGACTTTAATTTCACTGCTTTCTAAGAAAATATTAGTTCAGAAGGACATGTTTTTACGATGTGTATAGTATATACCTGTAAGATATCAATACAGTTTTCTTCTATACATATTTTATATTTAATCACTCAATAGCAACTGATAGTTGAAGAGTTGGGACCTGTCATTTTATAACTGTCGGATGGTTTCATATAGTTTTTTGTCTTGTTTTTGTTGTCTTCTTTGTAAAATTTAAATTTTGCGGTCTTTTCAAGCACAAACTTTCCCTCCTCCCTGACATTCTAGTCATTCCTTCCTTGCCAAAGAGCCAGCTTTTTTTAGAGGCATCTTGAATTTCATGTTTCTGCTTTGACCAGGCGCCAAATCTAGATCACAGCGTGGCTTGGGGGTTGGAGAGGGGGATCAGCTGTTGAACCACATCTGTATGACTGGCAAGTAAAATCACTCAC
The DNA here is from genome assembly GCF_030867145.1 of Opisthocomus hoazin. Classification (NCBI taxonomy): domain Eukaryota; kingdom Metazoa; phylum Chordata; class Aves; order Opisthocomiformes; family Opisthocomidae; genus Opisthocomus; species Opisthocomus hoazin. The sequence goes on from NC_134418.1 coordinate 80,448,579, forward strand.
CCAGAAGACAACCCATCTTCCGCAGAGGGTGGGTCAAAGCTTTTGTTAGAAAACATGGGCCACTTTATTCAGTTACTTAAATAGTCCTCTTCCCTCCCACACATACCCTGAAAGATAATTTCCAGAGCTCTAGTTATTTAAAATCTGTTAAAAAAGCACTAGACAAAACAACTTCTGCCATATTTAAAGCAATTACACAACCTGAAAGGCTACTGTAATTAGTCCAGGCTTTGCATAATTTAATTTTCAGAAATGTGTTGATATATACATACGCTTGCAAGAATTCATATTAATTCATACATTTTTTATTGGATCTTTTCTTACAGAGGATAAAAACCCATCACAAATACAGGCAACTACCTTCAGCACACTAGGCACAAGTGCCCGCCTCTCTTCCCAGCTAAGGAAAGAGAACAACAAACTTGCCAAAACTAGGAAAAAGTTTGTAGATGAGCTTGGAATCAAACTGTGTGGTTTTAGTTCTTGTAGCTGAACTGTGTTACAGCGTTTCCACAAAATCCAGCACTTAGCAGGGCTACATCACAAGCCAGACATGCCTTACACTGCAATTCAATCTGATGACCCCTGTAACTGTGCGAGCGACGGCAAAGGGGCAGAGGGAAGTCAGCCACCTCCCTCCCCCCATCTCATTAGTCACACTAGATACCTGTAGCTGACGAAACATTCCCAAGGGCTGAGAATAGCTCTGTTTCCTTTATAGCCATAGTAATTTCCACTCTTCCTAGAAAGAGAATATCAATACAGGGATCTATGAATACACTGCTCCCACAAACGTCCCTGCACCGGGTGTTTCAGGGGAAGTACAAAATAGCTCTTACCCAACTCTGGATAACCAACCGGCTGACTACAGCCTCACGGCTAAAACACGGGAATGAAGATTTTGACAGGCTGCTCAGACTTCTTGTGAAGACTTTAAAACATGGGGAGAAAAATAAAAATGCTTTGTCATAGAGAACTACTACTAGTGATTGTTTCGTACTTAATTTCCAACACTGATTGAGTACTATTTTAATAGTTATGAAAAAAGTAAATACTAAAGGCTTAAAAAACCCCGTAACATTGCTACCACCATCTTCCACTACTAAGACCAGTCAGATAAGCAGGTTTCTGCCTCTTTAGGTGTAAAAATCTACTGCAAAGATGGACTAAAAGGTTAATTTCTCCCAAATCTTAGTCTCTCACTTTTACATGGGATTTAACACCAACGAAAGGAAGTGAGAGTAAAACTGCTTTCAATTTTTTTTTTCTAAGTAAGCAGGTTTCGCAAGAAGTTTAGAGAAATGTTATTAACATGAGAACAAGGGGACCCCTGAGAGAGTAGTTGTTAGTAAATTGCAGTCCACATGGAAAAACAAATCTTTGAGAACCATTCCACTCTTCTATTAGTTAAGGGCTAGTAGTTCTGATAGCAACATACAGAAAAATTTTGGCAACTTAGTGCTGCAAACTCCTTTGAAGTACTCAATGGACAAGAAGTGTGCAGCTGTCATCACATAACTTCATTTACTTAACTTTTTTGCACTGGGGCTATCTGAGAGTACTTACATATCAGAAATGCTATATTTGCTTCAATCCAAGATAACTGGTCATTTCAGAAGTGATACATCCTTTTAATGTGGCCAGAAAGACCAAAAAAATCATGAACATCTTTTTTCACCCTCTTCTGTCACTGCAGTTTTGGATGGTTGATTTCTGGCCTTACAAAGGCAGAAATATTGTTTTTACCATGTCTGAAACTATAAACCCAGTTGTCCCTTGGAAGAGATGATAGATACCCAAAAAACTGCACAAGCCCTTGCAGTTGTCCATGCTAGCAAGAAATTAACCCACAGCCAGGAGAAAACAGTATAGCTAGCAACAAGCTAAAGCTGTCAACAATTTTCCTGTTCATCAGTAGGGTCGTTTCAGAATCATGCAACATCTTTTAGTAACAGCCTTGAAAAATATCAACTATGCTGCACAAAAATGCATGGGAGAGAGTGGCCTAGTTAGCCCAGGTTTCTCTGATTTTACTGCCTTCTTGATGACGGAATATAAAACCCAACATTTAAGTATATTATGACCGCAGCTATAAAACAACCAGTATAATCTTGAAGGCTTGCTCTCTGATAAACCTGAAAACATCAAAGGCATGGAGCTGGCATGAAGACTTGAGCCATTCCCTTCTTTAAGATGCTTCAGATTTGTGTTTATAGTTTGGGTTTATTAATAAACAAGTTTTGTTTTTTCTCAAATATATACACTTGTGATCGCAAAAATCTGTCAAAATGAAAGTTTCATTAAAAACTGAAGCAGGGGGGCAGCTAATGGGAGGACCATAGAGAAGGATTTCCTGGCTGCTTGTCAGATATCTTTACTAATTTCCTTTAATTTGAAAACCATTTTGGTGCAGCATTTCAAACAATTAGATCAATATTCACATTTATTAAAACAGCTAACTAGTAAGAGATATGTATTGTTTGTATACTTTTTGTGGGAGGTCAGTAGGTTAACCACACAAGTAAAAATTCTAAATTATCTAGAGACTACTGAACTACATAAATAAACAATGTACTCTGCAAAGTGTATTTAAAGTCCATGCAATTTATTCTTTTTCATTCAGTGGTGTTGCTGAAAGAGCAATGGGGATTTTTGTAGCAGTTTTCTGTGCTTTCTGTTTGAGAAAGTCTGCAGCCTCCATCATTTGTATTTGAAGTTAATTAGGATGAAGTCAGAGTGCTCACATTTTTTCAACAGCTTCTGAGCATGTTTAGCTCAGGGGCAGGAAGAAGAAAAACAAATATTCCTTACAAATCTTTTGTCTTGAAAGCATTTCCCTAAAAGTACAACCTTGTGTGTGTTCAGATGGAAAAGGCATACTCAAGTCTACTGACAGACATGTCTGCAGACACCCGGTGGTTAAAGAATGCAGTCCTTGACAGAAGTTGCTCTGATCAAACCATCACTTAGAAGGTCTACCTGAGAATTTAGATTAAACTTCTGTAGAAGCTTACAATTTGGGCTTAAAGGTTAGAGATTTACCAAGTAATACAGATGTTAACTGTCTGATGAGAAACTAAGTTTAAAAATGGTATAATAACATCACTAATTTCCAGGGACTTTTTGTCCATTAAGTAAAATGTATTCTCAAATTACAGTATAACATAGACTTTATTTTCTTATTGGTAGCAGCAGTGATGCTTAAAATATGCTAGTGCTGACAGTAACTGTAGTTTCAGTTTGCCCTAAGAATTATCTAAGCTAAACTCAGGTCATCTGTGTCCAGGACTGTGATACTAATGCACAGCTTCAAACTGAGTTCATTTGCTGTACATGAAGCCCACAGTTAAGCAAGTGCTCGTTCAACAAATGCCTTGCTAGTTTTGCTCTTCAAAAACCTCATGCATGGAAACATAAAATTTACAGGCCAGAGAACAGAAGCCCGTGGCCAGCTGATGCAAGGAGCATGAACCTCGGCGTTAACAGAGTCTAAAATTCAAATATCCAGCCCAAAGTACCAAGGATTCTCTGCACAGAGAAACATAAGGAAATCTTTACATTTAGTTTCTCTCCAGTTAATTCCTTTACTGCTATACATATTCAACAAGCCTCAGTGGAGGGGAAGACATTATCACTACAAGGAAACTTTGAAAAACATTGCTCTAGGAAATTAGTTTTTTTACTGTAAGTGCTTTAATTCTGAAAATTCCCTCCTCCACCTTTTTTTTTTTATCTTGTGGTATGATACAGAAAATCACAGCTTTATCTTTTCTCTGTCATTTCTAATGACTCCTGTGTCACAAGAGTCATCATTAAACTCACAGTAACTTTCATTTTTTATTTTAATATGTATGATGATTGTTATTTTAGAGGCTGTGTTTTGGTTAGACTGATCTTCATTTGAATGGTTACTTCACCTATCTCAGAAATTGTTACATTACCAGAAAGACAAAAAGTGAAATTTTATTTTTAAAATAGGTCTGAGTGGTGGCAATGGGGTTTCCCTCATGTACACTTTCTTTCTCATCTTATGCATCAAAGACAGAACAACAATATTTCGCAAAAAAATTATATTCTGAGGAACACGGAATCAGTTCTGGCATATAACAATATAACCTACCATTAAAAAAGATCTACCCCCCTTATAAATTTCTTTTACCTGTATGAATTTATTATAGAGCATTTTAATATCCTGCATTTGATACATTTTCAGCAACCTGATACCTGTTGTGACTGATAAATACACAGTTTTGAAGATACAGTGTTTATGAAAGTAAAAACAAGGTAATCTATTGGATTGTTTTGTGACAATACAAGCCAGCAGAGAGGGCAACCTCTGGTTCTTCTGACAATGTGAGTGCAATGAGATTAAATACCATATATTTTACACACGCACTAAAAACTGAACTGTAGTAGAATGAGCACTATTAATCTGAGCATACCCACTGATATGTCTAAAGTGGTCACTTTTCAAAACAAATGACTCTGAAGAATTCATAAATTTTCACTTGCCTAGTTTAAACTTCTGTTGCATTTATTACTTAAACAAGGGACTCTTGTTAATTACTGTGATATATGTAGATTGGCACCAGCCACATATGCATGTTCCCCAGCTTCTCATAGACATTTATTTTTATATGGCTACTAATTGCACAGCTGTCACTCTCTTTTATCGTCTGAGCCACATTGTTTATGTTATTTATATCAAGTAAGCATCTTGTCTTGTTCAAAGGGAAGCAATGAAATGTGCTAACATATCACATCTTCAAAGCTCTGTGTTTGCATATGGAAATTATTCAGAGTAGGATCATCACCTGGAAAGGTGATGGAACAGCTCATTCTGTATGTTATCTCTAAGCAAGCAGAGGAAAAGAAGGTCATCAGGAGTAGTCAGCATGGATTCACCAAGACTTTTGACACTGTCTCCCATAACATCCTCACATGGAAGCTCAGGAAGTGCAGGCTAGCGGAGTGGACAGTGAGGTGGATTGAGAACTGACTGAACGGCAGAACTCAGAGGCTTGTCATCAGTGGCACTGAGTCTGGTTGCATGCCTGTAGCTAGTGGAGTTCCCCAGGGGTCAGTACTCAGCCCAGTCTTGTTCAACTTCTTCATCAATGACCTGGATGAAAAGACAGAGTGTACCCCTCAGCAAGTTTGCTGATGACAAAACTGGGAGGGGTAGTGGATACACCGGCAGGCTGTGCTGCCATTCAGCGAGACCTGGACAGGCTGCAGAGATGGGCAGAGAGGAACCTGATGAGGTTCAACAAGGGCAAGTGCAGGGTCCTGCACCTTGGGGGGAATAACCCAATACACTGGTACAGGCTCAGGGCTGACCTGCTGGAGAGCAACTCTGTGGAGAGGGACCTGGGTGTCCTAGGGGATGACATGTCAACCATGCGCCAGCAATGTGCCCTGACTGCCAAGAAGGCCAATGGGATCCTGGGGTGCATTAAGAGGAGGGTGGCCAGCAGGTCGAGAGAGGTTCTCCTTCCTCTCTACTCTGCCCTGGTGAGTACTGTGTCCAGTTCTGGGCTCCCCAGTTCAAGAAAGATGAGGAGCTACTGGAGAGAGGCCAACGGAGGGCTACAAGGATGATGAGGGGACTGGAGCATCTATCCTACGAGGAAAGGCTGAGGAGTGAGCTGAGCTTGTTTAGCCTGAAAAAGAGAAGGCTGAAAGGGAACCTTATAAATGCTTATAAATATCTCCAGGGTGGGTGTCAGGAGGATGGGGCCAGACTCTTTTCAGTGGTGCCCAGCGACAGGACAAGGGGCAACGAGCACAAAGTGAAGCAGAGGAAGTTCCATCTGAACAGGCCTGATAACCTTCTTTGGAGATATTCAAACCTCACCTGGACAAGGTCCTGTGCAGCCTGCTGTAGGTGACCCTGCTTCGGCAGGGGGGTTGGACTAGATGATCCCCAGAGGTCCCTTCCAACCCCTACCGTTCTATGAAGCCGCTGCAGGGGAGGGTTACAGAGAAAGACCATTATAGGTTGGTCATGCATTCAGGGCTGTGACAGGAGTTGATACCCTCAGAGCTACCTTTATGGTCAAATAAATCTGATGGTAATGGAGAAAATGAAGAGCAAGGAACGTATGTGGAGGAGGCAAGAGACCAAGTCAGAATAACTGTTTTTACAGGTTGCTGAGACAAGAGCGAGTTGCACATTGGTAATAAATAGTTTATAAATCTGTGAAGGACTGTGGTCATTACAGCCAATTCCAGTAGTGTACTAAGGCACCTAATCAATACTTCAGTAAAACTGAAGCACATCAGCCTGAAATTATGATCTTAAACAAACATGCATGTCACAAGTATACATATACATCTCTTCCCCTTTTGCTTCCTAAACAGCCTGCTCTCACACTACATCTCTGCATCTTTTACGCTGTGTTTCATGTACTTGGAGTCCTGCTTCTTTGCAGGTTTAAAACTCCCTCACCTTGAGCAGGTCTCTGCCTTTCTCCTACAAAAGCCCTATTTGGATCATGGAAGGAGGCATGGTTCTGCTAAAGTTCTCAGGTGCATTTAACAAGTGTTTTTAAAACATTTTACAGCTGTAAAAGTAGCCTGACTGCAACCCCAGTAGTAGCTGATTAAAATTGAAACCAGGAAGATAATGTATACCTTTTATTGCTTAGGAGTGAAAGCCCTTTCCATGAGAAAACTGGAATCAGTGTTTCTCTTCATCAGAATGTTTCCTGGAAGCTTGTCCTTACTAGCATGACAGGAATATTTCAATTCAGTTCTGCTCTTGAATCTTGGAAAATGGACAGCTTTATCTGATCAAAATTACTTAAATCAGTTTTAAAACCATGAAGAGTATAAAATTAGGCTTTACTTTGAAAAATTGAAATCAACAACAACAAAAATACAAGTTACTTCATATATTGCATTTGACAACTCAGTTTTGCAACAGGATTGTTTTTTTCCTTCTAAGGTGTTTGCATGAGGTACTGAAAAATTAAATTCAATCATTGTTATTTGTTGGCTTTGTTATGAAACCAAATTTGTCCCATAATTTTACTTAACAATGTGTATTCTACTAATATTCCACTCTAGAATTGCCTGTGTAATCTGAACACACCAACTGATACCTAAAACCCTATATTATCATCATGATAGTATTACTTAACTTATAAAAATGCTGGAAAAACGTATAATAGTTTCTACTTCAATAATATAAGAGTGACTCATTAACATAATTTGATTTCCTTTGACATAGATTTTAGTCTGTTAAACCTCTTGTTAGAAAATTTTTAAAACGCTACAGTTGCAGTTATCACTTCAGTTAGTATAGTGACAAAGAAGCAACAGTTTAGTCTGCCTTATTTGGAACTAGTCAAATGTTAAATTTTGCCCATTATCATCACTTGTCCTTTATTAGGAGTCTTCTGTTCTTTAAATAGATCTAACTAAATGCCTAAAAATTTTTTGCCATCTTGTTTTTGAGATTCCTGTTCTGCACAGATTTAGAGAATGTATTGTCCCCTCCACGCTTTTTATGTCAATTTTTATATACTCCCATTTGACCCTAGCAGCCACGTCTGTTTCACTGAAATTCTCTGTTAGATGCTTCCAAAACTTCACCTCATATATACTCCTTGTATTGAAAAACTTGTTACAGGAAATTTTCCTTGAAATTAAAAAAAAAAAAATAGATCTCTTTATGTCTAGTTATGATTTTTCAGTTTTCTCAGCACATGTAATGATTCAGGAAATAATTTGTTCAAGATAGGCAGTAAGTGAATTGATTTAAAATCGTTCACTTACTGGTTCTTGGCCAGGAAAAAGTATCTGAAACAGTAAGAGCATACCTAAATTCTTGTAATACTCAGACTAAATAGTGTACTGCTTCTATATCTGTGCTGAGGTAAGCTAGAATATTAATTGCCTCTGACTGTATTAAAAAAAAGATATAAAGCTAATGTCATTTGGAAACCGAACAACAATTTAAAGGACCATTTCAAAGATTACCTGCATGAGTAAAGAAGTTGCAGTGACCTTTGCATATGCATTTTGATGCATCAAAACAATTAATTGCTGTATTTCCATTCCCATTAGTCTCCAGATACCCTTCAAATAAGATAATGATGAGACTGAATAAACACCCTGGAGCTGCATATCATCTTAAAATTCCTGAATCAATTCAATTACACAATGAAGTGACAAATGTGTTTCAATTCCCAGCTACTTTTTATGAGCATTTTGTTAAACATCTTCAGTAACATTTAATAAAACAGCAATTTGTTCTTTGCAGTGGTTGAGGACTAATATCAGTTAGGTACATCTCAAAAATCAGATACAAAGAATGAAGTAATTTTATGCTTGGTATTATCTTTAATAGGAGTTGGAGCTATTCAAAAGAGCCTGGCAAATGCCAGGTACAACACGATAAACAGGATACAGAGCATACAAGAGATCATCTTGTTGGCTGTGCACACCACCAGAACTGAAACTGTAAATGTTTTCAATATATATTTTCCTTTCTGTTTTCATTACTTTTTCAAGTCTGTATGACAAAACTAGTACATCAAAGTTAATTCTTGACCTATTTCATAACAGAGATATTGGGAAAATCACTTTGAACCCAAATCCCTGACTTCAAAATGCTTGAAACAAATTTCCTGACAATGCACACAGAAGGATGTATTGGAGTACTCAACGACTGAAAACTACTTCAGCAGGCCCAGCAGCTGTGTCCTCTGCAGACTGCCAAACCCCTTTAAGAGCCTACCGGCTTCTCAGTAAAAACCCCAGCAGAAGCGCAACTAATTTTAAAATTTGAAACTTAAGTCTGAAGTGTTTGCCCAGATTTCACGGGTCTTTTCTTGTCCTTTTGTCATTTGGTCATGAATTTTTACACTTTCAGAGCCCCCAAAGAATACTGCGTTGACTGAAGGTAAACTAGGATAGCTCAGTGAAATATTTTTGATGTACACACTCCATACTGAAGAAGTACGCATATTGATTTTCTGTATCACACTTCCAGACACAACATTCACTCCTTTTCCTGCACATTGTTACTCATGTGCTGACTCAAGGCAAAATGTAATCAGGAAGACCTTGTGCAGGGAAAGGAATCTGTCATTTAAAGTATTAAAATCACATTATTTAAAGTCAAGTTCTGCTCTGGATCTCAGTGCCTGACTGCCTTAAAGGAAGGCTAGCCCTTATACCAGTGGACACTGCAGCCGGAAGGGTATGTTTTTACACTGCAAAAAATACCAGCTAGTCCACATTCCTTAACACAGGTCTTGATAAGGGGACAGGATTTGCTAAGAGTGAGAGAAAGTGATAATTTCTGCTGTCTTGTTGGTTTTGTTTTGGTTTATCTGGATAGAAATGTTTCTTGCTGCTTCTAACTACTTAGCAAGAAACCTAAAAATAAACTGGCATAATTTGTATCATTTATCTCAACCTCAGCAATACCTCTAGAACCAGAATGAAGCAAATCACAAGAAATATATCTCACTAGCTGTTTTATATAGGGGTTCAGTTAGTCTCAGACAAAGTGCTTGGTATTTCTAACTCATATTTTTCCTCTTCCACTTCTGTTACTTTGTTATTTTCTTCCAAGATTTAGCCATTAAAAAGACTCATAAGTCACCAAGAAGTAACTGTCGAAACACACTCTCAGCTCCCAACTCCCTTCCAACTACACACACAAAAAATATGGAAGAAAGGTTCTATCGGTGTCAGGGTGCCACTTTATTAAAATGTTATTGTTCAGTTTTTAACCTGAGAGTGTGAAAAAGAAAATTCCTGCTAATATGCTGTTGAGTAGAGTGTGGCAGATTTCCCAAGATATTTAATAATAACCACATGAAATCTAGGGGAAGAATTCAGACACAGATCTTTGATTTACAGGTTTATTACCCTGCAAGTACATTAGAGGTAATAAAGCTCTCTTTTTCTTTTTTTTTTAAGGCTTAAAATATGATTTTTCTCAATTTAAAGTTACAAGAAAACTAAACTTTTGAAAATACAGTAATTCACAGTTCAACTAGCCAAATTAGCTCTTACTGTACAGGAAAATCTGATCCTTTCTTTCCTGGAAAGATGGGAATGTCTACCACAGGACATTACTTTTTCATTTTGTTTCACTCAAACATTGCTCTGATACAGCTGATTAAGAAAATAGCAGTGCATGGGAATACTCAAAGTGATTCCTTTCTGCAGTTATCTCTCTAGTATGCAGTAAGTCACCTACACCTAGGTCATCCTTCTTCACTGAGAACAACTTGAAAAGACACACAAATGTAATTCTGGAGAAAATGGAAACAACTCAGCTCTAATACCCATTGCGCTGGAAACCTGCCATTGCTACTTTCAGAAACTATTGTAAGTGTGCTGTGTTTTTTTTCTAACTGTTGTCAGGTCTGATCTCAGAGACGCTTCTTGAAAAAAACATTTTCCACACTCAGAGTTTAATGTATGGCAAATAATTTATTTTTTAAATAAAGCCTTGGAAAAGAATATCCTGAACAAGAGCTAAGCAGAAGTATTGCTACATTTGCAGTTTTTTCTGCAAAATTTTGCCGATTATTCAGGTAGTATTAAGTCTTGCAATAGAAATCTGCAATGGGATCACTCCTGATCCAAACACAGGCAAAGGGCTCAAAACCGAGTATTCATTTAAGAAGTGCATCAAACACCATGTACTCACATCAACCTCATATTCCCCCTGTAAAAATATCTGGGCTTTCTACTTGTGTTCTTAATTTCCTTAATGGCTATCTGTACTCATTAGTTCTCATGTCAGCAATATTCTTCAGGTCCCTTCCTAGCTCTTTTTTCCTCATTGTGTTTACTGACAGCAATTTGTTTTGTTGTCACCTCAGTTTTCATGTCACTAAGCTAAATGTTAGACAGTTTCTCAATCCCTCCTCCCACTTCAGTCAGTCTTTTTCTGCATGTGATTCAGACCAAATTAATTTTTGCTGAGTGCAGAGAACAAGAATTATATGCATGTAGGAGATGTTACACATGTATTTTAAATCATTAATTTAGATACCCATGACTGTAAGTATCAGTATAGAAATTAGATTTTCATTATATTTTGTATTGCTTTTGTCATGTGCAATACAATGCAGAACTTCAGAAAATTGCACCTTTTCTTTAGTGGAACTGAATACCATGCACTATAGACCGTACACAGAACAAAATATACTCACTGACTGGGATAAATGCTGAAAGCAAGTCCAAAGGGAAACCAAGATAGAAAAGTGAAACTGCTTGAAACAGAACAAAGAACTGATTTTTTTTGTTTGTTTGTTTGTGTTACCATTCAAGTATATACTTCTACACAATTCAGACTCTTTTATTATGGCATACTGTAATTCTCAAGATTCAGCTAACACAAGATATGTGTTGTTGTGGGTATCTGATGAGCAACAACTGGGAGAAATTCTTTAGTTCTGTTTTTCATCACTTCTGAAGTAAAAGAACCACAAATTACGCAATTAATGAAGTTCTACCAAATAGTATTAATAGAGTTCCTAAGTGTAACTTACAGTCTAGTCCTCTAAAATTGGACTTCGCAGGTGTGATACTAGGCTCTCTCCTTTCCTACAAACTCTAGGAACTGGTTACTGGTTTTAGCACACTTCTTGTAGTCTCCTCTTACACAGTGACTGATTTGCACGACATGAGGTTCTGACCTTCAGAAATCATACAGAATCAGTGACATTGTGCTTTGGCGGTATCTAAGAAGGGTGGGTACAGGTGAAGAAGGTAGAATCATCCAAAGTGTTTGGTTTTGCATCAGGACATGCTCTTGCCACTGAGTCATAGCAAAAAAGTTATTTTTATTGTAACTTCATGTAGGTCTTGTGTTACTCCAACACCTGGGACTGATGGAACCTCAGCCACCCTTTAACAAGGACAATTTTAGTCTGTAAACTGCTTCTAGATTACTCTAGAAACATGATATTAAGCTAATATTAAGGGTTCACTGTTCCACCAAGCAGCATATGGTTGGATTCAATATCTGTGTGGATTAGATATGACATCTAGAAGCTAGCTATTTTTTACATTGATTTGAACAGATGCAGTTCTGCAGAAGATGAATGAATTTTTTTGTTCGAAGACTTCAGCAAACTATTTGGACTCAAACATTTGCAATACATCAGTTGTTGTAGGAACAAGAAAGAAAAAGGAAGACCTGTTTCCTCAGAAAGGAAATAATTTCAGCCGAGGTGAAGTAGGTTTGCCTGATCCTCTAAGAGTGTGTTTACATTACTTGATTCTCATAAAGTATACTCTAAATCAGTTTTAATTTTCTCAAAGAGTAATGTTTTAAAATACACAACTAATTGGGATTAGCTACATCACTTTCCAAACTACACTTAACATGCAATCACTCAGATGTAAAAAATAGATTCATCCTAATAATTTTTTTTTATGTATAAGAATTAATTATTACTCTTTTTGGGTTACATTCAGCACAGAAAAAGTATTGTTGGATAAGTACTTCAATACAAATCGAGAAGCTGAAGCTACAGTACAGAAATCTATATCAAGTAGTGGAAGGTCTATCTTGAGGTTCCAGCAGTTTCAATGTGTGAGTACAAAACTTTCACACATTCTCTTCCTAGATCACTTTATAGTTAACATATACATTCTTACAAAATCCAAACAAATTGTAAGCTCTTTCCTTAAAACTTAGTTTTATCACATTTTTAGGGAACTTGAAAAAAATCAGTGGAGAACAATTTCACACTTTTTTCCCCAAATAAACTATTGATTAATCCAATTAAATAACTGATGAATGTAGGAATTCAGTAAAAAATATTTCTTCTCATACCAGGAACTGTATCCTTTTAATGGGAATTCTTGGAATGCAGATCCTTCCATTTTCTGTTACCGTAAAAATAACATAGCTATACCATTACTTTTCCTTTTATTTCATAGACAAACAGAGGAACAAAAGCAAAACTTTTCTAATTTTTCAGAAATCATTTGTTTAAAACTGTGATCATTCACTTTGATAAAATTGGTATAATTACCTTAAACTTAGTAGAGCCTTTCATACTCAGTAGCCAAATTATCTCTTCCTTTAATCTGATAAAATGTTTATGGCATTTTTTGCTCTTAGAAAGTCAAAGGAAAACACACAAATTTGATTCTGAGGTGAAACATCTAATTTCATGAAATTATGACTTTTTGGTCATAAATAATCCTTTTCATTGCATAGTCAGAAAAAGCAACTATGCTAATTCTTCATTAAAAGGCTGTATTTAGTTATATTTGCATAAATAAGACAATGTCAACATAAGCCATTTTAATTTTCCATTTTTCACCTAAGCTTTTGTATGTCAGCATTGTCAAAGTTATTCATAAAAGGTAATATTGAATGTATTGTTGCATACTTTTGTTAGGATTCTTTAGTCAAAAGCTGACCTCTTTGGATGTTCATCACACTACAAATTCTGATTATTTTGTTTAAACAATCCAATACTTACTACTATACTTATTAATTTTATTTCCGGCAAAGAAAGTTTGGACAATTGTTTCCTAAAAAAGAAAAAGAAAATCAGAAAGCTGCAAGATGACCTCTTAAGATGTGACTTAATTTTTACTTGAACTTGTTGCCTGTCATCCCAGGCGGTATCAGTACTAATTGTTTTAAGATTCCTGCAGCATTAGTGTGGGGAAAGTTACCCAAGGATACCAAAAACATTTTAATTTTTTAGCGGTCATAATTGCTTCTGTAGTAATTATTATCATTTGAATGCCATGTTTTGAATACAGTAAACAGAATAAGGCAACAGCTGAAAGAACACTTGAGGAAAAGAAGTCATTCAGCAGATAGTCATTAATGTTAGTCAGACGGAGACACGCAATCATCAGAACAAGGAAAAGCAAGGAAACAGAGTTTACTGCAGGCTAAAAGCAGCAGGATTCGGATCACAAGAAAGAGAGTGAAAAGTGCTGTTGATAATAAACAAGGTATTCTTTTTATTCTGTTTTATTTTCCTTTATGCTTGATGGAGAATTTTGTGGGCTAATAGGTAACATTACTAATGTACCTTGGTCCTTGGACTCTCATCGTTCTTTTAAAAATAACAAAAAATGTATAGTTTAGAATAGACAATATTCAGGACAAACAGAATGATTTTTTAGGTGCTCACCACTGGAAGAGGCCTTTCCATTGCAGTCAGAGGATTTCTCAACAGGGGATGGTTCCTGTGATGGTCCCATGGTTGAGATCTGCACCATGACTCTCCGCTAGTTTTGGGCTTGCTACATAGAAACCAAGACAAGCAGATACAGAATGACACTTGCTAAACTCTTGTTCCGGGAGGAGCTAATATGCAGCCACATCTCAGGGTTTAAAGAACTATGAAGAACTATCAAAATCATACCACACCCGTAGTTCATATTTTACTGCTAATTATACCCAAGGAATTCCATGCCATTGAGCAATATCTGCTACAGCAATACCTGCTATAACTAGATGTTCTGTGTCTACCACTATTACAAATACTCTATTATTAAAGACGATAGCCTTTTTAGAGGTGTCAATCGTAGGAGAATTTGGTCTTCTATGTAATGCATACTTTTGCATTATTTACTGTTTGTATTCATATATTAACTTTACACACTATACTAATTTTTGTATTAATACACAAATAATACACGCTTTAGTTCTGAGCCAACATTTACATAAAAATAGAATGCACATTTCCATTTTTGCTAGAACTCTGGTTTTGTCCTTAGACCTAAACTTTATTTTTCTCTTCAAGATTAAAAAAAACCCCACAGAATAAGGAACGGGAAACATACAAGAAGAAAAAAGGTATAAAAGGACAAGCAAATCTTCCTTTTGACATTGGTGACACATCTACAGCCAAAAATCCTTTCATGATTAATTACCTAGGCAGCTTGTTGCTTTTCACAGTACAAGAAGCCCAGTTCTGCATAGTTTTGTATGTCTACTATGCCTAGTACTCACTGAGAATTTGCATATTGAACTTCTGCTGCATTTGCGAGCAAAAAGCCAGCATTAATTCACAAAAAAAGTTGTGTATCTGGGTATATCCTCAGGTAGTTGACTAAAGAATACTGTTCGGTGAAAGTAAATTTTTCAAAAGAGACAAAAGGAGTTAGAAGCTTATTTTCAAAGTGCTGACAGGATTGTTATCTCCCTTTAATTCTTTAAATATACTAGTCTAGAACTTTCTTCCTTTCTTTCTAATCTCTGGAGCTGAGCTAGTAAATGCGGGGCATCAGCCTTTTTCTATTCTGCGGATAAGGGTAGCAAAGGTTCACATTACAACTGGTTTGCGACTTCAGCAGCTCTGAGGGGCCCGTGGTCAGCTGCAGGGCATTCTCATGCCACAGTAGCACTGATCAGATTTTAAGGAAAAAGGACAAATCTTTCCTGTCTTAAGGCAGGACAGCATGCCTCCACCTCCATTATGATGAATGAGTTTCAGTGTGCAGACTGAGAAATGGTGAGTATCTATCTCCTGCAAACAGGCTTTAAAGAGTTTCATAAATTATTTATATAACACCCACATGTGTTTCTCCACTAGCCAGGACTGTTGCCTAATAGAGAAACAAGTGCTCCCTCGTCATACCCTTCTCTGGCAGCAAAGATTAGCATTTAGCATTAAGCATTAGGCTTAGGACAGAAGGGACTCGGACTGTAAAAATTTCCGTTCTAAGACTGGAACAATGTTTGCATCCTGCTCTTAGATGTCAGAAGACTTCCGACAGGTACAGAGACACAAACAAGCATGGAGCAGCAGGCTATGGAACTGAATGATGCACGCTGGAGTACAGCAGGAACACAGTGGGTCTGCAGGTGCTCTCCATTTCAGTCCTGGCACTATTCAATTCCACTCCAGTGCACAGTGGAAAACTGTTCTTCCTCTAAAATCTGCGTTAACTTCACTTCTACCTTGTAAGGCCCTATACAAGCTGCCCCTGTACAAGAAAAGCTGTGTTACTCAGGTTATCAGTAGATGCATTAGTAGAGTTAACTTGGAACAGGACAGAAGACTTTATACAAAACCAGACAAAAGGGTAAGAAGGTAACAGAGATTCTTTCTGTGTCTAGCCAACCCTAACTAGTACTTCTTTACTTTACATGAAGATAGTTTCATGTTATTTAAGTGACAATAGCTGATAGGTCATTTGTCAATCATTTTTCAGTTGACATCCAGAATTGCCAAACACCTTGATCCAACAGAGACACTCGGATAACGTCTAATCCATTATCGTAGCTTGTGTGGGTAACGTGGAAAGTTGGATTGAATTAAACACAAAACTATTACTTGACTAACACGCCATAACTGATGCAGACAAAGTTCAACAGGCAGAGGGCTTGTTAAAACTTAGTTTAGCCAGCTACTGTCTTTAACCAGCCAGGCACTGTTGACAGAGAGACCACTTGCAAGATAAAGTGCAGGTGACAGAAGTGGAATATGCTATTTTATCAGTGTGACGTGGTCAAACAAGATGATTTTTCTCATTTTATAGGTCTGAGGGTATAAAAAAAAATTTCTGCTATGTAGCAGAATAAAATCTGCCTCTCCTTGTCAAATTTCAAACCTTATCGCTATCGCAAGGGGAAAAAATAAGTAGAGAATGATTTTTAAATGTTGCAACAGTTTTTAAAAAACGAAAATGACTGTTGTCATAAATTATTTAACCAGTTTGATTTCCTCAATTGCAATATATTTTCCTTATAAAGACTTATGCTGTGAGGTCTCAGAAAAGTGAATAGTTTAGTGATCAGAATATGGGTCCTACAGCTGACATACTCAGGGTTCCAAACCTGGATTTGACCTCAATTCACCCTGTGAAGTTGATGTGACTTATAGGAAGATCTTTCATAGTACTGTAGAAAATAAATACTACTTAAACTCAAAGGGATTTGCACTGGCTAAACTCAAAGGGATTTGCACTGGCTGTTGGTTTAGGCTTCATGTTGGGTTTGGCCTTTTTTTGTTGTTGTGTATCCAGTTCTCTTACACATGTGGCAAATTAAAAAATTTGTAATAAAGACTTTAAATATCAACAATTTCCTGCTGTCCAAAGCTTTTTTCAGTTATTACAGAACTGTAATCTAAATGTTGTCAAATGATTTTCTTGAATTTTAGTCATGCGTGGTGTGCTCCCCAAGCTTCCTGCCAGTGGTCCACCAATTTTCCTTTCTTCTCTGTTTTATCAGTGTTAGATAAGATGCCCCTGGCTTTAAGATCTATTGAGTTTGTAAGGAACCTGGCTCTAAATTTCCCAAGATCGTTAATCACTGACTTCCTGATGTGATCCCATCTGGGACTGTGGGCATGCCTGGTGTGTGGTCAAATTTTATCCCTTGCATGTACCGATTCTAAATATCTAACTTAAATACAGAACTATTTCTCTTTGAAGACATGAAGTTCTGTGTTGTTCCCTTTTGAGATCTGGTTGACGATTTAATACTGAATCACAACTATCCCACCAATACAGATCACAAAGACAGGAAGTATCCAATATATTGATTACAAGCTTCAGATGCATACATTATAAGAAGTAGAGTTCATATTCTTTATTGACAGTATTAAAATCGATGAAAAGTTAAGGTGTTAATCTCTGGAATTCACTTGAAATTTAAGTCTTAGCAAACGGTCAGATACACATATTTTGATCTTCACCTGAGCTTTGTGGTTGTACTTGTCCCATTTTTTTCTGTTACCATACTATGGTGACTGAATAAATCAGTTCAACACGGTGGTCCCAACTTTAGCAGTTTGCCAGACAGTAGTACTGACATTTTACATTTTACTGTTCTTGTTTGCTGAGGTAAAGTGTCTCTTGCTAAGATGTGATCAGAATTCTTAATCCTATTTTAATGAATGTAACAACACCGTAGTACCTCTCTTTCCATCAGTTCATTTCAGAGTACTTGGCATTTTTCTCATCTGTAAATATCAATACAGGGAGTTTTCTCAACTTGGCTTTGTTTTTTTTTCTTTTTACTGTGAAAGTACAAACTTTCAAAGTTGCTAAGTACAAACCAAACAAATAATTTGTTGTCTAAATTATATAGGCATTATAGCCTGCTACTAACAAGGTGTTTGGAAAGAACATGGCCACACCTAACTTACAGCACTAATGCCCGTATCACTGTTAAAAAACAAAGTTGGTTTCTTCTGGCTTATATATACCAGTCACCTAACTCATAATAGTGTTCCTCAAAAACAGTCAATATCCTGCCTAAGTTATTATGTGGGCTGCATTTGGGTCATCAATCAAGTTTATATAAACTCAAATACAGGTAAAATCATTACTGAATAAAAGAGAATGCTGAATTATTGTGTTCTCTATCTAGGGCATCTTCAGTTCTTTCTTAATGCATGTCCTAGAATAATAAAACCATTATTGTTCCTTTCTAGAAAAAGGAAAAGGATATACAAATATACACACAGTCATATGCACCCAAAAGGCAGCAGAGAGTGTCTGGTGGGCTTGGCACTCCTCAATCAAAGAGAAAACAAAGCAGATACAGCACTTACCCCCCTTCTACCATTTTTTTCCGGAAGAAAGGAAAAGATTTTAAAACAGCTATACACATTCAACAAAGCATGAGGAGTGCCTTATCGTAAAGCCAGACAAAGTGATCTAAGATATAGCAGCAATGTGAGCCAGTGATTATTGTATTTCATGAGAAAGATACACACATGGATGCACCTCAGGCTCTTCCTGACACCACCGTAGCTTAGCACACCTCAGAGGAGCTCTGCTCGTCGTATATGAAATGCAGGAAGATTACCAGTGGATGCACAGCTTGGTGGGAATCCAGTGGTTGCTGTTTGGCAACACGAAGGATTGAGTAAAGGAGTCTGTGGAAAAATAATCCAGTAGATCTAAAAAGATGAATGAACACTCAAACAAAGTCTAAGCTCTCGAATAATTTTCAGACAGGCAGGTTTAGACTGGATATTAGGAAAAATTTCTTTACTGAAAGAGTGATCAGACAGGGGAACAGGCTGCCAGGGAAGTGGTGGACTCACCGTCCCTGGAGGGGTTCAAAAAAACAGGTAGGTGTGGCACTTCAGGACATGATTTAGTAGGCAAGGTGGTGATGGGTTGACGGTTGGACTTGATGATCTTAGAAGTCTTTTCCAACCTTAATGACTCTACGATTCTATGATTTCTTAAAGGTCCACTATCAGATTTGCATAGTGCGTTGCTGTAACAGACCTTGCCTGTTCTGTCTTCTTGCCTGAATCAACCCATGAGGTATTTTCCAGTGTGATTTTGGCCCTATATCCCAGTAAAACAAATTAGGTAAATGTTTTTTAAGCTAGCTAGATACAGTAACATTCTTAGCTCATTACAGAGAGGATAATTTTTTAATGCCCGCTCCACTGATTTACATAAATGACTGATACCTTGATAATAGTTCGCATTGCTTCCTAGAAAGAGCTAATATGAAACACTGCTGTATCCGTGAAAGAGAAGGCGCTGATGAACACAAATATATCTGTTCCATCCTAGCAAAGTACTTCATCTCTTGACTGTTTAGTCCCTGCTTTGTAGCAGGACTGTTAATACAGTGCTATTTATAGTATAAAACCAGCATTACAGAGCACAGATTCAAATTTATATTGGATATAAACACATTTTCCACATATAGTACTGTATTTCATATTATCCATGGGAAGAAAGTAAGGTGCAAATGGGAACATTAATGTTCTGTAACTGTTACACACTCCTTTCACACTGGTGCTAATTAAAACTCATTGGGAGGTCAGGGTGAAGACTCCCACAGAAACGCCCTGATCCTGCAGCACTGCAGTACCTGATGCCCACTGTCTCCCCACAGAAAACAGTCATTATGCCACTCAGACTCTTTCTCCCACACCTCTTTATATTCCTGGCATTCTGGGAAGCTAAGCATGGCCACTCCCCTCTATATTAGCAAGGAGCAGGTTATCTATAGGATAGAAGTCACTCTGCAACATCCCTATATTCAAGATAAGGAAAGCAAGTATGCCTGGGCAAGATACCTTGTCTTTGTTATCGGGGTGCCTTAAGGTGTCCAGTTGAAGTTGTGTGACAATAATTCTGGAAGTATTCATAGAAAACATTCGTGAGGAATCTAGATCTCTGACCACTGTAAAATACTGATTACAGTAATGATTGGTGCAATATTATTTTTTTCCTGTCTAAATGAAGAATACTACTAATGTACTTAAATGAAGCTTACCTAGAAAAAAAAAAAAAGATTAGAACCACATTTATAGATTAAAAAAAGAAGACATGGCTGATTGTTAATTAGCAACGTTGTTACCATGAGAATTTCTAACTGGAAAGTTGTAAAATATTTTTCTATAGAAAATGTCTGTTGTATAAAAGAATGCGTCAAGTTCCAGGCTAATCTACAAAACATTAAGATAACAGAAAACAAGTTTTGCTTTGGGTTTTAACAGTTTGTTTCTGATTGTTTTTCTTGTTTCTTTTTTCACATACGGATTCTAAAGATATCAGCAGATGTTCCTTTAGCAAATAACTGCAACCACTGAGTTCATTACAACTTTCTCTCTCCATCTCATGTCTCAGCTTCTTTTGCATCTCCTTGCAATATCTTCAAATTCAGAAGACATCTCTATATAGTCTAAGAATTCTAAAGCAATTTAGAAAATCAGACAAGATAAATTCTCTGTTTTTATTGTTATTATTTTGCAAAAGAAATTGTGAAGAAAAAGAGATTCTCATTATCATGACATGTGAGCTCAAGAATTATAGTTACTTTTTTTAGTACAAGAATTAATATTTCTGTCTTTTGGATATACTGTAATATACATGACAGCATTATTTTCTGTATTTTAAAAATTGCACACTAAGAAATATTTTACTGTAGGTACTTAAAAAAGATGTTCTGCTTCTTTAAGCATTATAGCATGATATACTATAGCAGTTTCAAACAACGTTGTAGGTGGAGTTCAAATATTTTTCTGTCATGATAATTAAAAATAAACACGTGATGACGTGAAATCACATCAAAATCACCCCACCCTCACTCACCACCCAGGAGCTTAAATTACCAAGGCAGAGACTTTCTGGCTACTGCTTGATTTGGGATAATTAAAAATTAAAATTAAAAAATGAAATAAAATAATCAAGCAAATGAGACAGAATATTGCTGCCTGGAAAGGGCAAGTTCTGTGAGGATGGAAACTGCCTCTGAACTTATTGTTTCATTCATAACCAGACTGGAAGTAGGACAGACTTGGCATTCTGGTCAAAATGGTGAACAACAACTTGTCAGAGCACACCAGTCACTTTCTGAGTTCCCTTTTATAGCTTGATGTGGGTTATTCCTTTTGCTGTCATTGTTCATAATGCGAAAGACATGTACACATTGTAATTACAGATTTATCAAATTTCTGGAATTATGGGTGTACATGTTTCTCAAACAAATAGTTAAATACTAGCTTCACTGAGGAATTTTCATTCAATAGCTCAGTGTAGCAAACCACCAGTTAGGTTTGATTATACAGAATAATTATATGGCAGGAGCACTGAAATTTAAAATGCACAATGTAACGTGTTATAATTATTTCTAACACTAGACTAAATTGAATAAAATAGGCATTACTGATCTGGAACCGATCTTAGTGTTGTAAGATCTGGGTTGGCCTGATCTTTCTTTCCATCTAGCAAAGCCTGAAAAAGCTAACTATCTGCTCACTTCTTTGCTAAAAATTAGCCAACAATTTACTTTTACACACCAGATATTTCTTCTCTGTATGTCAATACTTAGCTACACAAAGCAGAAGAAGACACCGGCACAGTTGAAAGCTGAATTATCTAACAAGCATTTTAGCACTAGAAAATATTAATATTGATATTTGATTACAATATACAATCAAACACAAAATTTGATAAAGTCATTCCTGTGCCTTATTGCATTAGAGTAGACATAGTTTAGATGAGAAAAAAAAAACCCAAACAGACAACAGAATTAAGTTTCTGAAACAAACTGAGAAGAGCTAGGAAGATCCATGTCGTCTTTGGCACTCTGCCATGTTTTGTCACTTTGTCACGCTTTCTGGAACTATTATAAATAAAATGAAAAAGACTTGAGTGTAAGACTCTTAGTTATGAAAACCTTTAGACTTGTTTCTGTCTTAAACTGATAATATAAACTGAGAGGAAAGGATGAAATATTTTCAGCAAAAAAAGGGACTTAATCTAATTCTGATCAACTGTTGTATTCTAACTAATTTCAAACACCTATTAGTATGATATCATTTTGTGTATCTTTTATTTAAGTAAAATGTAATAACCAACAAAATAATTCATCTCCTTTTGTTAAGTATGGGATACAGACTTAAGGCACAAGCTTGCAACTGTAGATGTAGATGTATATCCTTATTCTTGAGAATGCACTACAGAAGTAGAACTGTCCATAAAAGCGTTTATAGGATGAGGCCCTTTGGAAGCTTTCCGATACATTTTGTTTCATAGGCACAGCCAGTAGTGCCACCTACAGCTAAGTTTGCTTGAGGCTTTCCATGATGAGACATCACTTTTGGTTACTTATAACTTTGCAAAGCTGACATTTTTGGTAGAAATTGTCTTTATCTTAGTGTACTTGTCAGTATTATTGGATTCACCACAAACAGTTCTCCTGTTTCTGATGGTATGACAAATGATGTATACACTTTCTTGTCATTGAGAAGAGGTAAAAAACTAAAAGATCATAAACTGATAATACCACGTGCAATAATCTTGTTGAAAATCTCCCCTGTTTCAGGTCAAATCTGAAGAGTCCAGAAGCACCTTGAAGAAGCTACCTTGAAGCACCCTATGAGGGAGAGAAAAGAACTGTAATGTGAGAATTATGAAGTGGGAAGAGGAGGAAACTGAGTGAAAAAACTGTGGCTGGAGAAGAGGTCATGGTGAGGTTATGAAACAGAGGAGGAATTGCAGACAACAGCTAAGACAAAATGATCAGCCTTAGGGAAATTTTTTGTTAGACACCCTTCTCCCTGCAACCTGAAATGGAGCATAAGATTTCCAATTTTTTTACTAAGACTTTCATTATATCCTTTCAGCAAATATCTGTGAAACCTAAAACTAGCAAATATTCCTGACCCATCCCTTTCCATCGGAGTGAGGACTTAGACCTACCTAAGAAGTTGTAATTGATTAAGGTGGTAGAACTTCGTAGCATAGGTGTAGATAGTTCATTCCCACTGATCCGGTATGCTGTATAGCTTTTCTTTAAAATTTAGGAAATTACAACTGGAAATCTATGGCTGAAGCCCATAAAATATCCAAAATGAATACTCAGTATATGATGTCTGATGCCCCTTCCTTGGTCACAGTTCCCTTTACCTGCATCTAGATGTGTGTTTCTCTAGTCCTACTTTCCAAATATACAAAGAGGGATACAGACTACATTACATTACTTCTTAGGGTTGTGAAAACATTGTTGCTGGTGCTCAAGACTGTGTGTACTATGGTGAGTAGTGACAGAAAGCAAACACTTTTCCTTTCAAAATCAGGCTTGAAATTTTCAGCTAAAGTTTTAATTCACATTGAAAAGAGCATTATGACCATATTCCACTCTCTATATTGAAAGGCATAAAGTTGGCAATTAGAGATTTTATCGTAATTCAAGCAACAATATTATATCTTTATTTTTCTTTGCTATTTTTCATGTTTGTCCTAATAAAATATATTTAACAGTGTTAAAAAAAATGTTTTTGAGAAATCGATAAAAAACTTCATTTCTCAATAGCAATTACAGAATTTCGGAATGATATATTGAGGTAAAAGACAGGGAATATGTTTTGATCTGAGTTAACATAATGAATTCTTAATAGATGCCCGAAAGAAAATATTCCACACTGAAATAAATGGTGGCTTTGCTGATACAACACCAGTCTACCAACTGACTTCAGTTTGGCTTTACGAAGCCAATCTGTAAAAATTTTACAGAGAAGTACAACCCGAGCATGCTTCCTCAGATGTATTTCTTTTAGCTGCTGTAAAGGATCTAGCAGAAAGTTGAGAATATTGTGAAATGGTGATACTTTCAGTCACTTCAAGTGATGTCATTCTATATTTGAGACAGTGACTGCAGCACATACACTCCGTCACTTGGCTGAACTCATTTTCCTCTCTTTCAATCACCTGTGAATAGCCTGTGCAAGAGTGTTTATGAATAGTAATTGCTATCCAGGATATCAGCACAGGTATGCAGAAGTAAGAATGTATGTTTTTCTCTCCCATTACACCATGCAAAAAAAAAGATATTAACAGTAAAAAGTATGAAGCGCAGCTTCCCAACATTACCTGCAGGCTAAGACAGTCAGTTAAAAGATAAAATAAATTCAAAAAGAAATTGATGACGAGGCTGCTCACTACTGGACTGATTTTTTGTTTTACTTCTAACTGAAAGACAAGATTATTCTGTAATTAAAATAATTTTTTTGACACATCAAAACTAAACGAGCCTTGGATCTTACCGTTTTTCCCTTTTTTACCTCCTCTCAAAATCTTCCTGGTAGACAAGAGCAGTGTACGGGTGGATCACCATGAATACTAACTTTAGGCTGTCAGAGGACTAACAAGAGACAGGATAGTCGGGGCCAGATTTTGTCTTCTTTGTCAGCTGCTAATGACTGCATTTTCCTTTGAAACAAAACAAGACAGAAACCAGTAGCTTACATATTTCTTTTATTAACACAAATGAAGGCTATGTGAGTCATCTTCAAACTTCTCACAGCTAACTTTAATGAATAAGTTATAACTAAGGTGTCAAGAAACAAAATACAGCACTAAAGGTTGAAGTCATTTGTCCTAAACACAGTGAGTTTATACAATATTCAACACATCTTTCAGGTAGTGACATCTCTCCACTAGAGACACACAGTAAGCATGCTGTATTGTCAATTCCAGATTATTATTTTCCCTGCTTAAGCTTCCCTAATGTCGTATCAATCATTGCATCACTCTCCTAAACATTGTTTCAGATACTTCCCCAGTTAAAAAAATGAGATCATCTGCTCAGACTGATCTATCTTTTCCCCCTGTGACATTAAAATAAAAATAAATGTACTCTTTGTCTAGTCAAAAGGCTTGATATTTTTCATAAAATAACTTTTATAAGTACTTGTACACATATACCCATCAAGCTATATTAGTTTACATTCTACAGTGAAGAAAACAATATGTTTCCTAATATATGAGCAACCTGACAGCCTAACAGTCAAAAACGCCCAACCAAAAATTAAACATGAAAACAGTAGCATTGATTTAAAGCAAATATCATGCAAAGTATACTTAAGTAAGACTTCATGTTTTGTTTCAGACATTATAGTCAGAGGCTATTGGAGAATTGTTTGAAAATCTGTGCGTTTTTTTGTTTGGGGTTAAAGTTTTTAATATTTTTTCAAACATATAGTAAAAAAAGTCTTTTAAATACTTAACACGTGACTTTAGTTTAAAGTTACTAAACTGTATCTAGCTAACCAATTTTAAAATTGATCTGTTTCTTCATACTTCTAGAGTGTTTGTAATTGTGTCTGAATCTTGGAAGACAGGTTTTCTTTCCTTTAAGTTTGGTATCACATCTATCAACCATGATAAGAGCAATGATTTTAAAAAACAGCATGTGAACAAGGAACAGTGTCAAGTTCTGTTGCCATCTCTATGGACTTTCTACTTTATAAAGACCCTCTTTCAAAGAAGTTGCATTTTTGAGGCTAAGTCTATCCCAAAGGAAGCCATAATAGCTATGCTAGTAGAAACCGTCAAATGTTAAAATCAGAAAGAGTGAAACAGTGTATATATTTGTACTGTGAAGAAGCCTAGAGGCTAAGAACCAAAGATCTTCATCACTTAACTATGTCTGTTTTATTTATCATGTATAATTTTAACAACTTTAAAATGGTCAATAACAGGAATCATAACTAAGCCCAAAGGGAACAATGTTCATTACTCAAGCAAATATCAAAAAGTCTTGATAGATGCAAATCAACTACTATAAATAATCTAAAACATGTCATGTCCAGTTGGTACGATAAAGAGCTAATACTTTGTCTTAAGGAATATCTAAACTGAATAATTAAAAGAAGAAGCTGGAAGTATCTAGAATAGCAGATTAAATTACAATAACAGGTTCCTAAACACTCAAAAATAATTACAGAGGAGGCTTACATTTAATTCTTTAACAACAATTTAGAATTTATTTTATCCAAGTAGATCTATTTACAGTTATTTAAGATTCAAGTGCTGAACTG
Organism: Opisthocomus hoazin; assembly: GCF_030867145.1. Taxonomy (NCBI): domain Eukaryota; kingdom Metazoa; phylum Chordata; class Aves; order Opisthocomiformes; family Opisthocomidae; genus Opisthocomus; species Opisthocomus hoazin. Next base: position 80,474,846 of record NC_134418.1, read on the forward strand.
AAAAATTCCTCAATCTTTTTTGTTGTGCAGTAATGCCTCTGTGTTTTTCAGCTATGTTTGGTGCAGAGGCAAATATGATTAACTGTGGTATTTGGTATATGAAGGAAGAGATGGAAGGAGACAGTGTTTATACAGTTTTTATAACCAATTCTATCTGTAAACAAGAAAAACAGTAAGATTTTTTTCTTTATTCTTCTAGTACCTTTTACAAGTTGGTCTTAATAACATCTTCAGCTCATTTCACCTTATTTAATACCTTGCATCATACCTCTAATTGTTTTAATTCTTTTAATTGGAAATTCTCAGAGCATCTTTAAATTGAATGCTCATTAGTTTTTTTTCTTTTAGTCACTCTGTTTCCTAAGGCAATGCTTCTTTTTCATGGGTTTTTAACAGGTGTAATTTAAAATTACCTCACAGTACTGTGAAACGATCAGTTCTTTACCAATATTAAAAGTGTTATTCAAACTGCAGAAGTTATTATACATGTCATTGACCTTTTTTGTCAGCTTCTTTTGTCCTCTGATTGTTTTTTTCAATTTTGTAAGAAATTGCTGAAATTATCAGATTATGTTAGTTTTGCAATTAATATGAGCACTGTGCTCACAGATTTTTTTTTTAATTTGGAAACTATTAAAAAATTTTAAATCAGTAAACATTAGCTTGAAGGTTTTGTGTGTTTATTCTCAGGCGTTTCATGGGGAAAAATGACACACTAATGAAAGGAAAAATGAAGTAGATGCAATTGAATGTGTTCTGTTAGATATTTAAACCAGCGTTTGCTAAAATGATAAGACCTTAGTAGACCTATGAAATACAATACTTCTAATTGAAAACTGCCTTCTGAGTAGACTTAGTATATGCTCTGACAACATGTATCTCTTTTTGCAGCTAAAAAAAAATATATCCTTTTTAATTAGCAATTCTTCCTTAAGAGAAGTCTGATTCTTTTCTGTTATTATTTGTTTTGGTATTACACGGTTCATTTGTGAGGGGATTAATGATTCTCTTTACTCTGAATAGGTATCTCCAATAAAGGATTTTTCCATTTATTTTTAAAAAAGATATTATTTTTGGTTAAGTGACTGTAAGCATCTAGATTTACACTCTGTCTTTCACAGTATATTTCTGGCTTGCAGTTATAGATCTCTTAACTATTTTATGTATGGAGATATCAGCTCAGATCACAGCAATTTCTCATTATATGTCTTTTTAGAAAACATCAAGGAGCAAAAGAGTAGAGGAAGATTGAAACTATGAACCTGCCTTCCAGAGTTTGTACTTTACAGAAGAGTGGTTCCCAGCCTATGACTTTCATAGTTTTGCTATTACTCCCCAAATTCCTTGAAATTGTCTGAACACCTCCACTATTAACTACTAAATATAATTTATGATAAATCAACAAAAGTGGAAGTCTACATTCTTCACAGCTATAATACAACATTCTTAATATTTGTACACAGGTTTGTATTTGTATCCCTACAGATAAGAACATTTAACATCTATCATTATTAAGATCTATTAAAGGGTATTAAGAACGCTGCCTGTGGTCTTACAGTTTTCTTTACACTGAAGGCTGACCTGATAACTGAAGGTTTATGGCTTTTTAACTCTTCATCTTTCCTTACAACTACTTTGCAACACATAGGCAATGCTAGGCAGCCAGCAATGTGACTTTAAGGAAATAAAGCTTTGATTTCTTGCAAGTACTTCCCAACAATATCTTGAGAAGATCTTCCAGGATGTATCTCCCTTTTCAACTTGTCTGTGCAGGAAAATGTCCCTTGGCTTATTTGCTCAGAATTTCAAGGGATCCCAAACAAATAACTACTTCACTTATTCATCCATGACCCATCACATCTAAGTGAGCATATGCTGCACAGATGTTTTATGCATGCACAGTAAATCTGATGTATCTAAAATATATCTAAACTTCAGCACTTTTGGACACATGGTGCTTAAGTCAAAGCAAATTTTTTGGACACGCATTTTAACATGTATTGTGGCAGCAAAAAAGCCTAAGAAAAAATAGCAGCTATTCTGTATAGACATAAGGACAGACACCATGTACCTCTGAAAAAAATTCTGAAACCAAAGTGAGAAACAATAATTCAAAATGTATTCTAGTTTATTATTATTTTTTGAAGATAATGCCTGGTTAACAGATAGTTGTTTGGAACATATATACACCCGTAGAAAAGAAAACAAAATGTGAAAGGGGAAGACAGATAATCTGTAAACAGTATCGGTCTTAAGGCAACTTTTCCTCAGTCCTTTAGGTCATGGTTTGTCTGAAAGACTGATGACAAGTTGAGACACTTTCCTGAAAAAAACCCCAACAACCAACCTTAAAAATATCCAAAGGCACTGCAAAAGATAAATAAGTAAATAATACATTGTTTTTCTGAGGTTGGTCAAAATGCCAAATTTGGATCAGTGAACACATTCTTGCCTCAACTAAGTGGAATGTTTACTGAGCCCTCTAGCAGGAACGCTCAGGAAACTCAATTATTAATGAGATGTGGTAAATCTTATGTGCCTGAAAACTCTCCATATTTAATTTACTGGTGCCTTCCTAATCCATCTTACTATACTAACAAGGGAATAAATCCAATGATCTAAACAGCGTTTCTTCCCCATCCTGATTTCTGTGAATCTGTGTTCTTCATGCTGATGATCACTAACAGGATTAGCCATGAATCAGGATGGTAGGAATTTGCACACATATAAATATCCATAAATGATAGGCTTATTTTTTTAGAATACATAATATTCAATTCCTAATCAGTCATTTAACAGGGAGGTTCACTAAAATTTAAACACGAACAGAAGTAAAATCATCATAGGGTTTTTCTGTTTATTTGTTTGTTCTTTCTTGTTAACCATCCTGAAATCAATTTGTAAGTTGACCATATTTCTGTACTGAAGTAAAGTAACAATTACAAGAGGCTTACAGTGCTATGAGACAATATAAATTTTCTGAACATTTCAGCATGTATTGAATAGAACTGTGAAAGTCTTAATAGAGAATATATAGATAACATTACATTTTTAACACATCACATGTGAATCATACTTTTAGTGTATCTCATTAACTTTAAGGCTGATCAATGCAATATTATTCTGCACTATCCTGAAATCATTGTAATTGCTCATTTATAGATAAAGTTTGAGATTCAAAAGACTTCTTTTTTTCATAGATAAATCACATTGTGCTGAAGCACGTTTGCTCCCTATCACCCCATCCTTCCCTTTGAAACTCTGACACAGTCAAAGTTTGCTACTTCAGCTGGAGTCATTCCTCTATTTAACTGACGTGGTCACCTTGGGAAAGACTATTGCTGCTCATGAATAGACTGCTGAGATATCAAAAACTGCAACAATTTGCGTTCTTTGTGAGAGACTTACAAACATGTGGTTTTCCAGAAATGTTCTGGCTAATTACTGTCTCCGAGATAGAACTGTAGTTTCTGATGTGCGCACTGAAACCCAGAAGAGGTGAGATGAGACAGTACACATAACTTTTCCATCACTTTGCCACGCTTGGAAGAAGCTGGGACACTTAGGTGGGCTTGTCTCAGTGCATAAAAAGAACAGAGCTGCAGCTTGAGTATTTTCAGTCAGGGCTCTTATTTCTATAAATAGATTCTTCTGTCCACTTTTAAACAACAGAAGCTTGTTGGTCAGGCATTGGAACAGGCAGCCCAAGGAGGTGGTGGAGTCCCCATCCCTGGAGGCATTTAAAAAACATGTAGATGTGGCGCTTCAGGATATGGTTTAGTAGGAATGGTGATGTTGGGTGGATGGTTGGATTCGATGATCTTAGAGGTCTTTTCCAACCTATGATTCATTAATCAAGACTTTCTGTTCTCTGTAGGCATTTGAAAAAATAATTGGGTAAGGAGTGTACTACCCTCAAATAACCACAGATATTAATTTTTTTAATCTCAAAAAGGAATGTGTTGTGGGGAAAAAATTGAAGTGCCTGAATTTTTTCTATATTGCAAATCTGGCATAAAACATTCTCAGAGAAGTAGACCTTTAACACTTGTGAAATGTTTTGAAAGTATATTTTTTTTCCAAATCACTTCCACGCTAAATAAAGCTGATGATTATCCTTGACTTTACTGTAAGAAAAGATTTTTTCATACGCTTTTACATCTGTGGCCATTTTATACCACCAGTGCTGGTTAAAAGAGAAGCCTTTTACAGGCAAGGAATGAGGCATGGCAAATTGCAAGCAAGGGTACAAAATTTTTGCAAGAAGAAAGAAAGAAAAAAGACAGAACAATGTTAAACATATAATGGAGGATATTCCATTGCTATACAGCTAAAACCTCTGCAGTGAAAGCCATTTAAAATTGTGTTCTGAGAGATAGCTTTCATTTCTTAAACAACAGAATACGATTTTGACAAACCCAGAAGTGAAACAGTGTTATTGTAACGGTGTATTGGTTTCTATAAGCTATATGTGACATAGAATCTATGAAATTTTATCAAAGCCATCTTAAAGGCTCATAAGCACAAAATGGTAGTATCACAAAGTATCCAATACTGGCTGTTCTTTAAGGATAAATACTTGACTGCTCAACTAAGAAAACACTTCGACATTTTATATAACTCAAGGCTACAAGAAAAGGCTACTCCTTGTTCTTTAATGCGATAAATCTAGGATCCTAACTACAGCTCCTCTGATGTTGTGGAGTAGAAGAAATCCGGAACTAGAGACAAGAGATCTAGTGAGACAATTGAAAAAGTTTGGAAAATATTCTTAGAAAGCTCGTATGCTACACTTTATGTATATCTTCTCCTAAAAATTCTCTACTTGCCGAAAGGAATAAAGAATTCTACTTTGACAACTCCAGGTAATCATAGTACAGCTTTGTAGCTGTCAATGAGTTCACTTAAACCTTCGGAAAAAATGTAAAAATATAACATCTGTATTATCAAGCTAAAAGCCGCATGAGAAGGCAAACAACACAACACAAAAGAAGAACAGTCATAGTTCTTCACAAGGAAGAAAAAGAACACCTATTGTTTGAGGTGATTAAAGGGAATCTAAGGGAGCTTAAGCATAAAAAGGGATTTTGTACTGAACCCTAAGGAAGCTACAGTCATTGCTCTAGAAGTGTCAGGGACAGATCAGAATAGGGAGGAAATGCGGTTATTTTTTAAATGTGTCTCACCAGGTGGGGAATTAAGGTTTTACTACAGAACTGACTTAAATTTCAGTCTTATAAATTAGGATTGCTCTACATACGGGAAGGGAACCTCAACAAAATTGAGCCTCCTTTTGATGAAATATTACCATAAGCAGAGAAACAAACAGTTAAAACAGGATGATGGTAAAAATGTATAATACTGGACTTTTAAATGGCTACAGAAAACATTGTCCAGTTTAAAAAAGACACTCTTTACAGTTACTGTTTGAAGTCATACAAAAAGTTCTCCTGTTGAATGAGACAGTATTGCTCCTTGATCATCAGCATATACTATTTGATGTCCCTTTTTTGTATTTGTATGAGGCTGTGAGTTTGACATGGCGCCTTTGTTCTGTTTACCTTAGAGGATGACAACAGACAGGCAACAAAACAGAGTTATTTTGAGGGTCTAAGTGGGAATTATCTGAAGACTGAAGCAAAATATCATGGAATATCATCAGCTTATGTGCTGAGACTCCAAAATCCTTGCAATGGTGGTACACTTGAGTTGCTACATACTTTTCCAGCTTCTGACGCAGAATTTGAAGAGTGTAATGCTGTATTGAGAACAAGAATGAAAGTATCTGACTGAGCATTATAAAAGAAGAGCCATTGAAACATTTATATAAAATGAAATTTTGTTTCTAATGCATAATGAACTGCCCTTCAGACATCCAGCAATTCAAAATCCATTGTGATTTTCAAGTGCTGTGGAGATTGTTTTTAAGCACATTTTAAAGCAGTCACCACAGTTTTCACGTGAACTGCACTGAATCCCTTCCTCCTAGTCGGTCCATCTCATTCCTCACAAACAGCTGAAATTGTAGAAAGTACTTGGCACCTGCGGTTAGGCAGAATGTGTCTTGCAAATAAAACCTTCTAAAATTAAATTGTAATAGACAGCTTCAGTAAATTAAGGTGGTTCTGTTGGGCTCAGTGAAGTTTTACTGATTTACAGCTGCTAAGGTTCTGGCCCTGTGGTTTCACCAATAATTACTGAGACCTTCAGTATGCAGAGACAGAGATCTCGTTCTGCTTTTTGAAAGTTCATTTGAATCTCTCAACTTGTCATTTCAGAGTGTTCTTGACACACAAACCACAGACAAATGCAGCAACTCAAAATTCAGTGAAAACTGGCGACTGTCACCTATTTCACAATGATAATATCAAACAATGAACCAGTACAAATTCACTAACGAGGGCCTCCCAACTAGTATAATTTTTTTTGTTGAACGAATCTGTTTGCTACATGTAGGAATAGCCAGTGGCAAATGCCTTAATAAGATAAAATTTCCAGAGCAATGTTATTAGACCAACAGATGTCATTGGAAAACAGACATACAAGATTTTGTGAAGCAGCAGGTATGTTCAGAAGACCAAACGTAGGCGATTTAATTGACTGGAATGTGGGGGGGGGGGGGGTCCTGCCTGTAGGCGTGGGTTACGGATCCGTTGTAACGATGTGACCCCAATATGAGTATGATCGTTCAACCTTTATTAGTCAGCAAAATAAGGTTTATATAGCAAAACTATTACAGCATCTGAATGGTTAAACCCCCAATCCATATATAGGCAAAACTACTGCAACTCGTTGTGATTGGTGCAGAGCTGCATCTCGAAGTGAAAACAGTACTGTGGCAGGAAACAACAACGTGGCAGGAAGGAAGTGACAGTGTGGCGGGAAACAGAATCACAGAATCACAGAATCACAGAATAGTAGGGGTTGGAAGGGACCTCTGTGGGTCATCTAGTCCAACCCCCCCGCATAAGCAGGGTCACCTACAGCAGGCTGCACAGGACCTTGTCCAGGCGGGTCTTGAATATCTCCAGAGAAGGAGACTCCACAACCTCCCTGGGCAGCCTGGGCCAGGGCTCCGTCACCCTCAGAGAGAAGAAGTTCCTCCTCATGTTCAGACGGAACTTCCTGTGCCTCAGTTTGTGCCCATTACCCCTTGTCCTGTCACTGGGCACCACTGAAAAGAGCTTGGCCCCATCCTCCTGACACCCACCCTTCAGATATTTGTAGGCATTTATAAGGTCCCCTCGCAGCCTTCTCTTCTTCAGGCTGAACAAGCCCAGTTCCCTCAACCTCTCCTCGTAGTGGAGATGCTCCAGTCCCCTCACCATCCTTGTAGCCCTCCGCTGGACTCTCTCCAGTAGCTCTTCATCCTTCTTGAACTGGGGAGCCCAGAACTGGACACAGTACTCCAGATGAGGCCTCACCAGGGTAGTGTAGAGGGGAAGGAGAACCTCCCTTGTCCTGCTGGCCACACTCTTCTTGATGCACCCCAGGATCCCATTGGCCTTCTTGGCAGCCAGGGCACACTGCTGGCTCATAGTTAACCTGTCGTCCACCAGGACTCCCAGGTCCCTCTCCGCAGAGCTGCTCTCCAGCAGGTCCACCCCAAGCCTGTACTGGTGCATGAGGTTGTTCCTCCCCAGGTGCAGGACCCTGCACTTGCCCTTGTTGAACCTCATCAGGTTCCTCTCTGCCCAGCTCTCCAGCCTATCCAGGTCACGCTGAATGGCAGCACAGCCTTCCGGTGTATCTACCACACCTCCCAGTTTGGTGTCGTCAGCAAACTTGCTGAGGGTACATTCTAACTCTTCATCCAGGTCGTTGATGAAGAAGTTAAACAAGACTGGGCCCAGTACTGACCCCTGAGGGACACCACTTGTCACCAGCCTCCAACTAGACTCAGCGCCGCTGATGACAACCCTCTGAGTTCTGCCATTCAGCCAGTTCTCTATCCACTTCACCGACCACTAAACGGTGACGTTCCCCCTGCTCCAGTGTCCCGAGCTCGTCGCTCTGCCTTCCCAGCAGGGTTCCGTGTCAGCCGCTCCCAAGGCTCACTTCCGGATCGGAACCTGGGTTGCTCAACACACCAAACTATGTCCCCTCTCGTCCAGCCAGGACTCCACAATTCGCCCTTTTTTTTTTTGAGCAAGCCAGGTTTGCTTCGTCATCTTGGAGAGAGCCTTTTTAAGACAGCTAAAGCAAATACATATTATGATTCCAACAGCAAGTAACACGATACATATGCGCAAAATTTCTATAATTAAACCATTAAGCCAAGCAGGCAGATTACCAAAGACCAAGGTGAGAAATCCCTGGTTTTGTTGTATTTGATTGGCGTGCTGTTCAAGCCATTGTAATTGCTTGTGGATGGACTTCCTATGATCGGACAAGTTCATACAGCACATGCCTTCGAAATCCTCACAACCATGTCCCTGGGCCAGCAGTAAAAAATCAATTGCGGCTCTATTTTGCAATAGTGCATGTCGTAGACTACTCTGATCTTCTAGCAGGGATTGCAAGACTTTTGTGGTAACACTGGCTTGCTTCTCTGCCCAGCGTTCCGTGTTCGCCAATCTACTTCTGTAGCAGTGTTCCGTGTTTGCTACTTTCAAGGTCTATCTCCATTACCAATCCTGGGTTGCTCAACAGCACCAAGCTATGTCCCCTCTCGTCCAGCCAGGAATCCACAGTTCCCCCTTTTTGTTTTTTGAGCAAGCCAGATATAGTTGATGAGGTTGTTAATGATGATGAGAGCTGACATAATTTTGGTCTTCAGCTTGCTACCACTTTTTCAGAGGCCCACACAAACTACAATACTACCAGATAAAAGAACACAAATGCTAATTGAAGACATAGAGATGTGAAGTGCATACCATAACCTGCTAGATGTAAAGAAAGATTAAATTAACTTGAAAATGAAATATACTGATGGTAAATCTGTTACCTAGCATATGGGTGTAGATTGATTTACTTGTATTCAATTTTCTTGCTGTGTGGATGGTGGGACTAAAGTACCGCTTGACCACAACATATCATTATTGTCAATGGGAGGGAATGCATCTCATCGCCTTAGGCGTCGAAATAGCAGTGTATCAATAATATGAGCTCAGTAAATTTGCACTTGGGTTATAGGTATACTTATCACATATACAAACATCCATAACATTTAGTATTGACTATTGATATTAATTACCTAGGTTAAGATCAATGTATCTAGAACTATGACTCATTAACTATATAGGCTAAAATTAATGTACATAAAAGCATAAAGCTGCAAACATCACCACATCTATTCCCTGCTGCATCAAATGCTTCCAAAGTTTTGATAAATCAGAGTCCAAATACAACAATCTAAAGTCAAAAATCAGAAATAGTCAATACCTGCAGAACTTACCAAATCAGAGACACAAAACAGTTACTTAGTCCAGACAAATCCGTTAGATCCACAGAAACCCAATAAATCCATCAGAACACAGAAATACAAGCACTGTAACATAAAACCACACGTTCATGGTTGCGACCACACACACTCACACAGGCACACCAAGTTTTCAGCATAAATCCAAATACTGCAAAGACAGGACTTACAATAATATTCAACATTTACCAGACAAATTCCCAGGCTTCAGTTTCAGGAAGAGTACTCTCTTCTCAATTTTGGGTTAGAAAGGACACTTTCCCTTCTCGTCAGGGATATAGCTCAATGCTGTGAAGCTTTTACTATGACTAACAAATAGGCAACAAAAACAATACTGGAAGAATGCCTTTGCCTTATTGATGGTTTGTGCTCAGAACTTTTTGGTCCAGTGATCAGAGGTTCTCCCCGAGAATCCCTCGGTGCTGGCTGGAGGTCCTGCAATCCCTCGGACCATTGAAGTTCAAGAGCAGCGTCCTACCTGGGTACCCAAAATCTATTACTAGAAAGCAGCAAAATAATTAACTTCCTAAAACTTAATGTTTGAGTTCTAGAAAGCAGGCATTCTTTACTGCAGTACTGAATGCACAGGGAATAGTCCTACTCAAATGTGTATACCGAAAAGACACTCTTACTAGATATTTATGCCATGTTAACATACATAATCATTACATTTCTGCAAAGTACTTATCATTCTCCATTTCTCCACCCCCCCTTTTTTTTTTTTATATATATATATTAATGTCCTTTGTACATGCATATTGGCAACTCTGGGCAGTCGTCGGGAGCCCTCAGGTGAACGTTTATACTTTTCCTCACGGTGTCTGCTAGTTGACCTTTGCTCTTGTGCAGACGCAGTTCTAAAATCACGTATACCGTGTCCTCCAAGATTGCTTCGTTATACAAAAGCTGTTGTGGGAGATAATTGCCAAATATGCAAGGAATGTATTAATTGGTGTGGGTGGTGCACCCACTGCAGTCATCAGAGTACTTGCGTTTGCTGCAATATTTTCAGTGTTCCCTGTGTAATAGGATCATCCAGAGTGGATCTCTTCTGCTCCCATGTCAGAGGTTGCTCCCTGAGAGTGAGCGTGGTCACCTCTGGCATCAGATTCTGCGTTACGTTCTTTCAGCTCATGATACAGCTTCCTATATTTTGCCGGTAACCATCGAGGGCCTGTTGAAAGAAGAACACATGCATACCCTCTTCCCCACATTATTAGTTCTATAGGACTTGTCCATTGCGATTCCCCAAATTCTTTATACCATACTTTTGGTCGAACCACAAATGGAGGGACCATCCCGAATTGACGGTCAGCTGCTGTTGTAAATAATTGATCATCAGAACGATTTTAAAAATTAAGTACATTAACTGTTCCTGTGGGGTAGCACTGCCCATAGGATTCCCCCTTTTTTGTTTATTTAGCATAGCTTTGAGGGTCCCGTGGACACTTTCGACAATGGCTTGTGCAGTAGAAGAATGTTGTATACCTGTAACATGTTGTATACTCCAGTCCTTTGAAGTCAATGTTTTCATGGGCGCATGAGACAAAAAGATTCATTCCAGAGTCTTCAGCTTCTGCGTGTTAACACACCACTGATCGAAAAGAGGGTAAGGCTGTAAAACAAAACCTTCATAAATTATATACAAATTTGTTGGTAAATTGACATTAATTCTGAAGGTAAAGGCAATTGCAATTCAATCTGAAATCTTTTGTAAAACAGTTTTTGCTTTTGTCATTGATCTTCAGGAAAATAATAAATCTGAGTCCTTTTTGACAAAGTAAATAGAGGGGACAACTCTTCAGTCATAATGTCAATATTTTCACCTTTCAACAGAGTGAATAACATCATCTAGATAGACCATCTGAACCTTGGAAAGATAATAAAGTCCAGCTGTTTGTTCACATGGAATTCTACTGCAGAATTGTATACATTTTTTGTAACCAAGTCCTTGAATGTCAGAAAGATGGTTCTCGCCGCGCCGCTTCTGGGCTGGCCGGAATGGGCCGGCGCGCTGGGATCGAGGGAAGTAGGGGAGGGGGGGGGGAAGGGGGGGGGGGGGGGGAACCGTGCCGCCGGTTGCCCGGGGGGAGCCATGTGCCCCACCAGGTGTAAGGTTTGCTGACCCGTTCGATGCGGTGACTGCTGGCGCAGCGGCTGTACAGCGTCTGAGGGACTGTGCAGTTTTATGTTGGAATTCACCTCATTTTGATCTCAGGTCGGGTACGCCAATTGCTGTCGAGAGACCCTGTCGTGCACTTTCGGGATGCCGGATTTTTACACCCCACTTCCCATTTCTCTGGATTCAAAGGATCGTCAGGTTTTGGCAGATTTACTTCCCGCACTTCTCATGTTCGGTAGGAATTTCGTCATATGTAGGGTTAAATTTCAACAGACTGCTGCTCTGTCCTTGCTTTTGAGATAAGGACAGAGGTATAGCAGCTGCTTCTAAGATAGTCTCTGTAAGTTTTAGAGCATTTAAAGCTGAATGCACTGATTTCCAAGTAATGATTTCCTCAGGTATTTTAAACTGCAAGACTTTGTTCTTTCAAACTTCACTGTAAAAAATTCTTTAATGGAGCCTTCGCTCCTTTTCTCAGTGACTGTCCCATTCTCCAGCGAGCCGGGGGAGGGGAACAGACCTGATTACTGCTCAGGGTCTCTTAGACCCAGCCCCTGCTCACGGCTTTCTTCAGGTGGTAACTTAGTGGCCACTCCTCCGGCCAAACACCTGTACTTACAATTGTCATCCATTAACCTGTTCCACAGGACAGGCTAAGGCTTGTGTCCTCTGATAATGGTGGCAACGTTCCACTGTCCATCTAGGATGACATCTCTTGTAACACCGCTCCAGCGGGTAGGTGTGATCCGTGCCAGAGGCCCAGCTAAACATCTCAGAGAGGAAGCCTCATTTTCCCGGTGGGGGGGGTTGGCAATGATTGACATATGCTGCAACTGCGAGCTCTTGTCTTGAAGATGCTGCAAAACTGACTGCAACAGATCGCATGGTTTTTGGGGTTTTTTTGGGTTTTTTGGTGGTTTTTTTTGCAATTCATTCTGGCCGGCATCAGAGGGCGTCGGGAGTGGAGACGCCTCACTGGAATGTGGCAGGGGTGGATAGAGAGGAGGGGCCGATGTTGCAGGACGCACCCCAGGAGGGGCCGATGTCGTAAGCTGCACCCCTTCTCCCTCCCCCTCTGGGGGTGGTACTAGCTGCTCCTCCCCTCTTCCAAAAGACAGTCGCACTTCCGTGCCCGACTCCTCCTCGTTCCCCGGGGGCGGTCGTACTACCGCGTCCGGCTCGCATTTCGAGTTGATGTCTCTGGCAGCAACTTCCAGTGGGCCACCCCCCTCTGTGCCGAGACCGGAACCGCACGCTGCACTTGCTCGAATCTCGGCAATTGTGTTAAAAGTGATCCCAGTCATCCCTCTAACGGCAGGTAGCCGAAAACCCATGATAATGTCCCAGGCTTAGGCGCGTGATCTTTCCCGGGCTCTGGAGCTAGCATCTGAGCTGCAGAACACACCACCTCTCGTTCAGGTTTCATGGCTTTTAAGGTGTGTAATACTGTTCGCCAGAGCTCGCGGACGGCTTTTATCTCCTTTTCCTCTTTGTCCTCCCCGGTTATTGTCCTTTCCCACATCATCTCTCCTAACTCTTGCCATTCCGAGACGGAAAACAGTAGTGGGGTATCCGCAAAGTGACCCCATCATTGCCCCAGTTTAATCAACTTCATGAGTTGGTTTGCCATTGCGTCTATTTCTCTCTTAGAGAGAATACCAACTAACAACGTTGCTGCAGTGTCCACCTCCATGCCTGCGACCACGGCCTCCACGTTAAAATTTGGCTGCGCCAGGCAGCCCCAGTGTGGCTCGAAAATCCCTGGGAGTTGGCCGTCCGTACCTGTCCTGCGCGTTCGCACCCAGGCAGGACCCTCCCAGCCGTTACTCCCACGCCCCCCTCTCTAGCTGCTCACCGCAGACCAAGGGACTCCTGTAGGGAGACCATCCATCCTCTGCTACCAAATGTAGGCGTGGGTTACGGATTCGTTGTAACGATGTGACCCCAATATGAGTATGATCGTACACCTTTATTAGCAAAATAAGGTTTATATAGCAAAACTATTACAGCATCTGAATGGTTAAACCCCCAACCCATATATAGGCAAAACTACTGCAACTCGTTGTGATTGGTGCAGAGCTGCATCTCGAAGTGAAAACAGTACTGTGGCAGGAAACAACAACGTGGCAGGAAGGAAGTGACAGTGTGGCAGGAAACGGTGATGTTCCCCCTGCTCCAGTGTCCCGAGCTCGTCGCTCTGCCTTCCCAGCAGGGTTCCGTGTCAGCCGCTCCCAAGGCTCACTTCCGGATCGGAACCTGGGTTGCTCAACACACCAAATTATGTCTCCTCTTGTCCAGCCAGGACTCCACACCTGCCCATTTTCTCATTCTTCATTTCTCTTCTATTTCTTCCCTGATGGTAAGTCCAAATGAAAAGAAGGTTTCTGGTTCTACCTGTCTTCAGCTTACCTCAAATGGTCACTGGCTAATGAGTCTTTCTGCTGAATACTAACGAGCATTTTCTGCCATTTTTAAGGTTTCAAGCATTTTCTCACTCTTTAGCATGCTGACAAAGAGATAACCAATAAAGGACTCAAAAACAAAAAACATGCAAGAACCAGTCCAGGGTTACTTACATGACAGAACTGAGGTGGCTGAGCTCTGTGTAGCCTGTATGCAAATAGACCGATGCATTATTTCAGTTTGCTCTGTGTAGCGGAAGTCTTGTCCTTGCATGAAATTTTCCCACGAACTAAACCTAATTTGATAATTACAGATAAAAATTAAATAGTGAATTAAATGGAAAATGATATGGCAAAACTATATTTTTGTTGCTATGCTGAAAATACATTTCTTCTCATTAATTGATGAGATTTTTCATGATGTTTATAATTTAATTTACTCTCTTGTTAGGACTACAGCTATTACATCAGGGTATATGGAAGTAGGGACAGCTATGAAAAGGAATTCTGTATAGAAACACATTAATATATAAACTTCAGGAATAATTAGTACATTATGCTATTGCCCTTTTTAGGATAAGAAAACTTTCAGCCTAATAAGGCACAAACTTCTCTAATCTCATAAGACTAATAAATCATTGTTTAAAGTACACTGAGGAGTCTCAATCTGGCATCTGAAAAGAAGAAAAATTGCTTTGATTTTTTATCCCTTTTGATCTTTTATTTCTGCTGGTATTTTTCATATGCATTAAACAAACTCCTATTTCTCAGTGAAATGACAGTAACAAAATGTCCAGCCATTTTTCAAAAATAACACTCTTTCTATTACATCTATCATCGATAATAAGTGTATTGAGAATAGCAGGCAGGCAGAGCATTAAAATAGCTTAAAGATATATTAAGAAGATGTCAGAGAAAATACAGGGCCTTCTGAATCTTTACACTTAGAAACTCCTGAATAGAAATGAAAGTCAGGATGAAAATAAATCATTATTACAAAATTTATTTTAACAGAGGAGGAAATAAAGAGATTGGATTTTAGTAAGTCCTAATAAACTGCTATGGGTGTAATTTGCCCTCCAGAATAAAAACAGTGAAAGCCTCACAAGTCTCCTGACACGGGTGTATGGGTAAGAAATAAGGAATGGAGTTCTGTAATGGTGAAATGCATTTGAACTGAGTTCTTCACAGTAGGTCACTGGGGAGGGTCAGTCCAAAGACAATATCAATTTCAGTGTACAAAATATTTGAAAAATATCCTGTGCTCACTTTTACCTCTGAGGAGCTGAAGAAGAGCTGCAGTAAGATGCCCCAAATCTGATTCCTCTTCATATTTCTCTGCATGGAATTATCTTTATTCTGGCTTTGCACGTGTTTTAGAGAGAATGTCTCTGAGATCAGGTTAGAAACAAAAGTCTGAGAAATGGGGCTTTAGAGCTTTCAGGAGCAGAGTCCAGGGTAGGGTCCCCACACGCGACCTGAGAAATGCCAGAATGCTGATGTGGAAGCAGGAAGGCAGTCAACACAAAGAGCGTAGCCCCGGTGGTCCAACACCAATGACAGACTGTCCTGTTGCTAATCTGAAGCTCTAGCAGGTCTGATTTTCTGAAGCCATCCTCTCCACTCAAAGGCTCCAATGTCTAAAGCATTTTATGTTGCTCTTTCAGCCTGGAGGGGGATGGAGAAAGTGGAAAAGTGGCTGTTACTAAGCCACTGTAAAATGTAAATTTTTATTACTAGTTCTCTGTTACAAATAATTTCCTGGTTGATCATTAGAAGATTGCTATGCATAAAAAAAAAAGAGATGATGCTGACCAGAAAACCAAAACACAACAGACCTCTTTGCAGACCACTTTCAAGAACTGAATTAAAAAGGAATAGAATTTTACAGGAAGTTTCTCTGTCACTTTGATTAACAACGTTTGTGTTTGTAAGTACTACCAATTCATTTGCTAAGGTCGAATTGTCTATGAGGATGGCATTGTGCATACAAAAAGCATCTGTTATAAAGTGTGCTGATGTTTAGAAAACATTCATAAAGATTTGCTCTCCATGGACGTCTGTAGTTAACTCCTGCTGGATATTTGCAGCCCATACTGCAAGATAGTCTGGTCTGACAGAACCAAAAGGAGCGTGGGAGTCAAATTATCTATGTTCTGTGTAATTATAGAATTTCAGAGAAATTATTACAGGATTGCCATCTCAGATGATTCAGAATTTCTTTCAGGTAATCCACCACACTGTGTAGATCTCGAAAACCTACAGTATCAGTGCTTTCAACATTACATTTGCAAATAATCTTCCTTCAGAAAAGGGTTGCACTAATGTGACTATGATTTTTATACCAAGCTGATTTTGAACAACTTCCAAGCATGAATTCATAATACATTTATTATTTGTTATTTCATATTCAAGGATATAAAAGTGCTAAAACAAACTGTCAGATCACATATATCTAGAGTTCTTAACCTTGCTAATGAATTTACTCAAAGTATGCAGCACTAGGAAAAAAAAAGAATGAGGTAATAATACTAGATATGAGTTAAAATTCTGAATCTGGTCTTAGACATCACAAAAATCTGGTGTTCTACTGTTCTTTTGGAAGTGTAGATAAATTACTAAAACGGCCACCCTAAATCCAATATCCATGAGTAAAGGGAGAACCTGCTGCAGGATTTCTCAGTTAGAAAATCTTCGTTGGATCTGGAAGCAGTATGGCAAATCTCAGCCTTTGACTTCCACTTCCATTTACAAGACTGAACTTTGAGGTCACAATATATGAAAGAATCAGAAAGCTGTCTTTCAAACTTGTGAAGGGTTAAAGACCAATTTATTTCCTTTTCAGTTTGAGACTCAAATGGTTTAAAAAAAATTTGTCTGCCGTCCTCCATTATCAAAGTAAATTTCTGTTGTTGCTTCAACAGTACCATTTTCAGTCACATCAAATAATTACAATCAAAATCACCCATTTTTAATTTGTTTCTCTTCATTAATTTACATCCTAATAGGTAATTGAAGTAACTATATGAAGTTCACTAGGCTTTGAGACAGACCCAGACAGAAGCCCATATCTAAGCAGCATAGAACATTTTTCTTTCAATTGACTTAGGAGTACTTGAGCATTAATATTTTCTGTCTTATTTAATCACTGCCTTCAAAGAACCCTAAACTGATATGACAGAGGCAAGAAATGTTCTCTGCTAAAATGTTTTATAAGTTCTTATTTTAAATCTCAGTTCACAGAACATGGGATAAAGAATATTTTAGTTCAGCCTTTTGTATAGACAGTTTAATAGTCCTTCTGTCACCATCTTTGTAAAATTGCTTTACTACAGATATGCCTGTACATGGGTATACTACTATTATACCAGTAAAACAGTTAGTCGTGAGTCTTTAAGTGTTCTTCATTGTATAAATATTTTTGTTAGTGTAATATCAAGGTCTTGACACTAACATGAAAAACAGTGCTTCCTAAATATGAACTCATTCTTTAGTGTCATCCTTACTATTGTATCTGGATGGAGCAAATGTGTGTAGGATATTATGAGCAATAAAACCTCTTTTATGTTGATAAAGTTTATTTATAGTCTGGAGTTGCATAGCTTTGTGTTTTCACTTGATTCTCTGCGGGGGGAGTAAAAGTCGTTGACATTTTAGTGGAACTGTACATTCTATTTAATAATAAATCCTGTCATTCTTACTCCAAATTGTCCTTGACATCACAGTTATTATATCTTTCTGAAAAACTATGGAAGACAATATAAAAAAAAATGAAAAAGGAAAAGCAATTTTAAACAGATTTTTCAAAGACTGATTATGTATCTACTTTTGTAAAAACGCATGTCCTACTAGATGTTGCAGTTGCACATATTTGGATGCGTATTTCACAGTTTGGTAGAACTGATGGAAAGGAGATCCTTTTGAAAAATATGTAAGTTTAGATTCTGAAGTCAGGAGTTCCCAGTCAGAAATATTTGGGCTTATTCTCAGACTTTTCACTGTTTCAGCAAAGCCAAAATATTTTGCAGAAAAACATACATATACTCAAAGATGGTAAGGGGAAGGTTTGTGAAGTCGCACACCTCCAAGTGAGAGACACAAAGAAAGGAACAAAGGAACGAAGGAAGGAAATACAAAATCAAACAAATTTTGAAACTTGAAAGCTATCAAGAAGAAGAAAAATCATTCTTAAGCCCTTTCTACCCATAAAAAAGCAGTATGTAATTAGACTTGTATTTTTGTAAACTGATCCTTGTCATGTAGAGAGTGAAAGTATAGAACCACATTGAATGCTGAAAATCTGAAAAGTAGTCAAAGACAGCTTAAATCTACATTGGAACTATTTCTGATGGTCATTTAAATGTCAGGGAGGTGAGAAAAGTTCATTTACAGCACATCAAAATGGTTCATTCTGAGTCACTATCTAATAAAGTTAATCACTTAAGATTTTAGTTCAATTCCTCTAACATTTTCCACCATTTATAGTTTTATTGATTCTTAACTAAATCCTTCATATATCTTACATTCAATGAAATTTGCCTGGAATTACACCAATTTACTTCCATTCATGCCCTAAATTTTATTCTGCTGGAATACTGAGATCCCAAGAATTTAGAGCCAAGACCAGCTAAAGCCAAGATTCTGTAGCGCTTCAAATTAGAAAGAGAAAACTGCGCACAGTTTGTGACCCTGGAGGCACAGGATCATGTCTCATTATTACTGTCAGTGAATCATTTTCCTCAGAACTAATATCTGGCCTACAGTTTTATTATATTCGACACATCTAGCTCATTCACTACCTACCAAACTATCACTGCAGAAAGATTTAACGACTACACTGTGAACAAAAACCAAATTCTTTTCATTTCAGATATTCCATTGGAGAAAAATATATGTTGCTTGCAAATTCACACCAAGTTTTGGCAAGAATCATATGGGTTATACAACAAGAAGAACAAATTACGGAGCATTTCTTGTAAAATATTTTAGTACAATGTCATAAGCCTGTATCAACTAGTTTATCTTTGTATGGTAGCTGCTACTATCCACATGACAAATACCAGAGAAGAGATTGCAAAGTTATTAACCCTTCGAAGACCAATTTATTAAAAGTATGGGAAAAGGCAGGAAAAAAGTGCACTCAGCACACCCGAGAGCTTTTTTAAAGTCATGATACTGGAAGGGCATTCAGCCCCCTAAGATAAAGATCTTCTTCCTGTGCCTCACTGTCCATTTACTGCTCCTTGCACTTATGTAATGGCTCTGTTACTCTGTTCTCACTCCTACGGGCTTTTGTTCTGCAGACCTACATGTTTCCAGCCTCACACTAACACCATTCATTTAGTGACCCCAGACAAATGCTTTCTCCTGCTGCCTTTGTAATAGCATTCAGTACTTTTGCAATGAGCTCATTTGCTTAGATTACTAGGTACAAATTAAGAAGCCTATACCTAGACATTTAAAAAAAAAAATCTGATGAAACTAATTTGCTTCTTGGCTAATTTAATTTTGCTATGATTTATCCTCACAGTACTTTCATTTACCCCTTAGCAATCACTGACAATCTAAATGACAGAAAAGTCTGCCTCTCATAGCAAGTATGCATGTATATTATACACAGACATATGCAAGGCAGCCCACCTACTCAGATAAATATGTAGGTGCTTTACAATGAATATTTTCTGAAAGACCTCTTTGAGCATCAGTGAGTCGCAGGAAAAGAAGACTCTGCACTAAAACAGTACAACTCCTCAAGGGCAAAAGAGCATACTTCTATAACAGGCCCACAAACGGGAATCAGAGGTGTGGGTAGCGATAATGTTGTAATTGCAGATGAGCTGGATTAGGCAAGTATTTTCCTAGGCTCTTACTATTCTTTCTTCCATCCTATGACAAGAGAAGAACCTATTGCTTTGCTAAAATAGACATATATACACAGTCACTCCCTCTGCCAGTTCTGTCAGGCTGCTTCGTCAGGCTAGTGTGAATATTTTAACAGTATAGATGTTCTGGTATGGCTTTAAAATGTTATCGTTTTGATAGAACTAGATCAGGAAGAAATTACATGGACAACTATGCTGAGGTGAGGTCACTTCTGAGTAAAGGACAGCAACAATCTGAGGGTAAACAGAGGTGGTAACTTTTTAACACATTTTGCCTGTAACCACCCCAGAACAATACAGCTGATCAAATATTAACACACAGCTCTGCCAGAACAGTTCACCTGTATTATTAGTCCTGTGAAGCAAAGTCCCTGTTATCCACCTATTAATCAAATTCTTTACCCTTCACAATCAAGTAGCTAATTTATATGTGAGCCCAGGAGTAGATTTAAGTCCAAAATTGCCTATATAACCCAGCAACCCACAAACCCATGTAATTATCCGAAGTGCAAAAACATAAACCTTTATGGAAAATAACAGCCTTTGAATTTCATGCAACACTGCAAAATGAGTAATACTGTCACACAAATCTCAGATTCAGCTACTGTTTTACAGCCATCAAGATTTAAATAAAGTAGCATCATCATGGTGGTATGGATCCATTAGGAGGAAGTTTGTGCTTGATTATCATGATTTGATTATACTCTATAACAGTATATTGATGCTGTCTTCCCTCCAGTCTCACCACAATCTACAGAAATGGAAGACTGTTAGTCTGACTGTTAATCATCCTCCTAGTGAGATGTGGCCACAAATGACTTTTTAAAGCCAAGAGCTAAGACTATCTACTTTCCTTTAAAAACAGGAGCAGGAATACTACTTATCTATAAACGATCAATATGTAAATATAGATGTCCAATACTAGGTAGATGAAGAAATGATATTTTAAAAAAAAATGAGAGGTCTTTATAGTTTGCGAATTAACTCTAACAGGTTCATGAAGTAATTTCTGCCCTTCTGTTGCTGTCATGGTTTAACCCAGTAGCCAGCAGCCAAGCACTCACCCTTCCACTTCTGCCCCAGCAGGATTGGGAGGAGAAATGGACAAAAGGTAAAACTTGTGGCTTGAGATAAAGACAGTTTAAGAAGACAACAAAATAAATACTAATGTTACTACTACTACTAATAATAATAATGATAATAAGAATGACAACAATGAATATGCAAAATAAACTATGCACAATACTATTTTTCTCACCCCCTGACAACCAATTCGCTATTGGTCCCCAAGCAGCAATCGTGGAACCCAGAACTTGCCGATTTTTCCAAATTTCACAATACTCCTGAAAAAGACCTACCTCCCAGGAAAATTCAAACCGCCAAACAAGAGAAGGTTCAAACACATGGAAAAGAGAAGAAAAGATTCCTAACCCCCCAGCCAACACCCATTCATATACTGAGCATGATGTCCATGGTGCGGAATATTTCCACTGGCAAGACTGGGCTATCTGTCTGGCCATGATCCCTCACAACTCCTGCACACCTGTTGATTAGCTGAATATGAGAAACCAGAAAAAAGTCCTTGATTTCATAGCCACAACTAAAAACATCACTGTTATCAACATTCTTCTTGTACTAAATCCAAAGCACAGCAGCTACTGGGAGGAAAAGTATCTCTATGCCAGTTGAAACCGGGTTGTTATCCACCCTTTATTCTACACCATCTACGTCATGCTGAAGTCTCACACTTTCCACCAAATCACCATCACTTTTCCTGTCTTTTGCTAGATTAAATAAAATAATTTAACATAAGTTGTTGTCAATTAATATATATTTTTCATTACTGATTCACGTATTGTGGAAAAAAAGAGAAGGCAAACCTTTTTAAGAAAGCATTTAAGGAAACACCTTTCATCCCCTCCTCCATGTCTCAGCTTCACTTGTTCACCACATGATACTCTCCATCCCTCCCAATTCCCTCAGTAACATAATGAGCACCATAGGAGGTTGGGGTCAGTATGTAATGGTTTATTTCTTTCATTCCTTGATTCTTGCTCATTTTCCTCCGTTGTTCCTTGCTTCTTGCTGCTCCCCTGCTCTGACGTGGGCCCTGCAAGGGCTGTAGTCCCTCAGCAGTGGTGCAATTTTTTGCCATGACTGTGTCTCCATCTGTTTCCCCTTCCACGTGTCTCCTTTGTGGCTTCCCATGTGTGTCTATTGCTGTTTCCGAAAAAAGTCTGAGCAGGGACACCATGTGATTCTCTGACTGATGGCCGTTTTGCTACACAATGGGTCATTCCATCCGTGTCAGAGCAGGTTGGACATGACGCAGGGGAGGACACAATCTCCTCCCATACAGGGCACCTGGCAGTTATGCCTAATACATATCACCCCTTGATTCCCCAAGACACTGTGTGGATGCATATCCATTATAAAGTCTACTTTTAACATAATCACATCCCCTGCATACATACATTACAAACTCTGCCCTTCCATCTGGACAATAGGGTCGACATTGTAAGACCATGTTCATACGTTCAGTAAAACTCCATCCCTCCTCCCTGCAGAGAAGGTTACTGAGGCTAACTATCAAAAGTTAGATCACGTACTGTGTATCATGTCTCTGTTGCAAACTTCACTCTTTGCCCCTGCAAACCACAAAACTGAAAAGGCCGCAACAGTCTGAAAATCTACCCATTACCATCTCCACACCTTGTCTATAGATTACCAGGTTTAATATCATAATAATAATCATAATAATATGACCTCCTATTCAATATTTCAGGCCTTGTCCCAGCCCAACACATGTCCAAAAACATTACAGCAGTATGGATATTCATCCACTACAAAGTCAAATCTTTTTCCCTCCATGGGGTTATCATCTCCTTTGCTGGAACAGCAGGATAGGGCCATTTCTTACCAAGTCCCTCCATCAGCAGATCCGAGAGCCCTCTGGCCTTGCACAGGGCCCCAAACTCCCCAGAGCAAAGTTCTCCTCAGACTTCAGCGGTAACTCAGTGGCTTCAGTTTCCCAGAATCTCCATATCCATCACGTGGACATCTCCTTAGGGCAGTGGCTGTAGGCAGCCTGCATATCATTAATTTCACCCGGGGTAAAGGATCACTGCACGATGCTTGGTATACAAGATTAAATTTGATAGGTTTCATACCACACTGTCTGAAAATACTGTGTGGTAGATTTATTTTAGACTCAGATGCATTTCTGTTTCCTGCCACAAACTGGGAAAAGAGGAATGGGCAGGAATTAGTTAAAAGACAAATAGCTTCAAAATCAACTTTCAGCTTCAAACTCCAGGCTCTAGTTAAAGAGAAGCATATTAATGATGCATTACCACTTTTAATTAGATTTTTTTAATACTAATTTGACATTAAAAAGAGAGAGAGAGAGAGTCGTCACTTTTAACTTATCAGTGACTTTAGCTATAAAGCATAAAGTAGCATTCAGCCATTAAAACCACTGTTTGGGATGAGCATTACTGATAGTCTAATTAAAAAATGTATAGGGTAGAAAACAAAATGACTAGAAGACAGCAAAATAAATCACCTTCACCTTCACTCGCTCAGATGTGGATGATTTACCAACTACAAGATGAAAAAGTATTGAAAAAATGTACTGTTTTGCAAAATTTTCTTTGGTCCCTGTATTGTAATATACCTTTACAAAGCAATAGCATCGAAGTGAGCTAGAAAGACACTTCTTTTTATTTACTCTCAGGCTGCGCCACATAGTTCACACCAGAGTACATAGTCTGGTCATGAAAAAGAAAATTGATGATGCCAGAAACTTCTGTTTCAGTGTTTAACAGATGCTTTCACAGAAGCTGATTTCTGAGGAGGATGCTCAGAGAATGCTGACAAAAAAAAATCAGTGTTGATGCTTCTGGAGTAAGAAAAAGGTATCTTTGTCACCAAAAAGCCATATGAAATGTCATTAACTTGGCAGCTTCAGAAATGAGATTGAAGATTACTTATCAGTGATAAGCGAAAGGCTGGAAGCCCACCTCTTTGGTGGATGGGAGAAACGAGCCAACCCGTGCATTCACCACAGCTGTGCAGCTGAACTGCTCTGCAAATGTTGGGGAGTACACGATCTCACTGCAAATGGAGCTGCTGGCTGTGCTTGCTCCACCAGTATCACATGCTGTGTCATTTGCTTCAATTTGAACTCCAAAGCTATATTTCACCCTGAAAGGATTTTGTTTTATACACAGTTTAGAAAGAAATTTAGCTCCCTTTGAAATCCTGCCTTTGAAACCAAGTTTAGGAACTTCCTTCTAACAAGACTGGTACCTTGTTATGCTGTGATAAGAGAGGGTGTTCACCTACGAAGAGCAATTTCCATCCACTTTAATAAATTGAGGAAGATGTTTTTAATGGTCTTTATTTTTTCCTGGTGACATATGGAAGCAAGTCTTGTTTTCATTCCTAACTCACTTCAAAGTCCTAAATCTTTATGCCACTCCCAGTCAATGGACAGCATCGTAAACAGCTTATAAATTGTAATAAATGCAATTATATTAATAACGAAATAATATTGGGAATGGTTAACATGCAGAAGTCACACACAAAGCTAGTGGTAAGTCAGCAGCAGAGAAAATATTCCCCTCTATCAATTAAAACAAGGTCAAGGACCCAGAAAATAATCTAGTGGGATCATTTATCAGTGACAGGAGTAGGAAACAAGGGAGAAATAAACAATTTGCCGTATCTGAAGCCAAAAGTAGGACATTGTGTCTCAACTAAATTTGAAGAGAATTTTCTCTTAAAATTTTTTTTCCTTTTATTTTAGTCTCTTGGAAACCATGGGTAGCTGAACCGATTTGGAGAAATGATCACTATTGAATGAAAGCTTACATTTGGAAAAGATTTGGGAAGCCACCTCTTGCCTCACTGACCTCCAATTACATTTCTGCTTTCTCTGTTGGAGTGCCAGACCCCTACCGTGGATTTGACAGATCTGTGATGGTAGCTAGTCTTGAAAATCTTTGTGCTCAGCCACTTCCACTATATCACAGGTTCTGAATGTTGTTAGTGGATAGCCTTTTCTTATATGAAATATACCTAAAAGGAAAGAAATGCAAAGTCTTTGATCACACTAATAAAAGCCATTGACACTGATTATCTTGCTCAGAAAAGTTTCACTTCTTTTCAAATTTTGACAAATAATTTTTCTTAAAAAAACCAACAGAAAACTATCTATGATTTAAAATGGGATAAAAATTGATTACACAATATGATGACTGTATATTATTATTGCTATAAATATGTTCTCTAGTACTTTATTGATGCACAAAGAGAAAGAATGAGGGATTACTGAATAACTGAACATCCACAACTTCAACTTAGGTTAATGGCTACAGATGTTCAGCACTACAGGAAATTAAAGGTATTCTTGGTTCATGCTCTAATTTAGAGGCTTCTTATAATTACTTTTTTTCTGGGTGATTTACATGAAGTGAAAAGTGTCATGCGAATCAGAGCACTGGTTTGATTTCATGTGTGCTAAATTTATAAAGAAACCCCTATTACATAAAAAACAAATACATTATTATTACAAGTTCACAACAAAATCTGATTTACTCCAAAATTCACAGATTTCTTAAGTTTTCTAAAAAAAGAATTATATCCTTTGTAACATGTTAGACCTTTCTCTGCCCCATAATCTAAGAGCTGGCTAGATGAAAATGCAATGAAATGCCTGCTGTTAAAAATGAGTAGAAAGTAACAAAGAATTAAAAGTCAACTGCCCCCGAGTTGAGTCTCAACACTCAACAGACATGCTACAAATATAGATCAGAAACAACCCCCAGCTATATCAACAACCAACACAACATCCATATGCAGTGCCCTTCAGTATTAGATTAAAATTTTCTGAAGAGACCAGAGTGTCTCATATCAGCTTTCCATTTTGTCTTTTCTAACTCAGCTTCAATTTGGCTTTTAAGAACTTGCCTAAAATTTTCACACATTCACTCTTTTATTTTAATACATATCACTTTCATTCAACCATACACTTCTTAACAATTCAAAAACCGCTGAAGTGGATAACTTCTGGTAATGTTGCTCTCAATTCCTTTACTCCACACTGTATCAGAGACATGATTTTGTCCAAGAGAGCTAGCCTAAGTGAGGAAAAAAGAAAAAGAAAGAAATAGTAAAACAAACCAGATAACTTCATAGAGAGTGACCTGAAAAGTTCAATTTTTAAGCCAACCCAAACCATTTTGTAACAGAAGTAAATTTTTCTTTTTATTACACAGAAATGTTCTTTTTGAGGTGCATTAAAAAACCTTTTAGAATCAATAAAACTCCTCTACCTGTTTGACTATTACACCATATGAAAATATAAAGAACATCTTTAAAACAGAATAATCCAATCTAAAAATGCAAAAATATAATCAGAAGAGGACTTACTACGTGTAGAGAGAAGTGGCCCACAAGAAACCTTAGTTCCAATTGGCCTAATTCTTGAGTGAAAAAGTTGCATTAATGAAATGTTTTTCCCTAATGCTTATGGTAATTCAAACCAAAGGATTAAAATTTACCATATCAAGCAGGACATTTAGGTAATTGGACTTCGTACAGAGAGTCAGTGCTCTGTGTTCAAAATTAACTATCTTCAAAGCGGCATTATAAGGATTAATAGACAATTTTTGTAGAGTGCTTAGTAATGTGTTAGCGATGAGAAACACTAGTTAGTGACATTTTGCCTAAGTAAATGGTTAGATTAAAATATATCAGTTACACCACAGACATAGTTTTAGAGTCAGACTTGTACATATTCGCACAAGATAACTTGAGTTTTTACTCCTCAGAATTGTCCTCATGGAAGAACAGTGACAGATTCCCTGTAGAGACTCAGTTTTATTTCTGGCTCTAAGCCAAAGCTGCTGTAAAAAGGCCAGGATATAAGAAAAGGAAAAGCTGGTGCCACAGTTCTCAGGCCTCTCACTTGTGGCGGTGCTAGGCAGCCAATCTTAACCTGATACCGAGAGATAATAAAAACGACACAAATTACCCCAAGAATTTTTAGGCTTTAAGAGCCAGGTGACCTTAACATTTGCATGTTATATTCAATTTTAAGACATCAGGGTTAGAGTGCTACACTGTTTCGTTGGCAAATTTCCATTAAAAATATGTATTTTAAGATGAGTTACCTTTTGGGTTTGTGCCTGAATCTTAACACTGAATAGTTAACTTTAAATATACTGCAGGCAAAGCCTAAGGCTATTTTTCTACTGGTATTTTTTAATTATTTTCTTTACCAATATGTATTAATGAGCAGTTTGTAAACAAACGGAATTTAGCTCTCTTTCAATTAAAAAGACAAAAAATCAAAAAGCATGACAGGTGCTCTTTAGCATGTTGTGTTCATGAAATATTTAAAAGGAAAACAAATTCACACAGTGCTTCATCTTTCCTGAAAACCTGTCTATAAACAAGACATATCTGAGTGTTAAAACTCGGGTTATATTTGTAAAGCAACTTGGTTTCCCCTGTGAATCACCGGTATTTTCTTTCTGTGGCTCACCTTGAGGAACTTTTTGAAAACCCACTCGGATATCCAAGAGCAGAAATGTTCTGCAGCGCTATTAAAACCTCCAAAAACAGGAGGTGTTCTTAGTAAAAATACTGAAATCTCTGTGTTTTTTCGAGGATAAGTGAACATTTCCCATTGTGTATTTCAATAAGATCGTCACCACGATCCTCTGCTTAAAATCGAAGCATGGCCACTGTATCTTCAATTATGCAGTCAAAGCTTCTAACAGGGAAGAGAGAAAAGTATTTTCAATCAGTCATAAACTGAGTATTTCATGCTATCATGAATATTTGAAAGAAGCTACCTGAAATTTTTCTGATGTAATCTAATTTTGTTCAAAGCAGTTGCTAATTATTTTAAAACATATTTTCTATGCTTTGTAAAAATATTTCATCATTATTTGAGGCATCAGGTCTTTGCCTACAAAAGCCACTTCTGCATAAAATGTCAAGATTTTCTTAAAAAGAAGAACAAAACAGAGGAAATACAGAGCTTTTCTACAGCTTTAGGCAGAGGCTTGGATTTAAAAAACAAAATGTTAACAGCTGGAAGATCCTATGGCAGTGTTTGCACTGCAGCATGCAACTATCCCCATGACAGGTTCAGTGATAAAATAGCTACCCCTCCGTACTGAGTTCTCCCTGGATAAAGCTCAGATGTCCCTAATATTTAAGCACACTTCAAAAGGTATTTAGCTGCCTAGGGTATAGGTTTGGAACCTCCATGAATTCCATTTGTCCTTGTGGTGATTGCACCAGGCAGACAACAAAAGTCACTTGTAAGGGGAGCTCTGGCTGGCTTTGAAGTAGCCCCACGCAAAAGCTGATAGGGTTTGTAAGAATTAGTTTGCAGAAAGCTATGGGCATCTTGCAGTCATAATGAATGGCAAGGTTTCTGTGGAAAGCAGCCTGGTATTTGGAGAGGTAGCATGCAAAAACTAAAAATATTTAAAAGTGACTAATGCTCCATTAGCAAAGCACTCTGTAAATAGCAAGCTGCATTCCTCAACCCCAGAGTTCTGGGACCTAAAAGGGTAAAGCAGTCAAAGGGTGCAAAAAAGGAAACACTATTATCCTTGCCTTAGATATTAGCAATTAAAGTACATAAAGATCAAGAAACCTGTCCAAGGTCAGCAAAGACAGAGACTGGACATGATACATTGCCATTCTAACTTCTAAAATACTTAAACACTGTAAAGTCAGTTGTAATAGTTTGGTTGGGTTTGTTTTTCTTAAAGGCAAAAGATCTCAAAAACTACTAGGCTTTGCATGATGTAAGATTACAATATTTAGTGTTTACTACAACTAGCAAAATGAGAAGCTGAGAAGCAAAAGAAGTCAGGGGTCTGCTTGGTAGTCTTCAATTTAGGTTGTGTGAAAAGAAGACTTGAGAAAACCGTATGAATTTTACTCCATGGGTCTAACTGTTGTAGTGGATGACCAGTGTAATGAGGCATGGAAGCAGTGTTCTGCATGGAATACTGTCACATAAATAATGAAAAAGTATTTAATTAGTGTCTAATATGAAACAAACAAGAAATATATGAGATCTTGGCCTGGCTTTCTGAGTGGATATACCTTTGGTGATTCATTTATAACCACTGATTAACCAGTTACATTTTTTCTTCTACAGACTTCAGCTAGGTTGTCTTTGTTCTGGTTTAGTCCCTTGTTTTAAAACTAGAAAAGAGTTTTGAAAAAAAGTTATTTATTTCATTTTGTTGTGTGTTATCAAAACCTGGATGATGAAGTTCCTTTACCTAAGGCATGCTGGCGACATATTTCCTATTATAGCCTTGGAGTTAAATAACAGGGAAATAATTCCTCTTAGCACCACCGCAATAACACTAATGCAAAGGAGCAGAACTACCATTCAGCCTTGAGTCAATATTACTGAACTCTATGCTTTGTAGAAGACGTAGTCTTGTATTTCTGTGCATGGTCTGCCACATCCTTTACTCAAAAAATATCTAATTCAACAGTCAAGGAGATAGAATATTGAACATACCCTCTTACTGTTCACAGAATAAAAATGATCTTGCAATGCTAAAAAAGAGAAGTGTTCTGTAAGTATAACTTTGCCCTATTTTACAAAGCAACTTCTCATTTCTCAGTACAGACTCTAAGAAGAATGTAACGGTATTGAATGAATTAAATATTACCTAGCCCCGAGACGACAGTAGCACAGGATACCTCCCCCATCTCCTGCAGGCTCTTGAACTTCCATGGCTCGTGGGATGTTAGCATCTCGCAGATTCAGTCTGTTGCAGAGGGTGGCAAGACATCTGTCTTCAAACTACTGCATGTCTTCTTTTGTTCACCTTCTATTAACAGAATGTTGGGCAATGAATAACCACGGTTTCTACTGACATGGAAAAATACCAAACAAATTATCTATTAAAGACAAGTCTGTTCAGTTGTGCAGTGGATATAACTCTGAACTAATTTGAATAAAATAAAGTGAAAAACTGACAGACTCAGGTACTACTCACAAAACCATACTACTCCAAATGAATTTATTTATTGTCTGGAGTGTATACATACCTTGAGAGACTCTTTCAGGTTCACTTGAAGCATCTGGCAACACAAGTCACGGTGTTGCATGGCATTACAGAGCTTATAGCCCTGCAATAAAAACTTGCTCTGATTTCTTCAAACCAGAGCCTGCACGGTGCCTTTGGTGATTTGGTGAACACTGATCTTGTTCTGTGGGTTTCTTGCTTCTGCCACCCCGTTCACATAAACACAGAGTGAGAATTTTAGTGAGGTATTAATAATGAAACTGCAGAATGCTGGAGGAAGGGAGCATTGTATCGCCACTGTATCCCACACCAACACTACGTAGGATGAAAGATGATCAAATTGTAAATATGAAAGAGAGCAATAACCAGGTAGTGAACATTGTTTTCCACTAACTACAGTCATAAGCAATCTGTGATCTGCCAGGGCAGGAAAATGTCTTTCATGGGACACGTATACTTGTTAGCAAACAAGCGTTAAGCCAGCATAATGAGTCTCGCTCAAAGCTGTTGCTGGAAGCCCCATGCTGTTATCCATATGCTGGATGCCTCCCTTAAAAATGTTGATTGTGAACTTGCTGTTCCAAGCACCTTTGGGATTTTATGGCTTTCTAGCTGTAAGGCACCATTTGGCCTCACTATGGAATTTTCTGAAGAGGCACAAGAGAAGAAGCAACTAAGGAGTAAGCCTTAGTGTAATTTTCACAAATGTATTTCAGAGTCATTCCATTGACTTCACTAAGCTTATCTTGGTTAAAATCAGAATTTTATTAGCAGCTTTCACAGACACAGAAATTACCAGTATCTGCAGCACAGGTACTAGTTACAGAAAGTAATATCTACCTCTAGAACATCCCGCATTCAGAGAAAAGTTGGGGTGAATGCTCGAACCCCGTCAAGGTAATAGGGTCTGCGCCAGTGGTTTTAGGAGAGCCAAATTTTTACTACTGGACTGCAATAATCATTAACATTATTTTAGTTTGCAAACAAGTAAGACTTTATTCCATTTATGTGTTATTATTTTGAAAATTAGATTCTTAACTCTCAGGTCTCATTTTATTCTTTCTCTGTATTTCATTTAATATTATTATCCTTGTGTTATAAGGTCAATAAAACTTTTCTTTTTTGTTCTTTATACCCTTCAGGTGATATTTGTTCTTTTAACTTCCCTTCTGTAATCATCACCTACCATGGATACACATATTTACTTTTGTAATCTTTACTCATCAGTCAACACCTCTGTCATATACTTCCTGCATAGTTAAAAAGCCTGTGTCATAATAGGACAGCAAAATTTAACTGTAATGTAATCTTTTCTTGAAATGAAGCACGTTGTTACTGTGTTCTCTATTCTGCTGTGGTAGGATGCACTGTCTTAGTCTTACTTTAGCATATTTTTAGGTTTATTTCTTTGTTTTTGGCTTTTAATAAGGTTTTTTTTTTTTTTTCAGAATTATGAATTTACAGGTTACCTTACTTTTGACCTCATTCATTTGCTTCAGTTCTAATGCCCTGAACCTTCTTCCAGCATTATTGATGAATTTGCTACATATACCTGCATTAAAAGAATTAGATATTTAAGACCAAACCAGCTTTTGATTCTCACTCACCATTTCTTTCACCTTTACTTATTTTCACTGAGCTGGCTCTTAATGTACTTGGCAATACTGAGATCCAGGAAACATTTGAACACAAACCTGGCTGTGATGCACAGAAGCAGTTCACTTGTAAAATATTTCTTATTTTCTAGGTTTAATCTCACTTTGTGTATCATGTTAATAACGTCCATAGCTACACAGCAAGTACACTGGAAAAGAGGTTCTGATACTCAACAGGCTGCAGATCCTGAAAAGCTTTTCATAGCTGACCAATTACCCAATATTTTCCTCTGAGAAACCTGTAAGAGAATAGCAGACAGCAGCAGTGAATATTATTTTTACAGAAATATTGCTGTAATTTCTATCTTTACTTTTTCCCCGAAAGGCACAGATGTTTGTGCTGATTTCTTCACTCAGAAACAATACTATTGCCGGTCTTGGCACAACATGGATTTCTATTATCCAGTACAATCTCTGCAAGTAACTGGTTTTGCATCAAATAATGTAAATGGAGATAATGAAGTGAACAAGTAAATAGCTTTTCCAGATTGACTAGTAAGTGTCTGGTACATGGAAGCTGTGCCTTAGATCTTAACAGGTATCTCCCGATTCATATATTAGTGTAAATTTAAAGGGAATGCTTGAATCTGTTGTTTCACAAAGGTTATTTTACAGAGCGGCTGGGTTACACTGGTGCGGTATAAACTGTACCAACCCTTTTGGTTGTACAGGGAGTGGCATACTGTCTAGCTCAGTCACCAAGAGACAGATGTCTTGGCTCTTTTTCCCTTGGCTTCTCATTCGAAACAACCTGCTAAAACATAGTGCTTGTTTACCTAAAACCTGCAGCTTTTTGCCTGGCAAACCCCAGAGAGCTGTTGCTCTACATTCACATGTCTGGAGCAATAGGCTGGCCATCAGCTTTCTGTCCATGTAGATAAATAGAGATTATTTTTTTACCCTACAGCTCCCTCTTAAAACTCTAACCGTGAGGTTTCCATCTAGATCCATTAATAACCTACAAAATACATTATATTTTTGATGTGTAATACCAACAACACACAACTATCAGATTACAAAGCCAAATAAATTCTGCACAGTGAAGTTTCTGTCACAACTCAAGTCTTTTTTAGGATCCAGGTCAGCCCCACATTATAAAATCTTTCACTGCTGAGAGAGCATAGCAGAAAAATACATCACTTCTGTTACGGGAAGCTGCAGAGAAATGTGTCTCCCTTGGCCTTGCTGACCAGAATATCCATCCAAGATCCATGTTTATTTGGCTTTCCTAGGGTGGAGAAATCATACCTGCCTATTTCACTGTAACAGTATAACAAAGATCTCAAATTTACTCCATTAAGAGAGTCTGAGACGGAGTAGGAATACACAACTGACTAGGGAAGGTATTTCATCAGTAAAGCCTCCCACACCATTTATGTATTTTACCCGATACACATTCACTTTATGTAGTGATTCTAGGAACACAGACCAAACCTAGAACTTTTTCCTTCTAGGAAGTTTTCTCATAACACACTGACAAAGCCTTTTCTCACTTGTTTTCTTCTTACTCCCTGAAGCTTTATAGAAAACCGTGCAACAGGCATTGCCTTTCTCTTTTCATAGCTTAGGAAGCCACAGAAATTTGTTGAATTGTCTTGCTGAGGAAAGCATTGAAGTCAGAAACCCAACATTTGCAATATTAAGAGCAAATATTTGGCTTTTATATACAAGATATCACGCAGCCCTCCCTCTCCAATTATGTTTTAACAGAAAAAAAGAAAGCAGATACCAGGGCTGTCTGGCAGGAAATTCACTAAGTGATATTGATCTTCGAACCTCAGTTTTACCTAAGCTCTAAACCACTCTTTAAAGAGGAGCACTGTGTCACATCACCATATCTTAGACATTGAACAGCACTAAATCAACAAGTTTTAAGAGAAAAAAATTGCATTCTGAATTCAGTTACGATTTTTAAAAGGCAGCTTGTAACTGTGAAAAAGAGAAGCTGTTCCAGTTGGGACAAGCCACCTTCCAATGCTGCTATGGAGGTGAGGTGAAGTCCAGTGAGAGGTGGGTTTCAGGCATGCCTTCCCTCAGGCATCCCCTGTGCACCTTTCCTTGGCGTTGCAAAACTGGTGTCTTGGCTTCCAGGAAACCTGTCCCTAAGTGTTAACTCCCTCTCCTCCACTTTCAGGGAACTGAGCTCGCTAGCTCCAGCCAGTGTATCCACTTCAAAGCCAGAGTATGTTATCCTCTTTCTGCATATAAACTCAAGAAGCTAAAAATAAGTACAGATGCAGAAGCATGACCAGGGTGTTGTGATTTTTGAATATAAAACTTTTAATTTAATGTATTTACGTGATGGCAAATATAAAATAACTTGATAGTTGAAAGAATAAACCAGTTTTGTCCTTGATGTCTACGTACTTATAGCTTATCCCGACCACTAAATTGAGACACAAAAGAAGAATTCAAGAAGAGTTACCAAACATTGGAACAGGCTGCCCAGGGAAGTGGTGGAGTCCCCATCCCTGAAGGTGTTCAACAAATGTGTATATCTGACACTTCAGGACTTGTTTTAGCAGGCATGGTGGTGTTGTGTCAATGGTTGGACTTCAAGATCCTAGAGGTCTTTTACAGCCCTAATGATTCTATGATTCTATGATGAACAGGTGTAATACTGAAAAAAATTAATTGATTATATTATGAAAAGACTACACATACATTTATCAATAAGATTTCAACATTTCCCCCATGCAGTACTTTATTTTTAAAAGAGTAATTAGATACTCCTTAAACTGCATATTGTGTAGAGTTTATATTTATATACTTATATACTTATATATTATTGTTGATACATTCATAGAAATAAACATATAAAATCTGTATAAACATTATTACAGTTATCCTGAGCATTGTCCACAAAGAAAACTGCATCTTCTACTGTTGTCATTTAAATCCTTTTAACATTATGAAATGTTGCTTAATGGTAAATCTCAATATTACTTGTTATATTTAACAGTATCTTTAAAAGTAATTGTACTCAATTTGGAAAGGTAGTGTTTAACTGCTATTAAGGAGATGGATCTTTGATCAGGAATTGATATATGTTGCACTGTTGGGCTTATTTTTATTCCACTGTCATATAAAATAGAGATATTTATTGTTATACCTTCAGAACGTAGCATTAAGAAAATGATACACATTTCAGCCTAATGCATCTGCACTTCAAAATGCTGATGATTTGAATAGTATAAGAGCCAGGACGAGGACACGTGAATTTGTATTTGTAAAATAATATTACTTTGGTTTACTTGTATCTAAGATGGACTTGGGCTATACAAAGTATTTAAGAAAGTGAGCTGAGCTTTTCTAGATAGACACTTGTTTACTTGTGGAAGTATACTGCAGATAAAGTATAATTTGAAAGAAGTGCCTCTAATAGAACCACACTTGGGATGTTTATCAGCTACCCATCAACAGATCCAGTGCAACACAAAGGCCAGCTACCTTCAGATGTATTCTGGTCATGCAACACTTGTTTTCAGAGCTCCATGCTGCTGCGGAACAAGTACTTGTGTATACAAGGCACAGAATAGGCTGATTGAAGCTAAGAATTTATAGACAGGCTTTTAAAATTGTTGCATGAAGTGATATTAAATGCACAGATAGATCCCCTTTGCATGAAATAAATGCTGTAAAAGGCATTTATTAATAATCCAATTTTAAACTGATTTCTTTGGTGATGTTTTTTAGATGTGCTTCTAACTTAGAGCAGTTTTTAAAAAATTATTTAGATTTTTTTGCTACAGAAAAGATCTGTTTCACCCACATGGATATTTCATAGAATCACAGATTCAAAGAACAAGAGACATTTAAAGGTCATCTACTCCAACCCACCTGCCATGGGCAGAGCCATCTACCACTAGATCAGCTTGTTCGGAGCCCCATCCAACCTGACCTTGAATGTTTCCAGGGATGGGGCATCTACCACCTTGCTGGGCAACTTGGGCCAGTGTTTCACGACCCTCACTGGAAAAAAATCTTTCTTCTTTCCAGTCTGAATCTACCCTATTTTAATATAAAACAATTATGCCTTGTCCTGTTGAAACAGACCCTGCTAAAAAATCTGTCCCCATCTTTCTTACAAGCCCCCTTCAGGTACTGGAAGGCTGCAATAAGGTCTCCCCACAGCCTTCTCTTTTCCAGGCAGAACAGCCCCAACTCTCTCAGCCTGTCCTCACAGGAGAGGTGTTCCAGACCTCAGATCTTTTTTGTGGCCTCCTCTGGCCCCGCTCCAACAGGTCCATGTCTGCCCTGTGCTGATGGCTCCAGAGCTGGATGCAGGACTCCAGATGAGGTCTCACCAGAATGGAGCATATGGACAGAACTGCCCCCCTCAACCTGCTGGCCAGACTTCTGATGCAGCCCAGGATATGTTGCACATTGCTGGCTCATGCTAAGCTTTTCATCCACCAGTGCCCCCAAGTCCTTCTTGGCAGAGCTGCTCTCAATCGCTTCATCCTCCAGCCTGTATTGACAGTGGGGATTGCCCTGACACATGTGCAGTACTCTGTACTTGGCCTTGTTGAACCTCATGAGATTCACACAGGCCCACTTCTCAAGCTTGTCCAGATCCATCTGGATGGCATCCCATCCCTCAGGTGTGTCGACCACACCACTCAGCTTGGTGTCATCTGCAAACTTGCTGAGGGTGCTCTCATTCCCACAGTCTAGGTCATTGATGAAGATATTAAACAGCACTGGTCCCAATACAGACCCCTGAAGGACACCACTTGTCACTGATATCCATCTGGACATTGACACATTGAGCATTACCCTCTGGATGTGACCATCCAACCGCTTCCTCATCCACCAGACAGTCCACCCACAAAATCCATCTCTCTGAAATTTAGAGAGAAGGACGTTGTGGGAGACTGCATCAAAGGCCTTACAGAAGTCCAGACAGATGACATCAGTAGCTCTTCCCTTGTCCAGTGATGTAGTCACTCCATCATACAAACCCACTAGATTTGTCAGGCAACATTTGGTTAATGATCATATTCAATCTTTTCTTAATACTTCGAATAAAGATTTTTTTTTTGCATCCCTACACACTGGCTTTTAAAAATAATCTTTAAATTAGAACGAGTACATTGTAATAACTGCAAATGAGAAACCTTCACTTCATTCAGATTAAAACACATATGTGCGACCACTTGGTATTCATCCACATCTATAGTCACTATTTGGGATTTTACTTCAAGACTAAATTTACAATATCTTGGAATGCATACAACAGGAAATTTTATTGTCTTTTTCAAAAGACATGTAATTCCCATACTCAATTTTAAAATTCATAATGAATATGATATTAAGTGTCAGTCACACGTTCCTCCACATACGCAGGTTTCTCTCTGCTCTCTTTCCCTGGAAAAACTGCAATAAAATAATTGCTGAGAAGAATCACAACAGAGATCTGTCACTAAAGACCAAGATTTAAAAAAAAAAAAAAAAAAGGCAAGAAAAAGTAACTTAGAGACTGCTATGGGACAAATGTTTGATATCCCACAGTCAGTGCTTTGACTAGTGAGAAAAGTTTTCGTGCAGCTTCCAGGGAACTGTACATTGCCCTCAACGTGCTGCAAGGATGGTGATGAAAAGTTTAGCACAGCTGGCTCTATAGCAAGGAGCAGAGAGGTGCAGCCTCCAGTAAGCCTGGTAAACCAGCTCCATAGCCCATTTCAGACTGGTGCCAAGGACCGACAAGCACAAACACAGGTGAAACACCTGGTAAAACTGTGTCATCTGAAGGAGAGTCTGATGGACATAGGAATTTAAGCATAATCACACTCTTAAGTGGGAATGATGCATTTAGCGTTTTAAAAGTGCTGTCTTGGGAAATATGTAGTTACTGGAACTAGTAGTGGCATGCCCACCCACTAAATCCAGGGATATTGTTTCTGCTGTATCTGACATACCACATCCTTCTGTGTCAACACACTGTGCTGTTCCACCTATCCGGACTTGTGCCTTCATACCAACACACCATCAGTCTAAACCATCTAGATCTAGACTGCTTTTCAGCTCTTTCTACCTGGCCCCAGCAGTCATCCTCCCATTCTCCCACCTCCTCACCCTCATGTCACCAGGGCTTGAGAAAGGACCCTCAAGGAAGCTGCAGCACGGTCCGGACAGGTCTCAGGCCAGGACAATCAGGAACACAGGAACCAGGCATGCTGTGTTGTTCAGCTACTTGACAATGAAACCTTTAGCGTTTTACCAGATGCTGGGTTGTACACAGTCTGTTAAGTTGTTCATCTTCCTTTTCTGGTCTACCTGTATCTCTCAGGGGTAACCAGAAAGTGAAGAGAAGCCATTCATTTCTTTTCCTGATACAGAGGGATATTTCAGAAGGAGAAAATATCCTCGATAGGTGCTACTATGATTTTCCTGCTGAAGGCATGTGAGCAATATTATTCTCCACATGCCTTTAGAATGTTTTTTGCCTTAATCCACAGGCCCATGGTGTGTGTTGGATCACGTGCTAGCATAACATCCGATTAACTCAGTTAATCTGCAAAAACTAGAAAAGGAAAAAGATACATCTCTCTCCTTCAGACAAGCGAGAGAGCTTTGATGAAGTGCAATCTCCAAAAGCCAATATCTAATCTCTAACTTCTTAAATCTTCCTAATAAAACAGAAGAAAAAAACCACATTCTTCTCCTCAAATTAAATTATAGTGAGCAGGTAAAAATAAAATAGGATGATTCATGAGAAATAGACAAAGCCAAAATAATCATGTTCAAACACAGCCAGACTGAGTTATCTTTCTCCGAATTTATATGAGCCTATGCTTAGCTTGCTGACAAGGGGGCTCCAGCAGCTCTGCAAGTTATGTGCTTTTCACGTGTCAGCTGCATTGGATCACTGTGCAGTATATGATTTTCGTATTGCACGATCACCAAGCACAAAGACTGCAGTTACTCCTGCCTTCCATCTAATCTTTCCCCTAAACACTGCTTGGGAACGCAATACGTGAGTTCCTCTGCTCGGGTTGCAGGTCTGTCAAAACAACGTCAACATTTAATTTTATCTCCTTTTCCTTTTGTTTTCCAACATATATGTAAATCACTTAACAAAAAGCTTCTGGACAAGGTCTTTATGCTTCCTTCTCTCTCATTACGACTCCTACTTGACCCAGCATTCTACCTTTACATTAACTCAGCTAACATTATTTAGTTGGATACAGTCTAAATGACTCAAGTAACAAACTCATTTTGTGAGATCAATTTCCTTAGCATCAAAGCAAGGGAAAGCTATCAGTGAGTGCTCCCCACATGATAACCCTATTGCTGTCAGCTATACATATATATAAAGTTGCAGCACATTTTGTTCAAATGTATTTAATCTGAAACTCTTTTAGTAGAACAAAATGGCTGGAGCTCTGGGATGTTTTCTCCAGCAAGGCACGGAGTTTGACCACCTGATTTCAAATGTTGCGTGACTCAAACCTCTGTGGAATAGACTGAAAATGTGATGTTACTCTGGACTGCTTAATAGTGCAGGAAAGAACATGGTGACAAGCAGTAGCCTGATCTAAAACTAGAAGATGTTAAGCTCTGAAAATCTTTATTCCCCCCCTGTGCATTCTTTCATCTGGTCTCCTATTTTGTTTGTTTTCCTCTTTTTAACTGCCTTGTCAAGTTTATAGAGTCTCTCAAGCACATCTGTTTTCTTTCCCATCAAAGAGAAAAAAAAGTGAAACATATTCATAACAGAGAAAGAATAATAACTACATGCATTATGATCACAGTAGTGACACTGTGTTCAGAGCTGTGCCATTGCAGGAGGCACACGAAAGATGCCTACATCACACGGCGGAGCACAGCACAAAAGCACTGCTTGCTGCTCTGCCAGCCCAGGAGAGCTCGTCCGCACGACCCAGCGCAGTTCTCTTCGGACCGACTGCCCTGGGCTCTGTGAGTACATCAGGCAGCGTGCTGGCAAGTGAGCCCCTAAGCGCTGTCACTCAGGTGGTCCTTTCAGGATTGTGCTCAGACTCCTTCTGAGTCTTCAGAAGTGTTACTCCATTTTGCAACATCATTACAACTGTCATCCATGTCCAAGACAGTAAAAATTTAAGCAAAAAAACCTGAACT
Source organism: Opisthocomus hoazin (assembly GCF_030867145.1). Lineage (NCBI taxonomy): Eukaryota > Metazoa > Chordata > Aves > Opisthocomiformes > Opisthocomidae > Opisthocomus > Opisthocomus hoazin. Next base: position 80,514,513 of record NC_134418.1, read on the forward strand.
GATAAGGGCAAGTGGGTAAGAAAAATTGTCTTTCTGTCTGGGGGTGTGCAAGAAAGCCAGACAGCATGCCATTCAGACCTTTTGTCTCTCTAAGTCTACTGTATCATCAAGAAGGTAGCACTTTCAAGGGCTATTTCTGCACGATCCAGTACAGAGGTGTATAGATACCTGCATAGGCTACCTCTACTACAAAAAGCTTTACAGTCATGTTAATAAGGCAGTCAGAACATCCTCGTTAGTCTCGCTGTGTAGCAGTGCCTACTAGGCTCTGCAAACATGGCTGCCAGAACACAGATGTATGGATTAACTCTAGATAGAGCTGCATCATGTACTTCCAGCCAGCACTACATCTTCTCTGTTGTTAGAGGCACCAATACTAACAAGATGCCTCCTGTACCTGAGGGGAATACATATACTACTACAGATTTTTCTCTAATTGGAATTCTGTTGGTACAGCAAGTGAAACCAGTTAACCAATAAAAAAAAATGTTCTCCAAACCCAAATGAAAAGTCATAGAGTATCTCTTTTTATTCATTAGAATCTCACTGGTTTTCAGTATATTAAAGGTAAATGTTGCCCCATCAGAATTATGTTACTGTTTCCTCTAATAGCCTCCCTGACAGGACTGTAACAGCAAGCGTGTCAAAACTGGTCTTTTGCCTTTTTTGCAGTGTCATGTTTTCATGAAGAAAAACATGTCAAAACTAATTTTGTTAATCATAGCAGATTTATAGATCATTAACAAAATAGTTTGACTCTGCCTTTTTCTATAAGTACCAAAATAACAATGGGCCCCTCTTACGTTGTGACTAAGGTGTCAGCCTTCACACAAAAGTACCAACAGTACTCTATACATTTCAGCCGTAAGAGCCATGAATTTTCACATACCTATTTCTCCCTCAAGCCATTTTTTCCAAAGCCTGGCTTTATATCTGAGTGTTAAAATCATTATCTTTGCTCACCTTTCTTCAAATCTGTCTTTAAGAGCTACTTCTGCTGTGAATCCCATAAAATCCAGCATTCGCTAAGCTTTCCATTTGGAATTATTTTATATTATGCTAAAGTGCACTCGTGTTTTTCTAAAGCTCCCATTCACTTTTTATTCTCCTTAATTTCTCTGTGTGCAACCTTTTTGTACGTTTTGTCAGCACCAAGAAGAACAAAACTCATTTACTACTCATGTAGCACTCTAGTCCAGGTATAAAGTGCTTGGCAGGCATGAGTACTAGCCAATGATTTTTATCTTGAAAGTCCATTGTATAAACAGAAAACTTCACAGGATATGGAGTAAATGTGGTAAAGCCAGTAACCTGAACATCTATTAATTGGGACTCCTATCTTGCATGGGGGATTTGACAAGTTGGCAGCAGTTCCAGGGCTCAGAAGTACAATCTCACTCCCACGAGTTAGTACCGTATGTCAGCAGAAGGCTGGAACCGCTACCGCACAGGGAGAGCTCATGCATTTCCCCTATTCGTGACGGCCAACGAGTGCACACACAGTCTGTTACCGTAGCTGGGATGGAGCACGCTCAGAGCCTTTACGCTAGCTTCTCCGCGAAGCTCTCAGGAAGCAATCTGCTGCCCTCCTCTCCTTTCCCGTCCCTTGCTGCCTTTTGAGCACTCACAATTTGAAATGTTCCACGGAAAGAGAGAGGAAGTTTTAAACTGCAGGACTTTAAGAAGAGAGAGAAAGAGCTGCAAGCCTTCTGGACTTTCAGTCTGAATTGAGATAAAGAATGACTTCTGTTTATGTATGAGAAAAGACACATAAAAACATTTTTATACATATTATAGTAAATTTATATGTATTATATATTTATATTTATATTTATTGCCAAAATCTTAGCATTGAAACACCAGGAGAGGAATCCTGCATACACTTCAACAAACACTCAGCAATGAGCGTTAGGTACCTTGGGAGGTGATGCAGAGTCACCTTGTTCATACGTAGACCAGCAGAGTGCCTGTGATATGCTTCTGTGTGCACAATAGCTGTGCAGGCATCTGGAAGAGCTGCTGCAAAAAAACAGAGAGTGGAATGTAGAATTTGGGTGTGGAATTTGACCATACAGAGTTGGACATTGCGTACTGTACCTGGCAATCCTATGTGGTGCACTGCCAAGGAATCACAGGAAGAAGACCGTATGTTCACTGCACAGATAAGGATACATGGTGAATGGACACAGTTAGCAAAACTGGGCAAAGACATTTAATACTAGGTTTTTCTATGGTTCTACCCCTGCAGAGCAAATCAGACAGCTCGGTAGAAGAGAACCAGAAGGTTTATAACAAAATCTGAATCTCTAACTTTTCCCTTCCGCACTGTGACGTCCTTGCGTTCTCCCCCACATCCATTTTGCATCCTAAAGTACTGAAAGTAAAGTCAACATCATGCTATCTGTTACCCTGAATTTCACCACTTCATGATAAAACAATACATTTTTTCTGTGTTTCAGACATGCCAGAAGTAAAAATCCTCCCTTTTTACTTCAGAAAAAAGACAGTGAAACATATGTGGAAGCATGGAAGTCTTTTACAAGCACAGCAGCTGGAGTTACACACTTGTTTACAGAAAAAACATATGACCAATGCCCTTACAACAAATATAATCAGCAGTTTCAATAAAGCTTGCTTGTTAAACTGATTCATGGCTTTCCATGGTGTAATGACTTTATTGCCATTTATTACAGAGGGACATGAGATAACAAGAGATGCTTTATCTTTTCTTTATTTTTTTCAGACAATGGCATTATTTGTTAACAGGGTTTGATGACAGAAACAGCAAAGTCAGCTACAGCATGGATTAACATGAACAATAAGCACTTCTTGAATGCCTGAATGCTTCATTCAAAGCCAAAAGATAACAATCACGGGTTTGAACTGAGCAATGGAGGTTTACAATCAGCTGGAGGTAGAACTTCCAGAACTCCTAGAAAATGCCAGTCCATGATAGATGAAATTAATTGTAAATAACAAGTAATAGACTGCTGGTTTACTTTCTAAAAATACAGAAGTACTTTGGAGGTGATTGATAAGTTTAGCTTAACTTGAATGTGAAAAACTGCAATGCCTATTGAGGTCTAGATAATTATTAAATCTTATTGGAAAGAATTCAGATATGCCATTGTTTTTCTGTATGGGGAGAAAATAATGTAAATAAAACCAACAAATATAAAAGAAGTTGATATAAATAAAGCAGCTTCTGAAACTTTATTCACTATTAGTCACATTTAACCTTCTTAAAACAAAGTTGGCTGTGTAACTCAAGGAGAGTGAAAGTGCTATAAGTCTGAGGAAAAATAAAAAATATTTTCTCCTGTTTTTTTTCCCAGTAAACAAGACAAGCTTCCAGTTAAACCTTATCTCATTATTGTCACAGACCGTGACTGGGAAGCAGCCACAGCTGGTACCTTCATTTCTAATGACAAGGGTCCAGACTAAGTGAACTGAAACATGAACGTAATAGAATACCACAAGGAGTTTCTGGCCATCGTTACAGATCATCTCTCAGAAAAAGAGAGTACAGGTAAAGCAAGGAAGTGTGCTCCTGGCACACGCTGCTCCAACATTAGATCAGCAATGCAGCCAGTATCAACGTGGGGTCTTACAGGAGGACAAGACAGTTTTATTTAAAACAAAACCTAAAATAAACCGGATTTCGCTCATTGCTCTCTCACAGTCTCATAGTCACAAGCACCAGAAAACTGTGGTGGTTAACAAGTGTCCAGCTGCTGGGTACCAGGGCAGGGGTGGGTGTTCAGTTGTCCAGCCTGCCATTGGGTTCTACAATATTTGTGCTCAGCTATTACGTCCTTTGCAGTGCCCTGGAGGACAAGGAAGCTAGCTGTCGGGTCCTCTGCACCTCCCCAGGATATTCTTGGGCTGCCAACCATGTGCAGGTTTCACACATACCTTTTTGGACCCCCTTGGAGCTGACGGTGACCTGCGTCTCTATTGTGTCCCACCTCTGTGAATCATCGGGGTTTGCTCACTGACCTTTGTTTCCAGACCCCTCTATCATGTGAAACCGCAGGCAGACGGTCTGAGATCTTGATGACATGTTAATGTGGGTGCCAATGGTGCAGGCTGTGCAGAGATCCCTGTCCCTGCTGCGTGTCCCTTCTGCTGCCTCCCACACCCAAACCTTTGCCTTCACTCTCCAGTCACACTGTCTTCATCTTTCTATTACAATTTCCCACATGCTGGGCTTACACCTAGTCAGGACAATCATTATGAAAAACAACCAGTATTTACAGGCAGATAAATGACATCATTATCAAGTAGTGCTGCAAATTTGCCATTTTTCTGAAATATCCCAGTAGGTGCACCAGAGCACCTACTATACAGGCAGATCCTTCCACGCACTGCAGTCCTTTGGCACTCATATTGATAAAATACACTAAGAAGCACGTTTCAGAAGAAACACAGCTCTTTGGGAGAACTTCACTGTGATGTGGTGATCCTTTTGTCCCATTCTTTCCTGTTTCTGGATATGGGACAACACAGCACAGTTTAGAATTCTTTGCTTCCAGGCCCTTCAGAAGAGCTGAAAGTAAGTGAGAAAACCATCTGGGCTGCTTTAGCAGCAGCCCTAAAATTGGCAACATGATAAGAATAACATTTATGCAACCTTATGGACCCCTTCAGTCTCCTTCTAATTACCCTGCTGGGCAATATTGTTTTCTTCTTCTGATGAATCCATCCAGAGAATTTATTTAGGAAGAGCTATAAAGATCCATATGTACTACAGAGTAAAATTACATTCAATTACTGTTCGAAAGATTTTATATCTACTGCTTTTTACAGCAACTAACTGTAGTAGTCTTTCACATAGTGGCTCAGTAATTGTGCTTTATTACTTTTCAAAAGTAGTTTGTGGGGGTGGGAGATTCTGTATACACCAAATCTCTACAAAAACTATTTCTTCCTTGTTGATGTGTCTTGTAAAAGATAGCACAAAGACAGTTATGGACATACTTGTGTTTACACAGAAATGTTACAGCAAGCAATTCTTTAATCTTCTGTCACCACAAAAAGATAAATCAACTGCAAAATGTCTTTACTGTCCTTATTCCTAGTAGTCAGTCTGCCCATTCCATGAAGTATCTGTGCAAGGCCATTCACCAATACATTTTCATTGACTGAGATTAAGATGCTCTCAAAGATCATCTGTATACAGCAAAATCTGAGACTTACTGGGTGAAAACAATTTGCAAGTAAGACGAAGAATAGAGTTGAATATGCAATATATAAAAATAGTTGCTGTTCAAATATAGAAATATTTCTCTGATGTCAGCTTTCATCTGACTAAAAATAGCTCAATTGTAGAAAACTTGAGTAGCTGTAACTGTTCTGAGTTTTGCTTCCTTTCCATTTGTTGTTTCCGTAGTCCCAAATGATTGTATATAGTAAGATCAACAGAAGCACACAATTTCTACTGTCATTTCTAATGCTTTGTGAAAAGATGCATTCATTCTCAGCCTTGCTGGCTAAGGAAATGAGCTTAATGAAATCTGTCTCACAGCTTTTGAGCCCACCGGGGTATACAAGCCAATCCTTACACAGAAATAGAGACCAGAAGTAACGTTACTGCAAGTGAAACGAGCAGGAGTGGCAGGATGGTTCAGAGAAAGATTTTAAAAGTGCTTTTCAAGGCGTCTTCAGAGATGTGAAAGTAACAGCATGAACTTTTGTCTTGTTAGAGACCAGAGAGTGTGCAGAAAGAAAACTATAACAAAATCAGTCTGAACTTTCAATCATCTTCCCATACAAGAGGACAGAGATAGCAGTCTTTATTAATTCCATTGTGAACAGAACCAGGTATTTATGGTGGGGAAATTGTTCCTAGCATTCTGCTATGCCTCTGTTTATTTTCTACATCAAAACAAGTGAGATTCCTCCTAGTAGTGCGATAGTAATGGCCCAGTCCAACAGGAATGCAACATTTTCTCTAAGTAATTTTCTCTTTGATGGCTTGTGAGCTTTAAAATAGTTCAGACAAGGATTTCTCTACAGATCTTTGGAGACCGCTGTGCAGCCTGATACAATTTCTTTCTGAGAGGAAGCTTTCCGGTAATTTTTATCACAATATTATATTCTTATTCCTACTCACTAAGTAAATGAAAGCTTCTAAGAAATTTCTAAGGGCACCACACGGAAACAGTATAATACCCTTTTTAAGTTTTTTTTGTACAAAAGAAACTGAAGTTCATAAAAATTATTAATGACAGGTTATGCAGATTATGAACTTACTTGTCAGCAATTTTTTTTAATTACAAATGTATGGAAAACTCATTGGCCAGCAGGTTCAGTTCTCTGAATTGTATAGTTTAGGCAATCTTACTGAGGAATAGTTATATCGGTAGTCCAACTGGGAATGATCCTTAGCAGATAATCTCCTTTTGAGATGCAGTCTTGTCAAAACAATCATAATGATATTTATTTCAGCTTCTTTACAATATTACCATATCATGTAATACTACAGAATTTTTCAGTGGCATGATGCTTACTGCAGTCTAAGAAATAGAAGACTGCAGGGTATATCCACACCACACATAAACTGAAGTCTTGCTCTTGAAATTGAAGACAGTATTTGACTACAATTACATATTGAAAAGATTTTTTAAAACAGATGTTCAAATATTGATTTTCTCTTTTTTCTTTTTTTTTTTTTTAACTGGATTCATGCTTATACATTACTTAAAGCAAATACCCGGAAATAAAGTGTCAGGAACAGGGAAGAGAAAATGGTAGCTCCCCACCATATGAAATAATTCGCCCAAAATTACTGTAGTAATCAATATCAGATCTGGAGACACAGATCTCTTTGGCAGCCAAAATGATATCAGCAAATCATACCTCCTCTCCAGTTATCTAAATAATAATCACAACCCTTTCAGTGTCTTATGTTAGAAAGCTCTTCTGCAAGATTTTGTGTCTTTTGAAGGGTTTTGCTGTGTTTGAAGTATCACAAGAAGGTAGTTTAATAAAGTTCTGACAAGTGAAGTGGGAAATATAAAAACACTGAAGTACAATTCTGGCAGTATATAGCGAGAAAATAAATTTGCTCTGGGAATGTCCCGTGTTCATGCTCATCCTCTCTTCATCTGCAAATTTTCACTTGTCTTTGATGTAAGTGATCAAATTTTGATGTAAACGAATCTCCACAAGAAAATGTTTTCTTGATGTTCCACCGTTTGATGGTTCTTCCTTAACTTATTTATTGACATTACACACAGCTCCAAACCAAGATTTGCCTTTAAAAAATGAAACATCATAGCAGCAACATTCTAACTCATACGATGAAAAGAGTCACTAAGTGCATTTAAAACTAATGGAAGGCGGTTTTAAATCTGTTCACAAACCCCAAATTATTAACTGCAAACTCACAATTGTACTACTTCTGAAAAAAATACTGATTATACTGCTCATAATCTTTCAGCCGTGGATCTATTTGCCTGTTACCAATGCTCTCTACCGGTGTTCAGGTGAGGTTATGGATGACACATACATTCTGCATCCATAAATAATTTTATTAAAAAACCAATCCAAATCGTTCTTACTTTCCATTCATTAGTTTGCTCAGCTTCTCTGGTACACACAAACTAGGGTTCCTTCAGAGGTAACTAAATCAGAAGCTCTCCTCCGGCTATATACAAATGCACAGCACGTGCCTCGTGACTAGTGGGAATATAAGCGTACAAGCTAAGGGGGAGCTTTCAATGGGTTTGAAACACATGATTAGTGGAAAAAGTAAAACTCCCAGCACCATATAGTGTGAGTATAGAGGCCTCAGACACAACTGCTTCTACCTGCACAACTTCTGCTGTTCAGCCAAGTTACTATTTAAAGCTTAAATAGCCATGCAGGACAACATAGGGCCACAGTAGAAATTCCGAATATGACCCAGCTTTGTAAATAATAATGGCATCTACCTTTATTGTAGCTCTTTTTATTGTTTTTCTTCAATTGCTTCACGTAGGTCAACAATGCCACACTCCTTAGTCTAAAAATATAAAAGATAAAGTACACAAAGAAGGAGAACCCGCAGACCAGGGCAGAAGTGGCAGAACTGCATTTTGAAGTCCAGAACTGATTCTGAATCTCCTGGGCTCGTACCAGAAACAGTAAATTGAACTTGAAAATCACTATTTCAAGATAATGTTGTGGCGCAACAACTGCGTTAGTAGAAAGTATAGGGGTTTTTTTGCCAAATTTTCATTAAAATGGTCTATAAGACAAGGAGAAACTCTTCTCTGTCATCCAAACCAGCTGAGAAAAAAATCTATAGAGTCTCAGAATAACCTCAATTTAAATTAAAAAGTTAAAGTTTTCCTTTTAATAATACAGGGAAACTTGCATGTGAATTTAGATAAAATCTTTTTTATTTTAATGTAAAATCAGAGTGTTTTAATAAAATGTACTTGTTTTAAGATATTCTTTTTATAACTATGTTATACACTGTTAGTGTGGTTTTTTTCATCACTGGTACTCTCCATTGTTTAATCCCATATTTGCTATCCGTGTAAACACACTGTGCAGCTATCTCCAGGACTACCAAACTGCCAAGTAATTTGCCCTATCAGCATGTCAACCAACAGATTCATGATAAAGCAGTAGTAATACACTTTACAACATGTATCTTCTGCAAACTGGCAAGCCATTTAATTTGTCAGCACATCATACCATACTTTATAGCTTTGTATATCTGTAGTTGCTGGGACATATAATCTAAATGCACATCAATTTATTTTGTGACATTACTTTCTTCAAATATGATTTTGCAAACTGACTGTTCAATTAGAATTATCTTATACATTAATTATAACATCATATAACATCTGCTGCTTTTATAAGTCAAATGCCTTTCATCAATAATACAATCATTCCAGAGAGAGTGCATTTAAAAATGGCATAACTCCTTAAGATAAAACATCTTTTTTACATTACTAAACAGACAAAACCAAAAGTATTTTGATATCCATATTTCTATTTCACCTATTAACAAAAAAGGTACTGAAACTGTGAGATATTTGAATGTGTTATAAGCCAACAGTGAAGTCTTTATTACTGGAAAAGGGGACAGAATCACACAGAATCACAGAATGTTCAGGGTTGGAAGGGACCTCTGTGGGTCATCTAGTCCAACCCCCCTGCAGAGGCAGAGTCACCTACAGCAGGCTGCACAGGACCTTGTCCAGGCAGGTCTTGAATATCTCCAGAGAAGGAGACTCCACAACTTCCCTGGGCAGCCTGTGCCAGGGCTCCGTCACCCTCAGAGGGAAGAAGTTCTTCCTCATGTTCAGATGGAACTTCCTATGCTTCAGTTTGTGCCCTTTGCCCCTTGTCCTGTCGCTGGGCACCACTGAAAAGAGTTTGACCCCATCCTCCTGACACCCACCCTCCAGATATTTATTAGCATTTATAAGGTCCCTTCTCAGCCTTCTCTTCTCCAGGTTGAACAAACCCAGCTTCCTCAGCCTTTCCTTGTAGGAGAGATGCTCCAGTCCCCTCACCATCCTCGTAGCCCTCCACTGGACTCTCTCCAGTAGCTCCTCATCTTTCTTGAAGACATATAGGGACTCATCTTAATGGCAGCAAATGATGATATTTATTTTTGCAGGATTTCTCTAGAGTCCCTGTTGCTTCATAAGTAAGTTGTTTTTAAATTCATATTATACTAAATAATGAAAGTGTTCATATTAATACAAACTGAATAAATGGTGTAATAGACAACAGTAAATTACCAGTGGAAAACTATCTTACAAGTATATAAGACTGATTAATTTTTTAGTTTTGTTAAAATTAAGGAATAGATGGAAGAAGAAAAATCTGGAAATTGCATTATTTCTTAGCACACGTTAATTATTTTGTATTACCTTCATCTATTCTTCTCCGCAGGACTGATCTTTTATGTAAGATCTTCCTCTGAACACTGGGAAAGTATGCAGAGGGGAAAAAAAAGTCCCACAAACAGAAGAGATGAGGTAGGAAGGGCCTCTGGAAATTGCCTAGTCCAAACCCCCTGCTCAGGAGGGGTCAGCTACAGCAGGTTGCTCAGGGTCTTGTCCAACCAGAGTTTAAATATCTCCAAGGAAGGAGACTTCAGAACTTCCCTGAGCAACCTATGACTGGTAACCCATGGAATAAATCCAATCATTTGCTGTCCTTGGATTTCAATCACAGAAAACGCTGTTCGTTTCTCATCTAAATATCTACAAGTGACTTCCCAAGAGTGCCTTTCAAAGTCCCAGTCTGATGCAAAAATCAGTTTACCAATCTATTGACAGTCAGCATGAAATCAGATAGGTTAAGTTGTATACAAAGTTTCTGAATGAAATAAGCAGGAGGAATTTGTTTTACATTCATGCCAGAAAATAGGTAAGTAATCTGAAAGGTCTTCACAGGATAGCCTTTTACAGGTGAGTAATTGAAGTTGTGCCATGTAACCAGAGACAGAGATGCTAGCACTGTCATCAGGGCATGTTTTATACATAAGGATCAAAAAACACTCTCAGCTGGCATGTCAAGACAAGAAGTGGTCAGGCAGTCACAAAGCAAGCTTACAAACCTCCAGTTCAAGAGCTGCTTTTTTTCCCAATGCATCTGCAAATGTTGCGAACCTTCAAAGGCAGTAGCTAGTCCCATTTCCATCTGGGCTGTGAAAATTAGCCAACTGGGAGCTTCCAGAAAGATCAAACCATTCTGTTCTTCCCTTTTTCTTAAGGTTATATTGGCTGGGTGAAATCAAATCCAGAACTCCAAAAAGGCACTATTAAAAAAATGCTATTTGTGAAGTAGCATGTTAGAGCTCGGCTGGTATGGTTTATGTCTGCTGAAAGAGACACAGTAGACTCTACAGATGCCTCTCAATGAATGCTTTGAAAGCAAACATAAAGTGGCAGCTTTGTGTCACCCAGCTGAATGCAGTTATACATAGTTTTAAAAATGTGGTTATGTGTAAGTTTATATATACACACATATACATGCATGTGCATTGGGTTTTTTTAGATGTGTAGGCCTTGCGATCACCTCAATTTATGCATGTATTTAAGGATGTCTTTTTTCAACAACTTCCATACTTTCCACACACATATTATCAAAACACCTAAAAGCATCTGAAAGCGTTTTTTCTTAAGAGAAACATAAAATGTAAGTGTTCACAGTTCCTCTGAACAGATGCCATTTTGGAATTCTAATTCTGTATGATACCTGATGTCTGCTAATTTAGTCTGTAGTGGAATTGTGTTCCCTCTGCAATTGTTGTGAGTCCAGGGAACTTCTGAATTTGCAGGCATTCAGGCTAAAATCTGTATTCTAATCACATTCATTCTCATCCCGATTTGTTTTCCAACTCCAGTGCAGTGTGAAACCACACTTAAACTGAAACCACTCGGAATGATATGTTCTCTGTAAACTAGTCTGCTCTGGTGATGTGATGACTGTTGCATACCATACCATACCGTTGCAAGAAGTTTAAATGAAAATATTCTAAAATCAGTGTTTGCTCATTTTATAAAAAAAGAACAGGGAGAAGGGTGTATTTTCCTAAAATAAGACACAACAAACAATTAATTTTCTGATACAAAATGAGGTTTCACAGAAAAGGCATCCAGACTCAGATTTTACACCTGTGACCAGGAGAAACATATCACAGCATAAAAATGTATATATCAGACATTCTCTTCTAATCCTCTTTCACTCTGTTCTGAGTGACTGTCAAACTAATATCTAAGACCATACATGACCCACATCTGAAGTCTTTATTCAGAGTCAGCTGTAGCCTGTAAAGGAAATAAAATGGAATAAGAGCAGCAAAGAAAAATGGAAACAATATGAGAAACATGGATGAAGAACTGAAAAAAATTCCTTCATTTGGATTATTTTTTTTTAAGTTCTTTTGGACTACAATGTATAGAAATTATATTAAATTGACACAAAATTTAGAAAAAATTAGCAGGCTGAGGAATAGAACAGAAAATATTCAGGTTATATGATGAAATTAATAAAACATTTTTATACTTCGTTTTCTATTGGAAAATCTTGGCAGAAGCCATGTTTCATTTCATAGAACAGTACAGAAGATCTGGTCAAAGGCTGATTGAATTTAAAGTAGTTCTGGCTATCCACTTCAATGAGTCATGTATTTAACCTTTAATGATTCAAATATACTTAAGGCATTCTAAAACAACAGTAGGTTTAATGGATGCCAACTACAGAATACAACATGTACTGACCAGGTTTTCTTAGGCATCTAGGAGAGAAACGAACACTGATTTTACGAAGGGAGACAATGACCCTCTCTAATTACGTGAAAATCTGAATATCCAATTTAATAACAGATTCTTAAAATTCTAAGCCAGTTTGAATACATTACTCAGAATTTCAGCTTCTTTCTATCCCATTAGAAATCATAAGCTAAACATAAAAGGTGAGCAGTGCTTTATTTTACCAAGCTATACTTGCAGCTATGGTACCGTATGTACTCAGAGACTAGAGCATTACAGTCTGCCGTATAAATACCTGCTAGGTAACCTTACCATTAAAGATCAATAAAAACATTAGAAAATGTTAGGAACTATATGTAAGTTAATGACTAAGAGTCAGATATGATTTTTTTGACAAGGACAAATAACCACTATAGCCAGTTGCAAATTTTTTTCACAAGGACCAGCATTTCAACACTTGCAGTAAATTTATCTTAGTAGAGGAGAATATGCTCACAATATAGATGCAGAGTGAGTAGCAGTCTACAAAAATAGTTTAAACTAGGTAAATGCCATAAATGACAGTCTTCTGAGATTTTTTGTGAAAATACTACTATATATAAAAATTTAAATTGTAGGAAAGCATTCTCAAAGTGCTCTTAGAAGATGTGGGTGTTGCTCTGACTCAAGAAAACATTTGCAAATGTGTTCAAATCTCTCACTGTTCAGAAAACTACCTTATGAAACAAGCGTGTTTTAACTGAATATTGCTCTGGAAAGCAATTTGTTAGCAGAAAAGTATTGAAGGGAAAATTGAAATTTCTTTTAGCATGGCTCACATTATCTGCATCTGCCAGAGCTGCTGTGCTGCATGCTGGTTTCTGTAGTGAGTCCAAGGCAGAGAACAGGAGCATGAGATGACGAAACCATGTTGCCCAGCAGGTACTGCAACATTCTGTCGGACAAGAATTAGTCTTGAATCGATTCGATTCCCCAGCACCATGAACATGATTATTTACAGTATTCAACAATATTTGAACTTTCCCCAAATACAAGTATTTGCTTGCCCTGAAGGATATTCACAGAATCACAGAATAGTTTGCGTTGCAAGGGACCTTTGAAGATCATCTACTCCAACCCACCTGCCACGGGCAGAGACTTCTTTAACCAGATCAGATTGCTCAGAGCCCCGTCCAACCTGGACTTGAATGTTTCCAGGGATGGGGCATCTACCACCTCGCTGGGCAACCTGGGTCAGTGTCTCACCATCCTCATTGTAAACAATTTCTTCTATATGTCTAGTCTAAATTGACTCCATTTAAAATTAAAACCATTATACCTTGTCCTGTTGCAATAGGCCCTGTGGAAAAGCCTGTCCCCATTTTTCTTATAAGCCCCCTTTAAGTACTGAAAAGCCACAATAAGGTCTCCCCGGAGCCTTCTCTTCTCCAGGCTGAACAGCCCCAACTCTCTCAGCCTGTCCTCACAGCAGAGGGGTTCCAGCCCTCTGACCATTTTTGTGGCCTCCTCTGGCCCCGCTCCAGCAGGTCCATGTCTGCCTTGTGCTGAGGTCTCCAGAGCTGGATGCAGGGCTCCTGGTGGGGTCTCACCAGAGCAGAGCAGAGGGGCAGAATCCCCTCCCTCGCCCTGCTGGCCACGCTGCTGGGGATGTAGCCCAGGATATGGTTGGCCTTCTGGCCTGCGAGTGCACATTGCTGGCTCACGCCAAGCTTTTCATCCACCAGGGCTCCCAAGTCCTTCTTGGCAGGGCTGCTCTCCATTCCTTCATCCTCCTGCCTGTATTGATACCAGGGGTTGCCCCAACCCTTGTGCAGGACCTTGCACCAAGGCTTTCTGAAGGGGGGGGAAGCGAAGAGAGGAAAGGGACAAACACCATTCCATATTAGAAGAACCTGAGGTATGTTCCCTGTTAATATCACTTCTAGTGAAAATCAGCTCATTTAGAAACAAGTTTCATCTTTCTAATCTCCTTGAAATCTATGGTTATTACCACTATCTAGTCTTAATGGCTTCATTTCAGGGGGATTACTTTTGTTCTCAGCTTCCTTTCCTCTGAAAAACATTACTGGTCTGTGTGGGGACAAGTAATGAGGAGCCCCTGATGTGAAAGCAGATGCTCCCACCAGCAAGTCAGCAGAGGTCATCAGTCTTGTCTACATTAAAGAGCGATGTGTCCTTTTAGGCACTTCTGCCACAGAAGTCTGTATCTTGTCAGTTCTAGCTCCAGGAACAAAACAAGGATGTATTCCCGATAGGTCATGAAAGGCTTTTTGCAGAAGTCTGTTTATAGCAAAAGCATATCATGGCAGAGAAGCACTTCCCACCAAAAGAAATTTCACCATAAATACCTGTCACCTTGCTCAAGTTTGTATTCATAAAGCTAGGAAAAGAAATATCAATTTATTTGTGGATTATATTCAGATTTTACAACCTGCCTGGTCGTATTTCAAATAAGCGAGCTTTGAGATGTTTTCTTTATCAAGTGTGATGAAGTTTAACCTGCTCAGATGAAACAGAACTTTAGTAGACTCTGTGCAGGCAGGAGGAATATTATTTTACGTGTAATGAAAGTTTGTAAAATCAGTGTGGATTGAACAAAGAAGTTCTGGATTTTCCCCCTATAATATGCCAGTATATAAAAGTGGCAAAAATGAGATATTTTTTTATATGTGTTACTGTAATTATGGAGTTTCCACTATAATTTCTAAAACAGAATTGGAGTCCTGGCTGGATGAGAGGGGACATAGCTTGGTGCCGTTGAGCAACCCAGGTTCCGATCCGGAGGTGAGCCTTGGGAGCGGCGGGCACAGAACCCCGTTGGGAAGGCAGAGCGACGAGCTCAGGAGACTGGAGCAGGGGGACTGTCACATTGCCATTTCCTTCCACACTGTCACTTCCTTCCTGCCACGTTGTCGTTTCCTGCCACAGCACTGCTTCCACATAGAGATGCAGCTCTGCACCAATCACAAGTTGCAGTAGTTTTGCCTATATATGGATTAGGGGTCTAACCTTTCAGATGCTGTAATAGTTTTGCTATATAAACCTTGTTTTGCTGACTAATAAAGGTGAACGATCATACTCATATTGGGGTGACATCGTTACAATGGATCCGTAACCCACGCCAACACAGAATGTCAGCGATGTGGTATCTTCTTTGACCAATAATCCAACACTTCAGTTGTTCTGCATACAAGCACCTCCAGAATCTGAATGTAAAGTAAAACGAAATTAAAGCTGTTGCCATCATCTTTGTTCATCCTCCTGTCATTTTCCTCTAAATTCTTTCTGCGTGTCTGCCTCATACACTGTAAGAGAGGAGTATATTATACCTCTGACAAATGTGTGATTTTAACCCAGTCATGCCCTGTGCATGAATCCATTCAGCTGCAAACTTTGAACATTATTGTAGAAGTTAAGCAGTTGTAAGATTTCCTGCTCAGATGTACTAATACAGACCTAGCATAAGTCATGTCTGAATAGGAAGTACCGATAAAATAGCCAACTTGTACATGAAGTTCAAGTTAAGTTCCACAAAAAGAACAATATTTTGGCCTCCATTTATACCATCACAAGCGCCATAAGTTTAATAGACTTTCACTTGTGTACACAGGACAACCATCTGGGCCAAATCCAGCTCTGGAATAATAGCTCCATTGCCTTTAGCACTAGCATTCACCCAGTACGCATTAAGGTGGACCTGAAGGAGATTTTTCCCAGTTTTTTTAAGATTTTATATCAGCTGCTTTCCAGTAGGATTTCTGGAGAGAACAAATCGGAAAGTTTATTTTTAGGCAAATCCTGATTTTTGAACAGTGATATTAAAGTTATTTCTCTACAAATGTTCTAACCTGACATCCATGTATTAAACCCTGCATATTCAGAAAAAAAGGAAAGGCACATTTCTACAATGAATGGAGTTATAGTTTCCTATGTTTTAAATTTTCAGAAGTCATTAGTGACATGCAGTATGAACGTTCCGCTTTAAAATTTGTTAGAAATCCAGATATTCTGCAGATGGGGTCTTTTTAATATATTTCTACCAGAGCAAACCACAGCACAAGTAATCACTTGTGCTTCTGGAAAGCTACAGCCAACATGTCTTTTCCATTAGATTTTTTTGCATAGGTGTATGAGGTTTTGGTAGGTTATGGTAAATGTTACTTATGGCATAGAGGGTTTGTTCTAATCCAAACCAACGTGCTATATTAGCAACAAAGATACTGGAAAAATCTTCATTTCCTATGATTATATTCTAATTTTTGAGGGAAATAGCTTCTTTCTGTATTATAAGTGTCAGATACTATCCTGAGGATCATAGTAAACAATAAAAAGCATTCCCACTCCTCTATGTTACAAGTATATGAAATCTTACAAAGTATCACCTGTACATTACCTGAAGTTTTTATTTAGAAAGTTTCCTTCTGTCTTCATAGCATTTCCAAGTTGTCTCAGTCACAGAGAAGCTTAGTTTTCAGAGGAAATCACTGAAATGTAGGCATTTATCTGTACAATCAATACAGATAGTCAGTAAAACTCTAGAAGCAGTTCATTATTTGAACAGTCTAGCACATACGCAATGGCCATGTACCAATGAGTGTTCATATCTCTAAACAAAAAGCTATGAGCTACACGCTACCAGACAATAGTATGAAGAAACAAAATACAAATAACACAACTGGAAAGTCACAGTGAATTAACTTGGAAACAAGGACTACTGTTGCAATGGTACATGAACTAAAGATGCACTGATTTGATGTAATTGTACCTATATTCTCCCTAAGCACAGACTGGATTATTTTTTAATAGAACAAACTTGAGCTCAGAACTTCTTCAGTAAAATATCCTCAACAAAATGCAGGGGCAAATGAGAAAAAAACTCGTTTGTCTACTAAATGGACTCTTTAATCCAAGTCACTCAACCCATTAAAGCACCCCTTTATACGCTTTCAACAGAAAAGAGGAAAGCAACTAGGTCATTACAAAGACTGACAGCTTGTTTTCCACAATTGTCCTTACAATGATTCTTCCAGGGACAGAGTTGCAGTGAGTCACTCACAGACTAGAACATGGAGAAGCCTGAAAAGGAGTATGACAATGGTGGAACCAGATGAGACCAAAAACCAATGGCAGTGAATGAGAGTGAAAGCAAGACCAGAAAGCAAGCAGTTTTAAAGTATTAGGAAAAAAAGTGAAAAAGAAAACAAAATGTCATTTTGGCAGTAAGCTTAAAAAGAGGGAAAATGAATTAGGCACTTTCATTTGATAGCTTATATATATCCAGTTTAAACCACTGTAACATGCAAAAAAAAATTGCATTCAATGTATTGTAGACAGCAGCCAAATGGAGATGCAGTATATTAAAATACAAAGGAAAAACAAACAACCCTCCTGAGTTTCTTCACTGCAAGAACATGAATAAATAAAATGTTGAATGTGCATGTGAGACATTCATACAGTTCCATGTACTCCTTTATATAGAAAAAAATGGAAAAAGAAATTCAAAAGATGGCGTAACTAATAAACGTATGAACTAGCATTGTGAAATCCATGATGATCTTGTTCATTTTAATAAAATTCACAATACCAGACACCTTAGCAAATTTTTCTGGTTTCTTGGAAGTAGAATGGGAAAAATATGTAAATTTATTCAGCAGTTTCAAGAAATCAAAATTATTTGTGACCAAGTGGATAAACAATTTGTAACTAAAAAAAAAATTTTTTTGTCTACATGTTTAAAACAAAACATACTGTTTCAAAGAAATTATGTCAACTTGAATTTAACCTATGTAGAAACAACCAGAAAAAAAAACCTGAAATATTTACCAGTCTTAAAATAAAGTGATATTTATAAGTGATATTTATGTTACCTAAATAAAGTTGCTGTTCTAACAATGATGCACAAGAAGGACTGAGTTAATGTGGAAGAGGTTCAAAGAAGTGTGGCTAGGTTACGTTGTAACAAGTAACAGCTTTTAAAATTCATTACTGTATGTTATCTGTTGTTTATACATACCGTATACCCTTCAGCACAGTCACTATCAGCAATATCATCATTGAGATGGTTGCAATTTATTTCATTGGTGAGGTGTTCTGACAGTGGTAAGATGTTAAAGAGGAATTTATTTAAATGTTTAATTCACCTGTCTCTGTTTTACAGTATGATGGTCTCGCAGTAGTTCAGTACTACTTATCTTTTTCAGTTTTCTAGCATACCTATTTTCCTACTTTTGTAACATTTTTAAAAAGAGGTTGGCACTTTCAGAAGCCTTTTCAGTCAAGTGCTTCGTGACTTAGCCCTTTCAGTTTTCAACCAAAATCACATTTCTCAAAGCATTCCATCTAATTTACCATAAAACCAGAATTTCAGCATGTGATATTATATGAGAAAAAGAAAACTAAACTAAACAAGATTGTTAACCTTTGGTTTGTACCCATATTACTCTTAAGGACTGGGATTTAAGAATAAATTACTTGGTTTTCTGTGAGAAGAGATAATTCAACTGCCTGGCTCACTAGGGCTGGTACCGAAGTTACGCCGTTCAGCTTGTAACCTCTCCTTGTGCCATCCTAGCTCTGCAGAGTAATTCCAATATTCAGCACACCTTCCCTGAAGCTAAGTCTTGCTTAATAACTGTCCACGGTATCAGAGAGAGAAGCCACAAAGCTGCAAGAACCCCATCAATAGCAATCCTCCCTGCTAAAGGAAAGCAGCTGCAGATTCTGTTGAGGGAGTGTCGTGAACCATACAAGCCATGATATGGTAGCAGTTATGTTTTGGAGCAGAATCACAGTGTCTGAGAGGTTTTGTGCTTTGCTCCTCATCCTCCTCATCCTTAATGAAAGGACAGGTCAACAGAAATGCTTTCACTATGAAAGGAGCAGGAGATTTTTTACACTCATCTACAGATCAGGGTCATCTCCCAGGAGAGTCCTTAGCAAAAAGACATAACACTAACACAGTGAACAAGGAAAATAGATTTTAATACAGGTAAACTTCCAATAAATATGTGCAAACTCAATGTTGAATGATGGTTGCCTGCTTTTGCACAGAGCCCAAGCACCATGTGAGCATGAGGCATGCTAAAGACAGGAAAGCAGCAAGGCCAAGTGGAGGTTGACACCAGTTTTTGATGCTGTACAACATATACTGTTCCTTGGTTTCCTTCTGTAAGACTGCAGAGAGGACAGGTTTTGGAAAGTGAATGGCTTCGAATAGTTTTAGGTTTCTAAAGCAGATTTAGAGGTCTCAAAAATCCTGCATTTTAAGGAGATACAAAGAAATGTCAGCTTGTTAAGCTTGGATGACTGGACTACAGCCTGTACTACACATGTAAGGCACTCAGCAAAACTCAAACACAGATGATCAAGTAGAGAGTCTACATAAAATATAGTCTGAATTCTGACCAGTTGTTCAGGAAAAAAAAAGAAGAAACAAAAAATATCCAAAATCTTGTGGGTCTTTTAACTAACTTTTATGATGCATCACTCTTAATATAATTTTATTTACAGAGAATGATCATCAATTATAACAGAAAATATGGATTAATACATAAAGACTCAGAAAAAATTTTTTTATTTACTAAAATCAGTGTTTGTTTTTCCTGGAAATTTTTCTCAGAAACTTTAATTAAAATAAATTAACTACTTGCTTCAAACAAGAATTAAGAGTTTTAATGGTTCTGACACCAAATACCCTTGTTTCATGGCACAACAGGTACATTTTGTTTTATTTTTATTATTACAGGACCCCTTCTGTACCATCCTTTGTATTCTATATAATCCAGTATTACAAGAGAAATTCCTTTCTTCCACTTACCCCTAGATGAAAGTTTGCATATTCATAGGATGTTTTAACAAAATTTTGGTTAAAAAGTAAAAATTCTGCCGTGTTTTATAAATAGGAATAAAATACTTTTTAGAAGGCATTTGTTGTGGCATCACGTGAGAATGTGACTTCGTTTCCTGTAGAGCTGAGCTGCAAAATGTGAAAGGAAAACACATTATTTTTTCACTGTAAGAAAGTACTGTCAAGTCAAGTCCTGGATCAGCAGAGGTCAGGTTCCTCTTTCATACCACAAACAGGACAGAAATAAAGAAAGTGTCCTATATATGATTAACAGTTAGAAATGTCTTGCAGACATTCATCTCGTTGCCCAAACTGATCTTTATGGATGCACTCAAGAAACTGCATTTTTTTTTTCCCTTTGCATATAATTTCCCAGTTTTCTGGGGAAAGCAAGCTGCAACTTACTGGCAGTTGAAAATACAGTTTGTGAGAAAGCAGAGGCTATAGTGTTAAATATTGATCTTTTTATTTCCAGTTCAGTAGAACTATTTAGGTTAAAGGCCAAAGAAAATTTCTGTCCTAAGCTTTAAAGCAAGGCTGATCTTTAACAGAGAAAATGAGTTGATACCTACATATGCAGTATTTGCCATGTGCAATGAAATCCAAATATCTCATTTGGAATCAGACTCTGTCTCATCTTTATACATCTGGCCTCGACACCACAGCTGTGTGTTGCCAAGCAGTGATTATTTCACCCTCTCTCTTCAACAAAAGTGAGAGGCAAGGTCCTTCTATAGCGGTCACTCTTTAATTCTTTGTTTAATTACAGATGGTGTAAATCACTCCGCAAAAAATGGGAGGAAGTCTTTAGAATTGCTGCTTACAGTACGATAGAGTCCTTTCTGGTTTTCTTGCTGCTTTACCTCAGTACTGGAAAACATATGAGTTGAACTATTCTTAGCTTTCAATACAAAAAATATGAAAGTTAATGAAAACCTGACACCATATATTTCAAACTAGAAAGGAAAAATGTTTCACTGTAAGAATATAGTGTCCCTTCTATATTATATTTAGTCTGGCAGCAGGCTCCTGATAGAGGCCAGTAACCATTGTTTCAAGGTAAGAGACATGACAACTGAGAGATGAGCTACTATAGAATAGCTTTCTAAGTCCAGTGCTTTGATACCAAATATTTATTCAATTATCATGCATATATACTTATGAAACTAAATTTCATTAACAAAGATAGCTGTAGACTGCTGAAGTTCAAGTGGAAATTGAAGTTCACGTTGATTAGAAACATCAGATGACAAGCTCAGAATAAGGCAAATTAATACACTGTAACAAACATCCATGACAAGATCAAATATTTTTTCTCTAATTGACATCTTTGGAGTATCTGATCTACTGTAGCTCAGATAGTGAAAGTCATGTATTTATATTTTAGAGTATTAATCAGAATTCATCTGGCAAGATCTGAAATAGAATTTTTTCCATTTCTTCATCAACACAGGAAAAAAAGACACTTGAAATTATTACTCATATAAACTGTGTAATGAAAACAAATTTTTTCATGACATCATTAAAAATTAATCATCTATAACATTAATATATTTCTGAGCTGTATGAGTTATTCTCTGTGGACTGTGTTAAAAAGAAACAGATTTTGAATTGCTGTGCTCCACAATGCAGGTCATGAAGTCCATATTCACAGGCTAGTAATGACTGCAGAACTCAGTGTTACAATACAGATGAGGCAGTCAACACCTTTTAGTTAAATTATTGTTTCCTAGATAACAGAGTAGTAGTAGTAGTGGTGGTGAAAATGGGATTGATGTAGGTCTCAGCCCATTGGCAGGCAATGTTAGATTAGGGGATGTTTCTGGAACTCCTTCTCTCATGCTTACAATATGTTACAAAATGTTGGGTCATCTGCAGAAGATTGGGTCACTTATCCTTTTCTTCTGAGAAGTAACCAGAGGAGGACTTGGAAGTGGTACTCAAGTTTTCGTAACTGTCTGAAAACCAGATCGCTCTCCAAAGTAACAGTAGAGCTGGTTTAGACTTTTTGCTTAGTTAAAGAGATTTAAGTCCATCCATCTTCCTTTTTCCAGAAGAGTATTTTAAATACCAAGGTAGAGGACAATCAGGAGAAATCTATTAATTTTAGGATAGAAGATTCTGGGGTCTATAAGGAAAGGCATCAGAAGTGTACAGCTTAGGACACAGCCAGGAGACAAATACTGGAATTGTAAAAATGTTAAAATTTGTTTCTCTTGTTAGTTGTGTATTATAGAGATATAAAACCACAGAAATCTAAAAAATTAACCTGAAAGCAAGCAAGAGCATCAATGTTTACATTCTTTCAATTCAGTGACCTAACTTCTGCATCATGTACCTTCTTTCAGTGTCCAGAAATGGATTTTAGTATTATATATTATTTTATAATACTTACAATTATTTTATAATAATTTTATTGTAATTTATTTATCAGGTGGGATTCACCACAGCATTTCTCAAAGTTGTTGTTTTATTTTGTCATCAATAACAGAAATCCCATCTTTTTAATGTGAAATAGAAGGACATCAGTTAAACTTCATAAATGTATCGTAAGCACTTGAATAATTATAGTCAAAACATGACTTTCCCTATGAAAAATTTATTACACCTAACAAATAATGCTTGCTGCTAAAGCTTGTCAGAAGAAGTTATATGTCAGCAGGGACTGACTACAGAATTATTAATCTATTCCCCTTTCTGTATGTGTCCAAATCTTTTTCTGGTGACAAATGATGATTCAGTCTATCTGTTAGTATGACATTATTGTGAAATAAATGGTTCACATGTTGCTCTGCCTAGTTTGTTTTGACCCTTCTAGGGTGAAGAGGTGTGAGGCTGGCCAACCCTTCAGAGTTAACAGGTTGCATGTACCTTGAAGTCGATTATTTTTAATGGAAATGGGCACAAGATACCTAGATGGAATAAAAAGATGAAATCTGTTCTACAAGATGAGGGTATTAGGAAGAGCTTTTGCTGGACAGACTTTCACAGAAGAAACTAAAAATCTCTTAAAACATAACTATGGCAAAATCTGTGTGGGAATAGTTTTGAAGTATATATTTTCTGACTAAACCTTAGAGGAAGATGATTTTTCACTTTGAAATTTTCACATGGGACCTTTGGGCTGTTCCAGCAAAAGCCACTAAAATCTGTGAGCTCTCCTTTAACAAAGATAAGGTAGAGTGAGAGATGCTTTGGTCCAGAGAAAGCACTTGTTTAAGACTCTTGATCTCCCTGACAAAACTCATGCTGCCTTCAGCATAATCTGGAGTTTCAGATCCCGTGGCTATAAACAACTCGGAAATGGTCAGCTAAAGAAATGCAAACATAGAGACGGACAAACTGGCTTTTAGGGATAGGACAACAAAGAGAGCAGAGAAATAGTATCTAATATTTGTGAAAGAAAACATAAGTCATAAAATCAAACTCAATGTGAAGTTGCAGACCAGTGAAGAAGAAGGTGTAACAGTATGCTAGCAAATATGTTACAGCCCAGTCCGATCCTGAAGTGTGGGAGAAGAAGCTACTGACATCATATTCCTCCCAGCAAAGGACTCCGGGTGATGAAAACTTGCTGCTACAGACACACACACAGACACACATGCTAAGATGAAGCCGGCAACCTTAGGACCCAGAGGAGCAGTGGAAAGGCGAGCATAACGTATGGAAAAGTGTTAGATACTAGAAAGTGTTTGTACAACGAATTTAGCTGTATTACCATTACAGAGAATCTTTCTTTACAGAGATATTAATTTCTTTATTTTCATTTCATTTACTTTAATCATTAGATCCGGACTAGTAATTATTCCTGTATTAGGCTATTATGATTTCATCTATACCAATGAATTACTGAATTTGTATGGAAAGTGTATTACATTTTGCATAAAACAAGATTTTGAAGTTACCACAAACTGCACCAGTGAATACAGAGTCATAAAATACACTTTTTTAAATTACCTTCAGATTTCTTACCTTAGAAGGTAACCTGAAACACAAAAAATATGAAATCAAGAACCGAGGAACTGAGATTTACAGTGTCTTAAGAGACAAAGAGGCACCTTAGATTACTTCCTAAAAACGGAAGAGCAGTAGAAAAACCCGAGGGGAAAACCGACACTGAAATAACTTGAAAAATGTCTAAATGTTATGATGTTATTGTATTTCTACAAAAACAGTCAAAAGACGGAACCCGTCAGCAGATTATTTCAGGTTTGTGAGTGATCCCTGGGTGGAAGGACCGGAACAAAAGAAGTTAGGGTATGTCTATAGCAGATGGTAAACACATTTTCAGGCAACTATGCAAAATGACTGCAAGGTAACGATTGTGCTGTTGCTGTGTGGGGCAGGAAATGGAGCAAACTCTTCTTCCTGTCATCTATATCGGTCATTGCCTTGCCCCTCCTCTACATAAAAACAATAGAAATATATCTTTCAAAAGACTTACTTAGATCTATTTGCTGCTATACCTACATTCATTACCTTTTCCTTAATCTCCTTATTTTCTAATGGGATTACACTTGGGCTTCTTTTTTATTTAAGGAGGGCAGTCATTTTACTAGCTTCTTGTTTGTTTGCTGTTCGTGATCTCAAAGGGAGAGTTGTTTAACATGTGTAATGATTATAATGCTAAGAGTGGCTGTCCCAAACCTGTTGATCTAGTACAAATATCATTGCTATATTAAAACTGATTACCTTGGTGAATGGTCCAAAGAAGTTGTAAAAATTGGTCTATTTCTTGCTGACTTTTGTCAGTAGAACAGAGAAATCTAGTCCAGAGACGGAAAAAGAGGAAACAGAACTTCTTACGTACTTTGCTTTCCTTGGCTTTCTGCAGACCCTCATTGAAACGAAGTATTTCAGCCATCATTGTTGCAGAATCCGACCACTTTATAATGTGTCTCTCAAGAGAAAGCTGTCAACCTATCCCCATCATACAGGTCTGGAACTGATACAATTATATTTTTTCAAGGGAGCTTTCTGAGAATTGGGTATACGTTGAATTATTCACCCAAGATCAACTTTGGATCTTCAAAAACTCTGATTATTGTCCACCTCAGACTCTCTCTCAGTTTTTGATATAGTAAAGTTCTTTAACTATCAGAGATTGTGCTGGAACCTCAGTTTATGGATACTCTGGGATTTGGTACCAACATTATGTCCAATCCACATCAGGTTCTGAAAAACAGGTATTATCTTCCTTTGTCTCTTTAGTTTAAATCCACTAAGATTTCTCAAGATATATTTCACCAGTAATCATAAAAATAGGTAAGTCTCTTGATAAAGCACCTTTTTTTTTTTAAAAAGGCACGGTTAGTGATAACATTTTATTTAGTATTCAACTATTTAAAGAACTCATACTGGAAGACAGAGCTCTCATACTGATTTTCTCATCCTTTGAGGAGGCTAAAGTGACAAGTGTCTGAAACTCTCGAGACATGACCATATGAAGTAATAGATGCATGTTCTCCATAAACTATTCCTGTCTTCAAAACACCATTTAAGATTCAATAAATAAGAAACACCTAGAAGTGTTCATTATCCCAGTAGTTAAAATAATGTTAGTTATTTCCAAAGTGCTTTATGTTTTCAATACTAAATATCAAGTGTCAATTTCAAAAATCATGTTGATTTTAACTGTCCTTAAATGTAGTCTTCAGTGACTGGGCCTGGTCTGAAGAAGAGAGAATATATACACATAATTTCCCTGGAAGAGAGCACACAAGAATCTATCATTCTGAGAAAATGTTTGTATGCTGGTTTTCCTCCTTTGCAGGAAAAAATAATTTCTGTTAATCTAACTGGTAGCTTATCACTGCTTTTCCCAAATTTTTTTCTTGCTTGCATCAGTCTTATGTTTGAACGCTTTCTTATACAGCAGGAAAAATAATATATTTCAGGCGATTGCTCTCACATCACATTCCGTAAGGCATTAGAAAAGTACAGACCATAGGGAGAAGTATTAATATATTGAAAAAGGGGAAGCAGTTTTATTAGATTTTTTTAATATACAGGAATAATATGTTGTATTTTGCAGATTCAGGCCCTGGAAAGTAAAAAAAAATACATATATGAAAAACTCAATCAAGAAGTCTTTTTCTTGATGAAGGGAAGAAGGGAGAATATTTTAATAATCTACATAGATAGGAGCTCTGGGTCTATATTCTGTGGAACCTGAAATTTTAAATGCACTTTTACAAAAGCTAATCTGCAAGAGCATTGTACCAAATATGTTCAGGAAACAAAGACGATCTTCTATCAAAAAAATCACCATAATTGGAAGAGACAAGTGAAGACAGGCAAAAAAGTATCTCAGACATGAAGAAGAAGCTTCTTGCAATAAAAAGAATGGTTTCACCTTATCAGCTGTAGAAAATTCAACAGAGATTTCTGGTCTGCTCAGGAAATGAAATTTCCTATCACTGATAATAAAGGCTTATGAAGGTTTTCTTGTGAGAAGAGAAAGGAACTGTTTAAGGATTCTGGGTTTATTATCATAGATTAAGCTATAAATTAAGACACTATTTTGAATATTAAAAAGTCTGAATTATAAGTATTGTAAAGAATTAAATAAATCCTTTCAAATGGCATCATCTATTAAAATTTGTACATTTTTGTCCATCATGTATTACTATGGGTCAGATTCTACTTATTCTTTATTCACAGACACCCCTTGCCATCTTTATGAGTTTTGCTCATCTGTATTGGCACAACCAATTTATTTTCACGTACAGTGTTTAGCTCTCAATCCCCTGTTAAAAACCTGCTAACAATGTTGCTTGCACAGAATGGCTGATGCCAGTGGCCATGTTCTGAATGCAATTTCTGTATCTGATACACAAATCTTCAAATTTGCCTCTCAGTTCAGGATCTACAATGCAACAGGAACTCTGATGTCCTTCAGGATGCTCTCTTTAATCCTGGTCCTCAGGACAGCAAGCATTCTGTCTACCTTATTGTGTGTGTGTATCAGAACAGTTTTATACGTTCAGCACAACCATGTGCCAGACCGAGGTGATGTCTGAGTGTACCATCCATATGTGTACAAATCTGACAGGAATGTTTCTGTAAAGGGTGTGAAAGAAGGGAATGCTTCACACGTATCATCCGCAGGAGAAGCAGCCTGGAAATTTCAACTTACAGTGGAATGATTCATCTCATATCTCTTCTAAGACTGGCTAGGAGAGAACCATTCTAGCATCTCTCAACCTTGAATGACTATTCTATGCTTGTTAAAAATATTCACTTAGCATTATTCAAAGGTCTGATTTCTGTTAAGGCCAGCAAGAATTTATCAAAACCTTGCACAAAACTTTTCCAGTAACAAACATTTGAGGTTTTGTCCTGAAACTTTGCCGTTATCCCAGCAACACGTCGTTGATAAGGAGGCTTCCAAAGTCGTTTTCAAATCGCAGTGAATCCAAGAGAACAAACATGATAGACTTCTAGAGCTACCCATAGCCTCAAATTAAGGGCTTTTTGTCACACAAGGGCTTTCAGGATCGGCCCTAATCCCTGCTCCAGTGGGGAAATGGGGTTGATAATCAGCATGCATGTCCTTCTTGTCAGCAACTGGTGCAATGTCTTCTTGTCATAATCCTAAAGTGCATAGCTTGGTTTTTTGCGTTAAACTTTATATAGTCTTACTTCCTCTCTGAATGGAATTTCAGCATCACATGGAGGTGCATGATTGAACATCTAGCCAGAGCTTTTCAAGATCTTGCGGATAAGAAGTTGCTTCTTTGATCTCCTACACAGTTCTTTGGAGATGATTGAGAAGAACAGTTATGTGTGGTCAAGGAAAGGCAACGATTTTAGCAATTCTGGTTTGTAGAAATACATTTTGTTAGAGGTCTTTTGTCCTGGAGCTGTAAAAAAAGAAGCAGGTATCTACAACTAGTTAATACTGGAAGTTTTATGGTGAACATTTTTACCAGTACAGACTACCTTTAAATCAGGTAATTATGGTATGAGGAAAAATCCATATTTTCTATATCTGGTACTTGTCCTTTCAGAGGCCTTTTGTTAGTTGCCCATGCAATATAATACATATACAGAAAGCTTTCTCTGAAAAAAACCTGATTGCTTACCTGGTATAATCTGGAAATCTAAATCAGGCTAAGAAATCTAGAAACCTATTCTGCTGAGGCAGAACATCAACTAGCATAAATTGGTCTAACTCCATCGAGGTGAGTAACCTACAAAGCCTAGTCAAGATTAACCTACTGACTCTAACAAAACAAGTGCTTTTAACAACAAGAAGTTTTCAGAGATTACTGTAATCTAACATAAAACTTCAGTGTCCCACCTGCGTGCTCAGAACATGCACTGCAATGGTTATGACTAGAGAGATGTTGTAGCCCCTGAGCACATCTGTGCCAATAAATCCACCACCCTGTATCGCCTCTGGAAAGACTCTGTTGTGCAGGACACCGCTGGCAAAGTAGTTAGCCCAGCTATTGGTTTGTTTGTTTGTTTGTTTTCTGGAGATTAGAGAGGTTGTGTATCAAAACAGGAAAATAAAAGAAAAGGCTGGGATTACTTAGAGTCTGAACAATCCTTGAAGGCTAGACCCTTCCACAGTCAATAAATTGGTTTAACTCCTCCACAGAGCCTCATGTTTCCCATAGGTGTTCCCGGAACTTGCGCGTGAAGCAGGGATCCTAGTTGAGCTCTGGGCATGAATTAGAATCTCCTTTTGTATTGCATGCTATTTTCCAAGCCTGGGATTTACCTTGTCTTTAGTAGAGATGAAGGCATTTTTCTTTATGTCATATGAAGTTTACTGTGAGATTTCATTGGGTACCTTTCCTGAAGCTGGAGGATTTCTGCCTGTAGAGAAATAATTAAACAAGAATAATAACCACATAAGGAATACTTTGTGTTAGGATAATGCCACCATACAGAAAAAGTATGTCACTAAATAATATGCTTTAGAAAGGATTTTTTTCTAGGCAACTGAGCTTGTACCAAGATTTACTTAGAAGTATGTGATTCCATTTCCATTTGATTACATTATTATCTTTTCATCTCATTGAAGGATCTTTAGGACCAGATTAGTCTGATATTTTCACAGTATCAGAACATCTTAAATCAAGAAGTAAATTTCAATCTAACAATCTTAGCTGGTGTGTGTGAATTGGATAGAACTGTAATAGTAACTCTTAGTTGCTTTTAGTGACAATATCCAGCCCTTTGGTCACAGTGGCTGGTGAGTCCAGTGTTGTGGTGAGTAGTCATGGATTACTAAGCAAAGAAGAGTTGATTAACAGAAGTTAGCACATGCCGGTGGGTTTTAGATTCTTGCAGTGGATAAACTGTCACTTAATAGAGATTTCAGTTATGTGTGGGGTGGAAAACACTACAGTTACATTCTAGAAAAGAAAACACACACCTTCTCTTAGCACTGCAGTACAGGGAAGCCTAGAAGTCAAACCTAGGCTGCATGTTTGCTGTGGGAACATGGGTATGTGGTAGGTTGACCCTGGTTGGAGGCCAGGTGCCCACAAAAGCTGCCCTCTCACTCCCCTCCTCAGCTGAACAGGGGAGGGAAAATACAATGAAAGTCTCATGGGTCAAAAGAAGGACAGGGAGAGTTTACTCACCAATAATCATCACAGGCAAAACATACTCATCTTGGGGAAATTAATTTAATTTATAACCAATCAAATCAGAGTAGAATAACGAGAAATAAAACCAAACCTTAAGAACACCTTCCCCCCACCACTCCTTTCTTGCCCAGATCAACTTCACTCCCAAATTCTCTACCTCCTCCCCACAGGTGGCACAGGGGGACGGGCAATGGGGGTTGTGGTCTGTTCATCACATGGTGTCTCTGCCGCTCCTTCCTCCTCAGTCTCTTCATCTGCTCCAGCATGAGGTCTCACCCACAGGAGACAGTTCTTCATGAACTTCTCCAACGTGAGTCCTCCTCACAGGGTGCAGCTCTTCGCGAACTTCTCCAGTGTGAGTCCTTCCCATGGGCTGCAGTCCTTCAGGAACAGGCTGCTCCAGTGTGGGTCCCCCACAGAGTCACAAGTCCTGTAAGCAAACCTGTTCCACTGTGGGCTCCTCTCTCCACAGGTCCACAGGTCCTGGCAGGAGCCAGCTCCAGCATGGGCTCCCCACAGGGGCACATCCTTCTTTGGGCATCCCACTGCTCTGGCGTGGTGTCCTGCCTGGGCTGCAGGTGGGGGTCTGCTCCACCACGGACCTCCATGAGCTGCAGGGGACAGCCTGCCTCACCATGGTCTCCTCCATGGGCTGCAGGGGAACCTCTCCTCCAGCACCTGGAGCAGTTCCTCCCCTCCTTGGGCTCTTCAGAGTTCTCACTCCTCTTTCCTACTGACAAATGCCCTTACACAGGTTTTTTTTTTTCCCTTCTTAAATACGTTATCACAGAGGTGCTACCATCATCACTGATGGGCTCGACCTTGGCCAGCAGCGGATCTGTCTTGGAGCCGGTGGCACTGGCTGCGTTGGACTTAGGGGAATCTTCTGGCAGCTTCTCACAGCAGCCACCCCAGTAGCCCTTCCGCTACCAAAAACCTTGCCACACAAACCCAACAGAGGGCAAGAATATGACACTTGAACCTTACATGGCACTGGTAACCATACGAAAACTCATTATTTGTTTAAATCTGAAAAGTTTTTAGAAAAAAATTGTAGTTCTCTCAAGTATATATTTCTTTTAGAGACTTTCACCAATATACGCAGACACTGGGGAGGTGGAGAGGATTTATTATCAAATTTCTCTCCAGTGAGCATTAAGAAGAGGTTGAGCATAGCTGCCAATACTAATCAGAGCTTAAATTTTTTCTAGATGTACTTATTGGAGAGGGTTTACATTTGATAAGCTAAATCAAAATATATTTATGCTCTGCCTAAGGCCAGTACCACAGCAAGATGTACACTGCCTCATTAACATGATTTATGCAAGGATCTGACAAATCATTTATACTTTACTAATGCATTACCATTGTTAAACTGTATTTTTCTCTTCTCTAGTTTGTTCCAGCTACAAATGTTAGCTATTCAGATCAGTATTAGTTACTTTCAAAGACATACAAACTGTTGGACAGGTGTTTATTCAACTGTATGTGAAATATATTAGCGTATTCTGCATTATGCCAGGTAAGTTTATATGTAAAGTAATATTTTTTACCAAGATACTAAGAGGTTTTTTTGGTGTCTCATTTCCTGACCCTGTCTATTACACATCATTTCTTTTTCCTAGTCTCCTGAGATACTAGATAAAGTAACCTGGCAACGGATCACACTCCAAAGATTTTCATTCCTGGTTTTGATGCCAATAGGATTTGGGTAGGAAAATCACTGAGAAGGAGAAGATTGTGAACAATACTTTAAAGTCCTACCCGGTCCTTGTCCAATCCTCATTTTTTGTGCTGTAGAAGTTTTTAACTCCTCATCTGTTGTATTTGCCAGATTGGAGTTTATCACACGCATGTATTATCAGTGCCATACTAAACTTTGCCAAGGGTAGCCTTTAACACCAAAAGGGTTAAAAGCAACATTAGTCATGTGTTGCCTGACCTAAAAAGCAGAGACATCGGACCTCCAGGGAATAGAATAGATGAGTAAGAAAAGTGTGTGGTATTATGAAGGGAAAAGTCAAATAATGAATTAATCCTTGGATTTCTTTTCTGGAAGTTACTGCTGACACGTTCAGAATAGTCAAAGAGCCTTTTTATTCATCCTGTTTCAAGACATGGAAATTAGTTTAGCATGTCTATGTTTGAAAAACTGACAAGCTCCTTAAAACAGAGGGTGTAAACAAAGCTCCCTCAATGCTGTGTGCTACAACACAGCACCTTCACTAAACCTGGCTGTGACAAACAGTAAGGCTCTGAAAATTAAAGGACAATGGACAGGTTTGAATTATCATGTTTTACCCAGTTAAAATTAAAGAGAACAGCCATTCTCAGCCATAAGAATCTGCCACTTCATATAATTAAATTCTGGCAGACTACATAGAGCAGGTGTATTTTAATTAAATTTCTCCTCTATTACATCAGGAACAGTATGCAGTCTCTGTGGTTCTTTGCCTTGCTCCCACCTGCTCCCCCCAATCTCTCTAAGTATCTGAGGTAGTTTCTGGGAAAAGCTTAGACAATACCTGTTAGTAGGACTAGAATGTAGCAGAAGTTCCTTAAATAAAACTAAGCCATGGGAAAATATGCCTTTTGATGAAGAAAAAAGTTGTATTTAAACTTTGGTTAAAGAAGGAGGAAGAAGATGACTTCTGGTCCTGATCTGCAGATTTCATTTGGCAGCACTTTCAGAAATTAAAATAAGGAAAAAAAGATATCTTAGAACTAATATAGAATTTAGTTTATTTAATCTTTTTTCACAGATAATTTAAACACTTGTAAAATAGATTTTTACTGGCTGATTCTTTTGCTAACATCTCCTGGTGTTTGCAAGCTCATCAAAAAGTAGCGTTGTATAGACTTTACTGGTTGCTAGGGATCTATATAGAAAATAGAATCCCTATTATGCTGAAAAATACAAGACAGAGAACTGCACAGCACGTGAAATATATTAATGTAAAGCCGGAAACTAAGTTTTAAAATGTAAACTAGGACTAAAAATAAGTTTAAAAGTGAATGTATTATATAGCATAAATGGAAAGAGAAGTAGGCACTACAATAATATTACAAAAGAAACAAATCTCAAGGCAGAAATACATAGCTTTTGCCATATGCCATAATTGAACTCCTACAGTATTAATTTTGACTCATTCCGGCAACATTTCCTTTCCTTTTTTAAAATTTCATTTCCTTACACTTTTTCACTGAATCTAACCCTTTCTAATTTCTGCAAATATCTTTTAAGGAAAAAAAATATTCAAAACCACTCATATGAACCAGAAACAAGCAAGCTAGTATTCCACAAAAATCCTGTATTTGCATATGACCTGTATTTTTATGGTAATTACAATGCTGAAGAATCAGGATTTGTGTTTAAACATTTTTCCTCTGTAATCCATTAACTAGCATGTGGTCTACTTTTCTTTTGTTTCTTGTTTTGGGAGGGTGGGACTAAAACAAGCCCAGGAAGAGATGTTGGAAAAGCTTGCCTGATAACTAGAATTTCATTTCAAAAATACAAGTAGAGAAGCTATTTTAAAGCTTATTTTCATTTCCACTGCATGGCAGTTCAGTTTATCCACATGACAGTTTAACAGGATGAACTATTATTGCAATTAAATATTTTCTAAGTGAATAATAATAAACGACCACAAGCGAAAGTGAATTTAAAAAGGGTAAATAAATTAAAAGCCTAAAGCAAAATGCAATGATAACCATTTCATTTACACCCTCAATTAGTACAAGTACATTTTGAACTGTTCTACAGAGGGGAAAAAAAATATTGTTTCATATTTTAGTGTCCCATATGATCCAGACTGTTCACTGCAGTTTTAAAAATGAGTATTTTGGCATTCCGAAAACAACAATGTTTCATTCTGATTTGTTGGAACAGCCTGCAGCACTGTGATGTGAATCACTTAAGAAATGAAACTTCGTTTTCCTGTGGTGCACCTAATGTGCAATAGGTTCTGTAGAGCCAGACCGCCTGCACCCCTCCTTACCCTGTAAGACAGTATGCACATCAAACCTTGCACTGTAAGTGACATAATGGAAGATGAAGCACTGCAGGGATGCTGCCCTGTATGAAAGGCTAGAGGGGTTATTTGCCTCATAAGGAAATCCACGTACCATAAGAAAATGTAGCCCGTTGTCTGTAGCCCTTGTACTACATTAAAATTCTCTGCTTTGGCTCAAATGATAATTAAGATGAAGTATATGCTAATTTTTGGAAGGATAATGTGGTTTTTGGCATTATAAAAAGCTTCTCACAGAAATCAGTTTTCCAGAAGCTACATTTTCTGCTGAGAAATTCCAATGGAAAACTCATATCCAGCTCTTGCTATAAATAACGTTCTTAGAAGCACTCAGAATGTGCTCTGACTGATGCTATACGTGGCTATAAAAAATGTACTGAACTGGGGCTTTTTTAACCCATTCTATTCCCTAAAGCCAAGCAGAACAGCAAAATGCCCTCCACCATGCAGTCCTGAGCCGTGTACAGGATGGCTGGAGATCCTGGAGATGGCCTGCCCTGCCTGCGGGTGGCCAGCCCCGGTGGGGCCCACACTGTGCAGGCAGACATCCCAGGGTACCAGTGCCGTGGGGGGGTGTGGCAATGCACCCCCAGGCATACTCTCACACTCATGGAGTCTATCATCAGCTCTGTCGACAACTGCTAGAGGCAACAGGGCTGCCCTAAGCCGTTGCCTCTGAAAGTTTGAGCATTAGCCTTTGCTTTGGGAAATCAAATGTTTTCTCAGCAAAAAAGATCTGCTTGTGGTTTCTTGGGTTTGCTGAACATCTTCTCTGAGAGAAAATGCATCAGTGCTGATAAATTGGCACTGCTGACCAGATCTTGCTTCTACGTCAACAGGAAGTTTGGGACTGGGGAGTTCTCTTGACAAAATTGAGTGGCTACAACAGGTTTCTTTCAGTAGTTCTGGACTTGCAGAGATGAAATAGAAAACGCCTGTACCATACTGACACACCCAGATAAAAGAGGGAGAGAATGAAAGGTGGAACAAAAGCTGAAAGAACATACTGAAGGGTCAGCCTTTCTTCATCAGAGCCCACAGATGCAGAAGACGTCTCTGGCAATGAGCATGCTTATTCCTCATGTCAAGGTCTGCAGGACAAAATAAAGTGGGGAAAAAAAAGAAAGAGATAATTCTCCCATGGAATAAGCAGGTTGGTTTGCTTTCGGTTTTAGGGAAAAGGAGGACCATTTCTTGGAGCACATTAGAAGAAATCAGCTTGGAGCACTCATAATGCAGGGACAGCCATTGGGACTTCAAGCCAGCTGCAGCTCCTTGTGCTCCTGGCCTACCACGCCCTCTAAGGTGTCAGGGGAGCTCAAATGGAAAGGAAAAAAAACACTGAAAAAGGTGTAGTATGTATTTTGTCATTTGCCATTGCCCAAACACCACTTTGTATATTCCAGGTTCTACATAGATATCTTTTTTGGGGGGACTGTCTTCCACTGCGCAGGTGACACAATAAATTTCTTCTTTACTCCTTCATTACCCAATTCAGGTTGATTTTATGTTTTCTTCCCTCCTTTACAACCCTTACACATCTACAGCCTTATGCCAGCTCCTTCAAGTCATTGCCACTACTGCCTTTGACTTCTGTCTGATCTCTTAGCTACTTTAACAAGATACTTAATGTTTTCATTCTACTTCAAGTTAATTGAATTTGAGTTAGTTGTATACTAATAAGAGTGCATTTCTATCAGTCAATCTCCATACCGGCAACAACTTCATGCACCATGTAGTCAAATACTGTTTTAACATTTTAACAAATATTTCTGCATGCAAGAGTGTCTTTTAAACTTACTTTTATGCTTTTTTCTCATTCCACTATAAACTATTTGGTTGCTACATTCTGGACATCCCTGAACAGAGCTGGTGCAGGACCAGGGTAGTTACAATAAAATATATTCATTTTGCTCAGTACTAATGTATAGTGAAATATTTGTACAGCTGCTACCCGTCTGTTTTGTACTGCCATCAGTATTTGCTGGTTTTGTATTAATAGATCCATCTAATAGACTCCTAGTTGACCTGAGGAGAGAAATACCTTTAACTTGCTTTTTACACTCTTCTATCGGTCTATTTAAATATTTGCACTACAGCATCACTGTGTATCTAAACGATCATCTGGTGCTTACCTTCCACATGTGAAAGCACTGCATCAATACAGAATAACAGTCCTTCTTAAGCCTAGTTTGAGAAAAGCATGTCTAATCAATGATACTGATGTACATCACTAAAATATTCTGAGGTATACTGAAGCACACTTCGTAGAATCTTAAAATGCATAACAATTATAGAAGGTTTATAACCCTACGATTAAAATAGTTTCTGCCCTTTAGATATAAGGAATATCTTGTCAGTATTCACATCCTTAATACAGAAATAAACCTGAGAATACCTACGCTATTCATCTTATACTATTTAAAGTAATATATGTGTATTTTAAATAGAGCTCATAGTTCTTGTTCCCAGCCTCTGGATGCCTTTACTCTGTTCCTGTCCTTCATTCCTTCATCTGCATCCTATTCTGCTGACACAACTGATAATTTAGTGTATGAAATAAACTAACGGATAAAACATTTTTGTGGTAATAAAACATCGTTGATTTGGGAGTGTACTTTGAAATTCAAAATGTTAAGCCTTTTTTCCCAAGACTCGCGCTTTTTCCCATTTTCTTTGATGCTGTGTCGTCTGTAATTTATGAACTAGACATTTGAGAGTTTGGGAATTTTAATAGTCTGAATATATAAACACCCTCTTATGCATACAGATCATCCTAAAAAGTTTAAGGGTAAAAAACAGGGTGAAATATTATTAGATGAATTTAAAATGAACAACTGATCTTCTCCATTACAATAGATACTGTTTATTTTCTCAAGAAAAATACTTGCAGCTTTAGAGATTCCCCGGAATCTCAGAAGGAAGACTTATAGCAAAACTTAAAACAAAGCGCTTGCACCCATGTTTTGTGATGTGCTGTTAATTAGACCGTCACAGAAAACTCTTGCCTGATTCAGAGCACTGAGTGAACTACGTATTTCCAGAGGGATCTATGTCCTTAATTTGGCTTTGCTATGTGAGCATGTGCTTTAGACTGAAACATCACTGCTAGATTATATCACTATCTACTATATTGGACAGTTTCTTACTTTGAGATCAGGATCATTAACTGAAGGTATTGTGAATCAGAGTAAAGTAATTAAATCCGGCCTTAAAGTTTGATGTTGTACATATCAAATGGCACAGCATTACAAACAGTGACACAGAGCACAGTTAACACATATAGACCACATATATAAAGCAACTTGACCTCCCTTACCTATGCCTAGCAAGGACTGTATTTGAAGGAACTCTTTAGAGGAAAGCTGTGGAGATAGTTGTGCTCGTGAGAGGTCTTCCCTAGAAATACCTGCAGACTTTCAATTCTGCACACCACTCTTCAGAGACAAAATGAATCAGGGAGGCAGAAACTTCATTGTAATTGAGGAAGATATATCAGAAGAATTACTATCTTCCTGACCTAATAACACCATTGAAACAGTTTCCCAGAACTGTTAAAATGTTTCCCCAAAAATAATGGGAAATATTTTAGTGAAGGGCACTGTATGGCCACAGATCTAGATCTTCTCAAGAATATTGATTCACCTGTCACATAAAACCTACCATTCTTCATTTATTATGTATGTATACATATTTCTACAAATGTATTGCAACAGAACTGAGGAAGCCTGGCTTCGTGGAGACTTGGGATTTCCCACTTTTTAGTAGGGATGGCGTCACACACAGTCTTTCCCTTCACGGTCGCTTCCTCTCTCAAAGCTGTCAGAAACTGCAAAACTCTGTGGCCTTTACTCTTTTTTCAAATTTGACTGAAATGCATCAACACGTATAGAAGTTATGAGAGCAGAATAGCAAAGTTATACTGTCCTAGTTTGCTGTTGAGGAGCTAGATGTTAACGGAATGGAATAGGAAATACTGAAGAGGGTTTTACAACTAAAGGGGATCCCTGCTGGTTTTTAAGTCCGACCTCATTAGAACAATCATTTTTGTGAACATTTGTGTTTATGGAAAAGAATTAGCATGACAACAAAAATTCAGAACACTTGTGAGAAGAGAAAACAACCTGAATATATTAGAAATACTCTATTACTTATGACTGGCAAGTCCTCAACAATACTTATATTTTCAAATATATTCACATTCTTTTCAGTTTTCAACTTTACAGCTCCTTCAAAGGGTTTGTCAGACAACATATTAATGTAGTAAACATTTCAGTCTATTAAAAGTTCAGAATGCAAAAAGCAATTTGGCATTACAATTCATTTTTTTCAGTCTATGAGCATTTGTTTTTATCACATCTCGATTTTTAATTCCATTTAAAGCAATGCTCCCTTGTTATTTTTCTCCTTTCACATACCCTTTTGGTTTTGCAAATAAAGTTGGCTTATTCATTCTACAATAAATGTTTACAAGCAAGTTCAGCTGATTCATCTTATTTTAATTCAGAGTTCCAGACTGTATCTCTCTGATTGCCCCTTCTTCTATCATGCATCTGAAATTCATCCTGTCACTCTTTGTTGTGTTACTTCCTCGGTGTTTGTGTCAAGTTTAGCAAGCCTAAAGCTTTGTACAATCCCCCTTCTTTCTACTACCGTTTTCACCTTTATTCACCATTCCCAACCAAGCCCATCCAAAATACTCTTCATTTTATCCTATTTTTCTCCTCCGCACACATCTCTCTGCTCTTATCTCCAGTTTCACTGCTTGTATTAGTTTATTTTTTTCTTATAACAGATACTTATTTTTTGTCACTGTGGAGCATCTCAAGGAAAATGTGGGCATTGCCATCTTCATTCTGCCGGCACTGCTACCCTTACTCAAGGCAGGTCTGAAAATTATTGAAGAGAGTAGCCTAAATCCCATCTCAAGCTGGAAAGCATTTTAGAGAAATTCACAGAGTACTTCAGTTAGGGTTCCCTGTGAAAGGTATTACAGAAAGGGATTCAAGCTGATCTGTGGCCTTCCCATGGAGAATGATGGTCTGGGGTTTCTCCCATTTAAGTCATAAACTCTTCTCTGTCGATCATTTCTGTCCCCCATGCCTGCCCCTCTAGTGCTACTCTCTCCTAGAAAACGTATTGTATGTGTGGACAGCATGGGGACTGCTGTTATGGTTAGCTAAATCAGGTCAGACAAAACAAGCTCTCCAACTTCTTCTTTTGCCCTATCCCTTAAGTCCGTATTTAAAGCACTGTTAAGGGCACTGTGATCTACAGAAAGCATTTTCCCCTCCCTGATTTAAAGGAAACTGAAAGATATCTCTTTCAGGTTTCTGTTCAGAAATAATTGTTAACTCGGAATTGGGAGCTAGACGATGATCAGAGAATAAAATGTGTTTTTAATGTAAATGAGGCATGTTCATTAATGATGAGAGTAATTAGTAGTTACTTCATTATACTCAGTTACTTCACTAGCAACTGAATATAAGAACCTGTGTAGAGACTGGAGTCTACCCATCATATGTGTTGGGAAGTTGCAAATAGGAGATATGCCTAGCCCTGTATCATTAGAGACTAAATGTCCCATGCTCAAAGTTCAGTGGAAATACATTTTGATTCTTAACAGCACTTGAGAGCCTCACTGAGCAATTCAGCTCCGGTACTAAACAAAAATGCAGTCTGTCTTTGAATCTGCAGAATCCACACACTTGCACAGAGCCAGAATATTTTAAGCAAATGTGTGATGACTAGCTCATGACATGGACCATTCTGACAATTTTATGTAAAGCAAGTGTGTAGGTCAGATATAACATTATCATGAAAATCACTATCTCATGTGTCTATTATTCATAATGTCTAGAGTGGTCTCTCACTTCATCCATGCTAAGCAACCTTTCCTCCGTGAATGGCTAAATTCACCTTCAGGCAGAAACCAACAACAAAAGAAGACAAAACTGAAAGGTTAGAGAAAGTTGTGAACAGTTATTTATTATTTTAATGTGAGTTGATCATTTATAAAGTCTAGGAACACAGATTTAGAGTATGTATAAACTCGGTAACCTCAAAATTATGTCAAATTTTAATTTCCAACTAATTAATCCATTTAAGACACCTCCTGTTGTAGTGCAAGCAAATCTCCAGATTCTCCAGCTTTGTTCTGTGGTGCTATCCTTGCTTATATTGCCTTGGGCTGAACTCTGAGCTTCAGCACTGACTGAAGCTGATGTTCATCCTATTAGGCTCTCCCGTATGTCTTTGTATTTCCCTGCATAATTCCTTCTCGTTTCTACTTTCTTTCTCTGCCTTTTGTGTTACTCGGCTGACAACATGTTATCACAGCCTTATGTCATCTTTAGGTGGGAAACAGCCCCTGCTACAGCGCTGCAGTGAGCCTGTGGCAGAGAGAGAAGTGAGCTGTCCAGTCTCCATCAGTTGTCTTTTTTTGTCATCAAAAAACAGGTTCAGATCCAAAAGAAACAAACCTCAAAATCCTAAGAGCTTCCACTCATCTTTATTATTTTTCTCTTTTTACTCTGAAAGAATGACTTTTTACAATCTTTAGTATAACTGAATGACTATCAAGCTGAACATTTTCCTCGTAAAAACTTTTCACAGCCTACAGGAAAGGGAGTAAAGGAGATTGTTAAAGTAGAGATTTGATGGATATATTCCAGATATTTCAATTATTTTCTCTGCCTTGTAAGCACCATTCTAGAGGTGCAGAGGCATACCTAAAGAGTACCATTTTACAACTGCAGAGGCATAACTAAAACTTCTGATGTCTCCGGAAAGAACAGCTACCTACCTGCTTCTGTTCTTTCAACAGATATTAATTCCTAATTACTTCACTAGGTCAGTGTTTGGAAGAACAAGATTGGAATTATAAACATAAGGTAAAATACAACTCTCCAAAACATGGACACTTGATTGGGTACAGGGGTTTTGTCCAAGATGTAAAATTATGTTATAACCG
The DNA here is from genome assembly GCF_030867145.1 of Opisthocomus hoazin. Lineage (NCBI taxonomy): Eukaryota > Metazoa > Chordata > Aves > Opisthocomiformes > Opisthocomidae > Opisthocomus > Opisthocomus hoazin. The sequence goes on from NC_134418.1 coordinate 80,555,204, forward strand.
TTACTTTTATTTCATTTTAATTTAGATCTAGCATGTCTTAAGCAAAATGTTCAACTCCTCAGCAGTTATGAATGAATATGCATAATAATAACTGTATAAAATCTTTCCTTTATTTGGAAAATATGCAATGAAAATGTGCAAAAAAACATTCCTTCTTAGGAACTTTGCATACAGGACAGACAGTTAAGTGAAGCCTGTGATTTTCTGCCAGGAAAATACACATCTGTGATTTAACTTTTTAGCCTGTTATGTGACACCCTTCGAGCCACCTCTGTGTTTAACATTTTCTAATATTTAGTCAAAATGTTAACATACATTTCCTATTATAGAGATGTATTAAACTTACATTTCAGTCTTTTTTTTGGATGTAGAGAGTTTATCTGGAATTTATGCAGTTAAGAAACAGCTGCTTCAAAACTTTTGAACAGTCTTGTGTAAGTAGTTTAATCATGCTTATTCCGCTCCTGATACAATGTGTGGACATACTTTGTATGTGGTCATGAGACATTAACCTTTCTTGTAATATTAGAAAAAAGGAATGTTAATAAACCAATGTATTTAACTCTTCAAGCCAAAAAACTAACACAATATATTTGAGTCTATTCAAAATGGGAAAATAATTTTTTACTTTATTTTACTGAATATGCTATTTAGGTTTTACCAAAAATTGGGCGATTTATTCCCCTTCTCACCACACTACATTTGAAGTCAGCTGTAGTTCTGAGAATTTCTTAAACAGCTGTTGACTGAAACTGCCATACACCTCTGTATGTTGATTTTGTCTATCAAGGTACAACTAAGTTTCTCAGCGAGATTAACTTCTACACTGCAGTAGACCTCATCAAAAGGGCAGTTTCCAATCTACATTATCTGAGGGAGCTTCACTTCTCATTGTTACTCAGTTCTACACCTCTATTGTGCTCTTAAGAGGCCTTAGCTCATTAGGTACAAGACTACAGAGATTTCCTTATAAAGAACGCTACAGGCAGCACTACTTAGAAAGAAATTCCCTTCAAGCTGTCATCATCTGGCAGTTATACCAAAGTTTTGGTTACTTCTTCTGTCGTACTTTCTCTTCAGCAAAATTCTCAGGAGTCGAACCAGGCCCCAGGCCAGACTTCCTTGATCCAAATGAGGGATGTTGTGCAGGCTGTCTGTCCAAAGCACTCAGATTTGTTAATTCAGCACTGATTCCAGATGAACTTTAAGTCTAATTTAATTTATATGCATCTACACTTTGAAACTGAGTGTCTGTAAGGATAATTGTTTAAGATGGCTGGGGAGTATTTGTGCTCTAGGAAGGTTGGCTTTGCCTCTCTGACGGTTAGCTGGATGTTTGGTCCAACATCCATGGATGTCAGTCCAAAGGTTCCTATTGACTACCATGCTCTTTGGATGAGGTTCTAGGTGTCCAAATGGCCATCTGTGTTCATATTCACTATGACTATCTGCACATATTGGACCTGACCACTGAATACACAGTTCCCAAAAGCCATTAATAGTAACTCTCTTTAAAACGTTATATTCAATAACTACTTCAGAATAACCTACTGAAAATATGTCACCAAATTTCAATGAACTCTATACCTAAGTATGAATGAGTGGCAGTGTCTGCACTTAAATATATAGACAGCATTAAATTTGCTTTTAGAGCCCTTTTAACTCTGGATATACAGGTTGTCTTAACAATGTTATTACTGTTTTTTACTTCTAAGAAGAAATTATGCATATTTTTAAAACTGGATCGAAAGGCTTTAAAAAAATTACTTTACCACTTTAAATGATAGATTTTTATTGTGCCTTCCAGTTTTCTACAAGTTACCGAAAAATACATGCACAATTCTTGTTTGAAAAAAATGCTTAAATTAATAAAAATTAAGAGGATGGTTGATTATAAAATCATACATAGAACTGGTTTACAGAACTGCTACTGTCAGGCATTTACTAAGAAAAATTCATGTAGTTAAAGAGATACTAGAAGCAAGTCTTTATGAACTAGTAGGTCATAAACCAAGCACTTATGCTCTAGTCATCTTTGAAGATTAGTCAGAAAAGAAGCTTGTAGAAGCCAAGTGAAATGTAATGTATTGCTATGAAAGAGAACTAGCTAGCACAAGAGAGGGTAGTGTTAATATAATTACACATAGCTTTTGCCATGTTCTGATTTTCTCCCCTGGTATCTTACTGCTTTTACATTTTGTTTTAGCCCAAGAGTTTTTGATTTTTCTAAAACATACTCATTAATGCCTCTCCCTAGATTATACATCTTCTTAAACTTCAAAACTCTTTGTATCAGTATATTTATAGTGGCTGTCCATATGAATGGGGCGTGTTTCAAAAACAAGGTTTTTTTCCTGCTATAACTGGTTATTTATATATGTATGCGTGATCTCCCATGGCTGACAGTAGATTAACCAAGGTATGGACTCTGTTTTTCATACTTACCGTATATACTTATGATATATATATAATCACAGAATCACAGAATCACAGAATAGTAGGGGTTGGAAGGGACCTCTGTGGGTCATCTAGTCCAACCCTCCTGCCGAAGCAGGGTCACCTACAACAGGCTGCACAGGACCTTGTCCAGGCGGGTCTTGAATATCTCCAGAGAAGGAGACTCCACAACCTCCCTGGGCAGCCTGTTCCAGTGCTCCATCACCCTCTGAGGGAAGAAGTTCTTCCTCATGTTCAGCTGGAACTTCCTGTGCCTCAGTTTGTGCCCATTTCCCCTTGTCCTGTCACTGGGCACCACTGAAAAGGGTCTGGCTCCATCCTCCTGACACCCACCCTTCAGATATTTATAAGCATTTATAAGGTCCCCTCGCAGCCTTCTCTTCTTCAGGCTGAACAAGCCCAGCTCCCTCGGTCTTTCCTCATAGGAGAGATGCTCCAGTCCCCTCATCATCCTTGTAGCCCTCCGCTGGACTCTCTCCAGTAGCTCTTCATCTTTCTTGAACAGGGGAGCCCAGAACTGGACACAGTACTCTAGATGAAGCCTCACTAAGGCAGTGTAGAGGGGAAGGAGAACCTCCCTCGTCCTGCTGGCCACACTCTTCTTGATGCACCCCAGGATCCCATTGGCTTTCTTGGCAGCCAGGGCACACTGCTGGCTCATGGTTAACCTGTCGTCCACCAGGACGCCCAGGTCCCTCTCCGCAGAGCTGCTCTCCAGCAGGTCCACCCCAAGCCTGTACTGATGCATGAGGTTGTTCCTCCCCAGGTACAGGACCCTGCATTTGGCTTTGTTGAACCTCATCAGGTTCCTCTCTGCCCAGCTTTCCAGCCTATCCAGGTCACGCTGAATGGCAGCACAGCCTTCTGGTGTATCTACCACACCTCCCAGTTTGGTGTCATCAGCAAACTTGCTGAGGGTACATTCTATCTCTTCATCCAGGTCGTTGATGAAGAAGTTAAACAAGACTGGGCCCAGTACTGACCCCTGGGGGACACCACTAGTTACTGGCCTCCAACTAGACTCAGCGCCGCTGATGACAACCCTCTGAGTTCTGCCATTCAGCCAGTTCTCTATCCACTTCACCGACCACTCATCCAGCCCACACTTCCTCAGCTTCCCTAGGAGGATATCATGGGAGACTGTGTCGAAAGCCTTGCTGAAGTCAAGGTAGACAACATCCACGGCTCTCCCTTCGTCTACCCAGCCAGTCATGTCATTGTAGAAAGCTATTAGATTGGTCAGGCATGATTTCCCCTTGGTGAATCCATGCTGACTACTCCTGATAACCTTCTTTTCTTCCACTTGCTTCATGATGGCCTCCAGGCTAAGCTGCTCTATCACCTTTCCCGGGATGGAGGTGAGGCTGACCGGCCTGTAGTTCCCTGGGTCCTCCTTCTTGCCCTTTTTGAAGATTGGAGTGACATTGGCCTTTCTCCAGTCCTCGGGCACCTCTCCTGTCCTCCAGGACCTCTCAAAGATGATGGAGAGTGGCTCAGCAATGACATCCGCCAGCTCCCTCAGCACTCGTGGGTGCATTCCATCGGGGCCCATGGATTTGTGGACATCCAGATCACTTAAGCGATCCCTCACACAGTCCTCGTCAACCAAGGGAAAGTCGTCCTCTCTGTAGGCTTCTTCTCTTACCTCCAGGGCCTGGGATTCCTGAGGGTCAGTCTTAGCACTGAAGACTGAAGCAAAGAAGGCCTTCAGTAGCTCTGCCTTCTCCGCATCCTCCGTCACCAGGACACCCGCCTCATTCAGCAGCAGCCCCACGTTGTCCCTAGCCTTCCTTTTGCTGCTGATGTAGTTGAAGAAGCCCTTCTTGTTGTTTTTGACATCCCTTGCCAGCTTCAATTCCAGGTGAGCCTTGGCCTTCCTCGTCGCATCCCTGCATGCTCTCACCATGTTTCTGTACTCTTCCCAAGTGGCCTGCCCCTCTTTCCACATTCCATGGACCTTTCTCTTCTGCCTGATCTCTACTAGAAGCTCCTTGTTTAACCATGCAGGTCTCCTGCCTCCTTTGCTGGATTTCTTTCTCAGGAGGATGCATTGCTCCTGTGCATGGAAGAAGTGTTGTTTAAAGAGCGACCAGCACTCATGGACCCCCCTGCCTTCGAGAGCCCTGGCCCACGGGATTGCTCCCAGTAGCTCCTTGAAGAGGGCAAAGTCAGCCCTCCTGAGGTCCAGGGTTTTGATCCTGCTTATCGCCCTGCTTCCTCCACGCAGGATCCTGAACTCGACCATTTCATGGTCACTGCAGCCGAGTCTACCTCCAACCTTCACATCCTCCACCAGTCCCTCCTTGTTTGTTAACACGAGGTCCAGCAGCGCGCCTTTCCTTGTTGGTTCCTCCACCACTTGCATCAGAATGTTATCATCGATGCTCTGTAGGAACCTCCTGGATTGCGCCTGCCTATCTGTATGGTCTTCCCAGCTGATGTCAGGGTGGTTGAAGTCCCCCATGAGAACCAGGGCCTGTGACTGTGAGGCTGCTTGCAGCTGCCTGTAGAAGGCCTCATCAACCTCCTCCTCCTGGTCAGGTGGCCTGTAGTACACACCCACCGTAATGTCACCCTTATGAGCCTGTCCCTTAATTCTAACCCACAAGCTTTCAACTCGTTCCTCATTTGTCCCCAGGCCAAGCTCAATGCATTCTACTTGCTCCCTCACATATAGAGCAACTCCCCCGCCTCTCCTTGTTGGTCTGTCTTTCCTAAAGAGTCTGTAGCCATCTATGACAGCATGCCAGTCATGTGAGTTGTCCCACCACGTTTCTGTGATGGCGACCAAGTCGTAGCCGTCCTGCTGTATAATGGCTTCCAGCTCCTCCTGTTTATTGCCCATGCTACGTGCATTGGTGTAAACACACTTGAGCTGGGCTGTCAATCTCACCCCTGGCCTTGGCACTCCAAGCCTAGGCTCATCCCTAGTGAGCTGGGCAATATCCCCTTCCCCCTTCGAACCTAGTTTAAAGCCCTCTCAATGAGCCCCGCCAGCTCGTGGCCAAGAATTCTTTTCCCCCTTTGAGACAGCTGAGTTCCACCTGTCGCCAGCAGGCCCGGTGCTGTGTACACCTCCCCATGATCAAAGAAGCCAAAATTTGACTGATGGCACCAGTCCCTGAGCCACCTGTTAACCAGGTGAGTTTTCCTGCCCCTTTCAGTGCTGTTCCCTGCCACTGATGGGATGGAGGAAAACACCACCTGCGCCCCTGATCCCTCAACCAATCGCCCCAGTGCCCTGAAGTCCCTTTTGATGGCCTTGGGACTTCTTTCTGCTATCTCGTCCCCGCCAAACTGCATTACCAAGAGGGGGTAGTAATCAGTAGGTCGCACCAGACCAGGGAGTTTCTTCGCAACATCCCTAACCCGGGCCCCAGGGAGGCAGCAGACTTCCCTGTGGGATGGGTCCGGTCGGCAGATCGGGGCCTCTGTTCCCCTCAGAAGGGAATCACCTATGACAATGACCCTCCTTTTTTTCTTAGTTGAGGCAGTCGTAATTCTTGGGGCTGTCTGACTCGTTCTAGGCAACCCCCTGGATGGAGCCTCACCTTCACCCACATCCTCTGTGGCCGGTCCCTCACATTCCAGAGCCCCATATCTGTTGCTTAAGGGCAACTGGGCCGGTGAGGGAGGCTGGGGGGAGATTAGCTTGCCCCCCCAAGCAGGGACCTGTTTCCATTCCCCCCCATCTCTTAGGCCCCCTAATATTAAAATACAATTCAGCTGTTCTCATTCTGTTTTACATATCGCATGTTCAAAATTAACAACAATGAAGAAAGTTGAAGCAGAAAATAAATTTTCTGTCTTATTTCACTATCAACATCTATTTGTCACTCAAAAATTCTATTAGTACATCTACTTTCTGAAGATCAGAACAAACATGGTAGTCGAGTAAAATCTGAGTGGCATCCACAGTGTTCCCCAAGAGTCTAATTGTCACATGTAACATAATGAAAACCACAGCAGAAAGCTCATTTTTAACTTGCCTGTACCTTATATAATAATCCAGACATGGGCCAAATGTCTGCCAAATATATTATTCCAGCTGGTAACATTTTACATTTTCCTGCAAAGGTATAAGGCAATAGCAAACCATGCAGTAAGTTTTTATATCTACATTACCTTTCAGAGGTATTATTAACATAAACTCTCTCTAATCTATTCAGTGATATTTGGTCAGTGTAATCCAGGATTATTTTCTTACAATTTCTGATCTGTGAGGCATATGGAATTTTTCACCAAGAAAAGCAAATATATATGACACTAGAACTCAAAAAGGAATTATGATCCTGCTTTCAAACTGCATATTCATTTTGCGTCTCATTCAGCAGCAGCATCAATAGTTACATGTTAATTCAGAAACAGGATAAGCGAGCAGTTTGCTAAAGAAGAAAACCAAAGGCAGTAGTTACAAAACTACTTGGAAATTAAGACACATTTCTAGAACAGCAAATTATTATTGTCTACAAAGGAGGAGAAAAACAAAGCAACCCATTGACCACCTCTTAAGGCATAGGATAGAAAAGAAGGAATTAGATGATAAGAACAAATAGAGCTAAGAAACAAACTTGTTGTATGCCTATACTTTAAAATTTGAACATCTTCACAAGTGAGGAAAAAAAACTTTTGGATAACAGAAAACTGAACTGATAATTACAGGAAAACAGGAACATGCTTGAACAAAGATAACATCAGAAGAAAGCAATGGGAGACAACAGAATAAACAAAAGGAGAAGGGAAGTTATTCCAAGATGCTACTTAAAAGGACAAATAAGTGGGAAAATGTTATCCCCTGTAGCTGAGTTCTGATGTCTTCTGTGACTAAAATGCCCATAAGAAAAACTGTCCCATGGTGACTTCAGACCACCACAAGGTCATTCCTGAGGTGACAAACCTCAGACAGCAAAAAGGTGCTGAGTAGGTCAATCTAGCAGAAAGAACACTCTATCTTAGCTGAACTGCAACAAATGGGACAGCTCCCAGATCTGACTGGGGTCATGTTTCTAAATGCAACCAGATAATGTACCAACCAGTGTTAATGGAAAGGCAGAGCTCTTTTTGCCCTGTGGGTTAACTACAATAACTTTTACCACTTAGATCAGTGATACCTTGATGCTGTAATTACTCACTGCATGTGTCGGTCGATATTTGCAATGTGCTTATTTACTGCCTACTTTCAGGTTGGAAAACTGCTCTGGAAAGTGCAGATGGCTTGTCCTGCTGAAAATAAATCCATGTAATTTCTTTTTTTGCTTTTTCAGAGCAGCAAGCAATTTTTCAGCTCGGCTGTATCTTACAGCTGGCTGAGCCTGCAGAATTCATGAGCTACAAACACAGAGAAACTGTATGAATTTTGCTGAAACTTAATAATTATTCTAGTGTTAAATATGCAGCATGTATAGATTCAGAGATGGATCCGGGGAGGGGGCGGGGAACCCAAAATCTAAGTTTTGTTTAGTTCTGATTATAAAGCTGTTCATTACATGGATTGAAGTGGTTGAGAAAAAGAAATTCTGGCCATTTGCTCTCGGTATCTTTGCTGTGCATAAAACTGGATATCAGGAAACTCACTGTCTTTAAACTGCAATTCAACCTTATGTGGCCCCCAAGTGAGCAAAACAGACAAGTTAAAGGTTAAAACTATCTCCAGCCATCAATGTGTCTTCTCCTTTGCAAGGGTTCAGAGGACACAGCAGAGTTTACAGTTCTGAATAATATTATCCTGTTGTTTACTGCCTCCTTCATGCCACAGGAACACTCTGTGCGTGTATTTCTCTTGCAGTCTAATGAGTGAAAGCTTCTGGGGGCATCTTTTGTCACCATTTTTGCACAGGACCTGTTTTAGAGAAGTCAGAGAAGCTTCCGTACCAATTTGCAGGGTCCTAAATATTACAAATAACAAAAAGAATAGTAAAATTACCAATTCATTACTTTAATAGATTTTAAATGACTAAGGAAGAGAGTATCAGGTGACATACTTCAGTTTCTTCAACCACTTTAACTTGTAATACGAACCATTAATGTGTATCAGCTAACAAAAACTTCTACTGATTTTCTTCACCATCATAGTGTTTCTGAACTCAGATTTCAAGACTTGACAGCTGGAACCATTTTGCGTTTCCTTTTATAGATCGTAAGAAAGAATAAAATGGGAATAGATGTCATTCACACAAGGGCACAATTGCTTCTGATATTAAATCCCTTTATTTCTATTTAGACTTCATTTTTAACATGTATGAAAAGCAATTATAGTTATACTTAAAGGTATGATTTGACTACAAAGTTGCAGGGGGGAGTTACAAGATTATTTTTTTCATTATGAAAGATCTACCTTATACATTTTAAATACTGAGTAAGCTTTCTTCTGCTTAAAAATGTTCATAGTTTTCCATTGCATTAAAAATTTTCAAAGCTTACGTCCAACATATTATGTCATACTCTTAAACCAGCAGACTGATTAAGAACTAATGAGTAGTTTATTAAGGAATAATATTCACAGACAGCATAAAGTATCTTGCAGGTATTACTGGAAACATTTCTCTCCCAATAAAATGTTGTCGAGTCTTCACTATACTGAGTTTAAAATAGCTGACATTGTAATATGACCTGCCATAATAGGTCTATTCCAAATGAATGGATAAAGTAATAGAGATTGAAAATGGAGTAGTCACCCAATCTCCGCAAAAATATTTTTTTTTGGCATTGGATGACATTCTGAAAAATGTTTGCATTTTGGAACTGAAATGACTTTTCTTGCCTGTAGCCAGCTGGGTTGGCCCGGAGCTTGCGGGCAAAAGGGACACTCGGGAAGTTATCTCATGGTAATCTCACTGCAAGGTTGATGCAGAGGGAACATGCAATCCAGTAAAAACAAATAGTACATTACTTCTATGTATATTTGAATTGTGTGCAATTTTCTCTTTTACAAAGAGACTTGGTGGGTTCTCATAAACAAACCAAAGACCCATTAAGGCATATTGCCTATGTGTCTCTTCAAGCTGAATTCAGTGTATAACAAAAAGAGATGCAAATGTCACTGTTCTTCACAAGCAAGGAAGCTGCAGAAGCGAGACAACGGCACTTTAAGTTGACAGCTAAGCTGAAGGGACACAAGCATTTATTACAATAGCAAGCTATCTGAATCAAGAATGAAATGACAACCAGCTCTTGGGAAAATTTTTGACAAAACTTTTGTGCCAGACATGCTGACTCATTCATTCAGAACCATTGGTCTTCACAAGTCCAGGATGGATTTCCTCACTAAAACCAGAGAAAGAAGCCATAATAACCCTTATCCCAGTGGGCAGCGAGAGAGCTGAGACCAGATGAGCCAAGAGTTCCATAGTGAGGCCATCATATGGAGATGGCATAGAACAGTCTAAAGTTTTGAACCAACTTTGATCAACTTTTAGCTGGTTTTCCAAAGCATTGGAATAAAATATTTTCACACTATTAAAAGGATGAAAGAAAAAAATAATTCTATATTAACATGAAAAATAAATTATCTTTTGGAAAAATAGAAATGAAATTTTGTTCCAGTTAGCCATAAAAACTCTGTGGATTGTGGATTGTAAACATATTAATGAAATAAGTGGAAGACATAATCAAATGTGATTCTATTTTAGAGGATTTTTCAGTGTCTTAAGTGGCAGAACATTGTGTCTTTGTGTCCTCATCTAGAACGCACATACATAGTGGCACAGCTCGTCCTGCTAATGTTCTAGGAGTAACAAGGAGTCATATGTCTGTGTGACAGATGGCATAACTTCTTTATGTAATTTCTGCCATTTGTCATGTTTTTTGTTAAAAGACAGTGGTTGAGAAGAAGGGTGGAAAGGTCGCCTCTATTCATCATTCTGCCACTTTCTTTAGGATAAAAAGTCTCTCAAAGGAGGTGAAAAAGATGTGCCCCTCTGAGGAATAACTGAAAAAGACCATCGGAAATGCAAGGTAAAATGCCTGCTGAGAAACACAATTGGCTCGTCCTGAGCAAAACCTGGACACTTCTTGTGAGGAGCAGAGGTCTTTCTTCCAGCTGACAGTTTGTCTAGCCTCAGAGATGACCATAAGAATATTTTCCTAGGTGTTCAGGAGACTGAGTAGAGTTTTTCACAACCACAAAATCACTACGTATTGCATGGCAAAGAAGTAAGCTTGGGAAAAAGTTCTCATGCTGCAAAGGAATGGGTAAGATTTGTTTCCAAACCTATTTTTCAGCTGTCTCACAAGGTAAATGTATGTTACAGGCTTGAAACCTATCTTAAGAGGTGGGAAGCCCTTAGTGGGTGTTCCTTAAAGAAAAAGTGGACAGATCATCAAGGCAGTTTTGAATAATCTTTTTTTAATTTTATTATTAACTAGTACACTTAAGAAAATCCCTATCCCCTATACAAGTGCTGACCACCCTTTTCTCATATTTGGCCAAATATTTAACGTAACTATGCTAACTGAGAGCGATTTCTTCAGTATCTGGCTTGACCTTTTTTCAGACCTGAAGATGATCTCACTGATTTGAAAGACTATTTTCCCTTGAGCCCTGTAAATTGCTTCAATAAAAGATTGCATTTCTCCTTACAAACCTTACTCCTCTCTCATTATCAGTTGTTTTATCTTCTCAGTGGAATGTTCCCTTTGCTCCCCAGTGTACCACTGTGCCTCCCACCTACCTCACGTTTCTGTGATTCCTGCAACCCAGACAGGAATTAATGGGGGTTTCTTCCACACCAAGATGGTCTTGTCCTGATAAGTAATCTGGGTGCTAAAGAGAAACACGTTCTATTTATGATACCATGTGTTCTTACACCACGCAGTTAATGACCTAGCATTGAACTAACTCTGAGTTCATCTGCTTACACATAACACACAACTTCAAAATTTAGGGTGCAGTTCTGTGAGAACCTGCTTCAGTAAAGATGAAGAATTGTGTGGCTCATTTTGACTAACTTCACCATCTGAACTGACATCTGCAGTAAATCTTTGTCTTCATCAAGTCTTCACCATTTCTTAGGGCATATTCAAAAGTGTTTAGTAGTAGCTCAACTGTTTGAACATTTTCCCATTCAAAGGAACCAGAGTTTTAACATGGCTGAGCATTTACAAATCCTGCTCTGAATACGGCAGATCATTTTTATGACTAAAAGTCTGGGTGCCTTTCTTATCTTTAAATAATGCATACTATATAACATTCACTTATCTGTATTTGTCTTCAGAAAAAATTTCTAATATGAAGTTGTTTTTCATTGAGCCCCTTCTTGAAAATCTGTATGCCCTGATGATGTCAATGCATTGTATAACCTTGAAAATACCTCCCAACAATGGCATAGTGTAATGTCCATATTACACATAAATACCGTATTCATTTAAATGTGACCAGACATATGTCTAAGATGGCAAGCATTCCAAAATAGATAGTGAAAATAACACTGCAATTACTTTAAAACAGCATCGTAAACTGGCATTAGTGCAGCTAAAACAAATCATAAAATAAAATAATAAGCAAAACAATCATTATAAATCAAATTATATTGTCTGCTGCAGAAGTTGCTCTATTATTTGCAGTGCTCAATGAAGTAACTTAGTAAAAAATTTGAAATCTAGAAGTAAATACGCAGTTTATTCTACATTCCATGATTTAAGATGGATTAAGGCTTAGAGATGGCTGCATCCACCAGTTCCCTGCTGCCTATATTTTTCTGCTCTGCAAAATGCATTCTTTTTTTTCTCAACAAAATATATTGTAATATTTTCCACTTCTCTGTCAAATACAAAATGCTTTTACCTTCTTGCGATCAGGGCGGAATACCCCCCAAGGCACATTTGTGCCATCCAGTGCTGCCTGCGTGAGTCATTGCTCTATACTCTGTTCCTCTAAGCGAGTCAGAAATCTTTCTTTCATCTCTTCTTGTGGACTAATACCAAACTGCATGCTTCTGGAGTTACCCTGTCTGCTCCTACCCTTTGTCCTGCCTTGCTGCTCACTGCCTCCCTCGTGTGGCCAGGTTGCTCCACACCTCTCAGCACAGAACATCGCCCCTGGCTGGCTGTGCTGTACTGTCACTACGTGAGCAGACCGGGCAAGGTCACCATGTGTCAGTCACAGCTCTGTCACGTCTCAAATGCCTGCTGGAAAAGGGTTTTGAAGAAGGAGTAGAAATGAAAGCCAGGCAGCTCCTCAGATGAGAATGTGTGGTGGCCAGGAAGGGGTTAGTACCAAGGCAGCGGATCTGGAGGAGGCAGCCCTGCAAAGCAAGACCAGGGGGTGACCTGGGAAGTCATTTACTAAGCGTTGTATACATACCTGAATGGACTGGTTTTTACTGGACTGGTCTGTGAGAAAAAGAAGGAGAAATGTCAGGGAGAGAGGAGGACAGGGAGAATAAAAATACAGGAAGAAGACAACGAGACTAATAAAAGCAAAAGAAATTTTAGGTATAGGAAAAGATTGTCTGTGATTTCATGTCACATCAAATGTGGATATTATTCCAGTATGCAAGAATCCAATCACAAAAATTATTCTATAACATATCTCTTCTGGATGATTCTCCTCTTTCAATAAGCTAGCCTGTAGGAATAGATAGCTGGTGCACAAATTTCCCCCTCTGCTTCTCTACTTGACAACATAGGCTTAAGAAGAGGAATGATCCTTTCCAGCTCCCTGAGATCAAAATTTTTGTCTTGGGTCACAAAACAGTTCAGTAGCCAGAAACGGCAACTGTGTTTCTCCTGATCTCACCATTTCACTTTCTGACTTACCCATAGTATTGGGCAGGGCAACAGAACAGCTCAGATGCTGGGCACACATCCTCTCTCCCTGAGAGGAATCTCTATCCCTCTCCTGTCCACCCTGTCAGACACTTACTCCAGCAGGCCTTTTACGGAGTCTATACATTATCTCGATTGCACGGCTATAGGATAACCAGACAGTATTATTGCTTTGGTTTTAGAGTGTCTGTGTTTATTTTGTATTTTTAATACTGTGTAAATCTAAATGCATTCTAGATTATTAAGAACAGAAAGATGCAATATACCTTTCTAGCACAGCAATTAATCAGGCTAAGGCACAATCTAATGCATAATCTCTGTATTACTGATAAAATATTGACACAAATGGGTGGTATTCTGGAATGGTCTAATCCTTTAAGAGGCTGAGTGCCCTGAGAGATGCTGAGCAGACTCCACTCCAAATGAAATTAGTGAGCCTCTGAGACCCAGCATTTCAGGAGCAAATCATTTAACTGTTTTATAAATGCTTCCTACATAAATAGTAATGAAAAAAACTAATAACCAGCCCTTCTCATTATACTAATACAAGTGAGTAACAGATTGGTAGCAGTGTGCAGACAGAAATCTGTGATGCAATGAGTGAGACTGCTGTGTTAACAGGGGTAAGGGGTGTAATTGAGGATAAGATACCACAGAGAAGCCAAGGGCTACACTGTCAATTGCTTACTCATGTGGCTAGTCCTACTGAAGTCTTCTGAAGTGAACAATATTACCCATGGGAATGAATACTCATTCATCTAAAGCTGAGGCTGTGTGAGCCTTTCTTTGCTAGGAGACTGCACTCTTGCTTTTTCCTGGGTCACTTTGCCAAGGCCAAGGCCAAGCTTCTTCCCATGTTGTTCCAGTATGTTTGTATGTCCACTTAGTGATTTGGATTAATAAATCAGTCACTTTAGGGGGAATAGAGACCCAGACGTTTTGTTTAGTGATAGATCCAAGGCCCTGGATCATCTCCTTGACTTGGTTCACTGCATGGGCAGCTGTGTTGGCACTGGGGATAGGATGGGCAGACCAGAAGCAGTAGATCCTACAATTCTGCAGTCAGCTTCGTTGGATAAAACTGTACCCTGCTGCCAAAAAGGCAGTTTCATTGTCCATTTCTCCTCTTCTCCAACTGCCAGCCGTACTTCCACCTTTGTGAGTGCAGCTCCTTCTACAGGTATGATTACACTTAAAAGAGGGATAGGAGCCAAGCCAAGACCACAGTTTTGGCAGGAATCTGAAATCATCTGGGAAACTGAAGAAGAAAGGAGGAATGCTTAAACTGGCCATAGCAGTACTGTTGCTGAATGTAAAACCGTGGCTACCTTAGGGCTTTATAACTTGACACTAAACTATTCCATCTTTAGCACAAAAGTTTGGGACTAGAATTCTGTCAAGAACCTTCTCTTTCAGGAAATTAAAGGGAAAATTTGTTTTGCTACCTCATTTTCTCCTAAGGGGGTGGGTGCTGTAAAAAATTCAAATTGTAATTAACAAGTCATCAAGAAATATATCTCCAGGTTTAGGCAGTATGTGTTCCACAGCTGTGGAAAAACAAAGCATTCAAACTACTAACCACAATATTCAATCCTTACAGTGGTGTTTATTACCTGGAGTGAATGAATACAAAATATTTTGTCTGCCACATGACTGACAGGTGTGGAACTCTCTGTCCCAGAGCAATATATAGCTCAGAAGTTTAGGAAAAGATTCAGAAATGGATGAGGCATTTTTCACAGCACATTACCAGTAACCTATAACTACTAGATGGAAGAAGGACATTCTAAAAGAACTTTAAATGTTCAGGTATGAAAAACAAAACTCTAACAGTAATGTATCAACCAGCACTGAATGGTGCACAGAACAATTTTAAGATTTTTAACCTTGAAGTTGATTCTCATGGCAGCTCAGCCACAGAACGCTCTTAGATGAAAAAATATGGCTGCTGGCATATCCTTAGGTCATTTCACGCGGTGTACTTTAGATTACAATGATTAACAAATTACAGATTTTCCAAAAATTCTGCAAGTGAAACAGTCTGTCTTTTGATAATTCTTTATCTTACAAAGACAGCTCAAGGCTCAATGCTTCCATTGGATGAAAATGTAACCCTTTAGCCTGAAAAGGCAGCTGTTGCTCAGATAAGTATGTCCTGTATATAATGATAGTCTTTTGTTGTTACTGCTGATAAGGAGGTAGTGCCCTAGAGGATAAGCAAAGCATTGGTGGGCAAATTTCTGTAAAAAAAACAAAACAAAACAAAACAAAACAAAACAAAACAAAACAAAACAAAACAAAACAAAACAAAACAAATTTTTCCTTTCAGCTCTTTATTCTGCAGTTGTTCAGGTCAGACACTCCTGCATCTTACCCTGAAGCGTATGGTGTTGGCTACTGTCAGGGGCTCGGCACTGACTTAGAGCAATTCTGAAAGCACTAATGGAATCTCAAAAATTAGTGTCTTGTGTATGAAATAACCTTTGAGAATTTTTTAAACATCCAGGCATATCCGTAGTTTCTACACCATGCATTATATAAAAGCGGACAAACCTGAGAGAGAATTTTACCTGTGCAGAGAAGCAGCCAGAGACTTCTGAAGGTCATATTACCCTTAATGCCTTCTCAGAGCTTCTTTTAGCATTGATGGGGTGACCTGAACCTCATAGGATAATTACATCTCCTAAACTGTCTCACAAGCCTCCTATTATTGCCACAGGTACAATCTTCTGCTTGATATTTCAATATTATATGATAATAATTCAGACTTTCAAAAATAAATAAAGCTCTCAGAAGACTGCTTTAAAAAACTGTGAAGAAAACACTAAAAAAAAATCAAAGCCATTGTTCTTTGTACTACAAGTTATGTCTCCAAAGTGACAACCTTTACTTTTGGGGGATGCAGGGGCAAGAACAGAAAAAAAGATGTTGCAAGACAATTCTGCATAAGCCCCAGCTGTCCAGCTGGTGTCTAAGGGTCACATTAGGACCTGTTCTTTCGGCATATGTACATAGTGAAGAATACACTGGGGACCCTAAATACTTGATTAAAGTGTGTCAGGGTCTGAATTTACAGGCTTTCCACCCTCTTTGTTTGTCCTCACATCACCTAAAATTAGATTGAACTCAAGGTGGCTACACTGGTTTAATCTTTTCCCCTCTTCTTTCCTCCCTAATAAG
The DNA here is from genome assembly GCF_030867145.1 of Opisthocomus hoazin. Taxonomy (NCBI): domain Eukaryota; kingdom Metazoa; phylum Chordata; class Aves; order Opisthocomiformes; family Opisthocomidae; genus Opisthocomus; species Opisthocomus hoazin. The sequence continues at coordinate 80,571,605 of NC_134418.1, forward strand.
GAGATACATCTTAATTAGGATAAGTGGTCTTTCCCCCTTTCCACATGCATGTAAATATCTCCATATTAAACTAGGAGTTGTCTGCTACACACAGTTCTGCTTCAATGAGATATGTAAATCTCACTCCTCCCTTTGGCAGCTATTTGTTTTTCTCCAGTAAGGAGAAAGGTAACCATTTTCCAGGGCTGAACATACAGAAAACATTTTTTTGTGTATTTTTCAGTGTTTTAACAGGCAGTTATTCACCATGGTTTTGGTATTAGTGTGCTGAATTTGTTCACTCAGGCTGGTCATACCTTCTGTAAAGATGGTGATGACCATCTGTTATTACAGTGTACTGTAATACTCAATCCTTAACTACTCTACACCTTTCTTTAGCTGTATCAAGCACACCTCTGACGTGCTTGAGTAGAGTATGCCATACGATTTGATCCATCTGCCTTCTGTAGACCTTGAGTAGTTTCAACCCATTAGGATCCAAGCACACCTGAACTGAACTGGGGTTTACCACTTCTCTCAGCCATGTCCATCTCCACTAGCATGCACTCCTTACAAACCTCCTTTGCAACACACAACTAACTACCAAGCGAACCCACACATGTTTCCAATGCAGTTATACTCTGGCAACAAACTGAGAGGGAGAGGAAGGTCTTTCCTCTGATTTGATTCACAATAGTGTTCTGAAAATGAAATGAAAGTTCAGTTCTGTATGTTAGCATCAAGCATCCCATATATTTGGAAGATTTACAGAGTTCTACTTTCAACACCCTCAATAAAATGAATAATTTTTGTTAACGCAGAAGATGGCTGCATTTGGAAGAATATTTAGCAAGAGGCTGTCTACTTGTAAAGCCAGTTGTTTAAATTACCTGAAAGGCTGCTACTTCAGCATATATTGTAGCAGCTAATTATTCTGAATACATCTGTGGACCGACACTTGCATAGTCAATATCCAGTCCTTAAAATCATCAGATTATAGACTTACGGTGGTATTATCGTAAGTTCACTTTTTTGCTGAAATATCACACCTGAATTTTCCCATTGCAACAGCTGAGTGAAATTACCATGCATTCCAGAAAGACTGTGTATGTTAATCCTCCCAAGACTCTGTTTTAACAGAAACTGACAAATATTTCATGATATCAAAAAATAATGATGGATTTTTCCAAGTTCTTAAAATGGAAATGTGCTTGTTTGACGTGATAAATTTTGTTTCCCAAGGGGGACAGGAAACACTCTTCAAGCATGAACAAATGCACTGAATCTGTCCTTTATTTGTGTTCATAGCTTAAATATATGCGGATTGCTTAACTAATTTCTACAAACAAACTCTTCCTGAGAAAGAAATCATTAGGAACCTGTTTTGAACCAAATTTGGAAGGTACATTCAGTTGCATTAACTCCTTAATTATTTCTCTGAGGAAAGTTACACTTCGGGGATGTTTTTTAAAAGATAATAGGAAAAGAATGAGAAACTGCATTAGATGTGACGGTGGTTGGGGAAAAATAGGAAAATATGAGGATCTCTAGTACTGTATTGATCCG